>NW_027529441.1:4752364-4894905 GCF_008692635.1 Crocuta crocuta | reverse complement strand
TGTGTGTGTGTGTGTGTGTGTGTGTGTGTGTGTGTGTGTACATAGGCAGAGTAGGCAATGAGGACTATAGTTTACCCGAGTCCTAGTTGTTGGTGTGGAAACATAAATAATTCTTTTAATAACATATAGATAGATGCTGTGTTATCTGACATCTTGACCCAAAATATTTCCCAATTACTGGTGCTCTGAGAACAGATTGGACCATTTGAGAAGAAGGGGAAAGATATAAGAATCACCTCCCTTTTTTCTAATCCATTAGTAAAGATGACAAATTGCTAGATAGAAAGAAAAAAAATAATTCAGGAAGGATGTCAAAAAGGCATTTTTTAAAAGGTAAAGCAATATCAAAAGCATCATCAGGAAGTCAATAAGAAAAATATGGTGCTTATAAGAATTACAGTAAGTTCTACAGCACTGTAAATAAGGCACCAGGTAAAACCTTTTCTTCAAGGAGACTGATTCCAGAACTGCTTCAACAGTAGTATCCGAAATCACAGGGAACAAAGGGATAATTTGATGGTTGGAGGAAGGATGATTCTGGTCTCTCAAGAAAGAGAGAACTATGCTTACTGATAATATTCTGAGAAATGGTGCAGGAGTGGCAAGGTGTATTTCATAGGTGACCTGTCTTCCCACATTAAGTATCTGATATGCAGTGAAGAAACTTCTGAGAACAAACAAACCCATTGAAACGCCCATGTCTCCTGATTTATGTAGAAACAAGTTCTATTATGAGAATGAACTAGAAATATTAAGGCAACTGAAATCTTGGAAGACAACTGATGACTGAGGCCACATGGAAATCTTTTAGCTTTATCTGTCATGCAAACAAAATGTTCCTCCTCAAAGGTGATGCAAAGATGCAGTTTCATTTTCTGCCATATGATAGATGATTTCAACATGTCTTTCAAATGGAGTAGTCCATCTCATGAGTTCTGGAAAGAATGCGCTTGACAGGAAATTTGCTTACCTGACCAAAGGGACAATGGAAATGAAATATGAGACAAAACAGACAACACTAAAAAGAAAGCCAAACATGAATCTGGATCCTATGGAAAACACAGCTAATAAAGAAAAAACAAACAAACAAACAAAAAACCCAATATGGCTGACTTGAATCAATGTCTTGGAGGAACAATAATGTTGAGCTTCTGAGAGATCGAAGATAAAGGGTTTTTGCTTTCATCAACTAGAAATGTTTTCACAATAAATGACTAGGCAACTTTCTTTTCACCTATGTAACATTAGTGAGCTTGACCTAGAAATGGTATGGATGTAATTAGAGCTATATTTCTGTTTCTACAAATTTCTTAATCATTCTTGGAGGCATAATAAACTATATTCAAATATTGTTTAGAGAAACTAGGTAGAGCTTAAATTAATAACTGAGCTTATTTCTGTTATCTGTGACAGACTTAATCACTCATCTTTCAGAATTTTCACGCCCTTTACACCTCAGGACATCCCATCTACCTCTGACTTTTCCCACCTTAATATGAGAGGCTTTCAAGCTTCAGTAGGAAACAATATTGTGGACCAGCAATTTTACTACCTATTGTGATTTTACATAAAGCTATCCTTAAATATGCTGGTATAATTATAGTAAGGCAGGCTGTATTTTAGGTTACAACATTTAAACAGATCTATTTATAATTCTTGCAAAACTATAATGAAAAAATGTTGTACTTAGTTCTTTCTATGTGCTGACAGAGCACATGGTCTGAAATGAGAAATGGCATCAAGCTGATTTTATTTGCAATATATTTCTTTGGAGAGATGCTATTTTCTTCAAGAAAACAGTTTATGGCTTNGTGTCTGTTCATATCTTCTGCCCATTTCTTCACTGGTTTGTTTGTTTTTCGGGTGTGGAGTTTGGTGATTTCCTTATAGATTTTGGATATTAACCCTTTATCTGATATGTCATTTGCAACTATCTTTTTCCATTCCATTTATTTCCTATTAGTTTTGTGGGTTGTTTCCTTTGCTGTGCAGAAGCTTTTAATCTTGATGATGTCCCAATTGTTTATTTTTGCTCTTGATTCCCTTGCTTTTGGGGATGTTGACAACATCTTTTAAATCAACCTTTTATTAAACTCTCTTTAAATTACTCATTTTGAGCATGGCTTCTTTTCTTACCAAGACCCCTGAGGATACAACAACTAAATCTGAAGTTTGAGTATGTGTCTATAAAGCCCATACTTTCAAGTTAGTAGACTTGTATTATTTTATTATAAAACCAAGGATTCCACAATAAAGAACATGCAGAAAGGAGCTAGGTTGGTATTATTCCCAGTTTTCCCAATTAGCAGGGATCCACTAGAAAGAGATTGGGATAGTAGGCTAACTTCAGGGCTTGACTTCTGAAAATGTTTCCTGATTTATGCAATCACAGTAAAGTAAGTGTTAAAAACAGATAGTTTGCTATATACACTTGTGATCATTTTCTGGGTTTCAAAAATAGGAGGTGAGATGTATGTGTGTGTTTGTATGTGTGTGTGTGTGTGTGTGTGTGTGTGTGTGTGTGTGTACATAGGCAGAGTAGGCAATGAGGACTATAGTTTACCCGAGTCCTAGTTGTTGGTGTGGAAACATAAATAATTCTTTTAATAACATATAGATAGATGCTGTGTTATCTGACATCTTGACCCAAAATATTTCCCAATTACTGGTGCTCTGAGAACAGATTGGACCATTTGAGAAGAAGGGGAAAGATATAAGAATCACCTCCCTTTTTTCTAATCCATTAGTAAAGATGACAAATTGCTAGATAGAAAGAAAAAAAATAATTCAGGAAGGATGTCAAAAAGGCATTTTTTAAAAGGTAAAGCAATATCAAAAGCATCATCAGGAAGTCAATAAGAAAAATATGGTGCTTATAAGAATTACAGTAAGTTCTACAGCACTGTAAATAAGGCACCAGGTAAAACCTTTTCTTCAAGGAGACTGATTCCAGAACTGCTTCAACAGTAGTATCCGAAATCACAGGGAACAAAGGGATAATTTGATGGTTGGAGGAAGGATGATTCTGGTCTCTCAAGAAAGAGAGAACTATGCTTACTGATAATATTCTGAGAAATGGTGCAGGAGTGGCAAGGTGTATTTCATAGGTGACCTGTCTTCCCACATTAAGTATCTGATATGCAGTGAAGAAACTTCTGAGAACAAACAAACCCATTGAAACGCCCATGTCTCCTGATTTATGTAGAAACAAGTTCTATTATGAGAATGAACTAGAAATATTAAGGCAACTGAAATCTTGGAAGACAACTGATGACTGAGGCCACATGGAAATCTTTTAGCTTTATCTGTCATGCAAACAAAATGTTCCTCCTCAAAGGTGATGCAAAGATGCAGTTTCATTTTCTGCCATATGATAGATGATTTCAACATGTCTTTCAAATGGAGTAGTCCATCTCATGAGTTCTGGAAAGAATGCGCTTGACAGGAAATTTGCTTACCTGACCAAAGGGACAATGGAAATGAAATATGAGACAAAACAGACAACACTAAAAAGAAAGCCAAACATGAATCTGGATCCTATGGAAAACACAGCTAATAAAGAAAAAACAAACAAACAAACAAAAAACCCAATATGGCTGACTTGAATCAATGTCTTGGAGGAACAATAATGTTGAGCTTCTGAGAGATCGAAGATAAAGGGTTTTTGCTTTCATCAACTAGAAATGTTTTCACAATAAATGACTAGGCAACTTTCTTTTCACCTATGTAACATTAGTGAGCTTGACCTAGAAATGGTATGGATGTAATTAGAGCTATATTTCTGTTTCTACAAATTTCTTAATCATTCTTGGAGGCATAATAAACTATATTCAAATATTGTTTAGAGAAACTAGGTAGAGCTTAAATTAATAACTGAGCTTATTTCTGTTATCTGTGACAGACTTAATCACTCATCTTTCAGAATTTTCACGCCCTTTACACCTCAGGACATCCCATCTACCTCTGACTTTTCCCACCTTAATATGAGAGGCTTTCAAGCTTCAGTAGGAAACAATATTGTGGACCAGCAATTTTACTACCTATTGTGATTTTACATAAAGCTATCCTTAAATATGCTGGTATAATTATAGTAAGGCAGGCTGTATTTTAGGTTACAACATTTAAACAGATCTATTTATAATTCTTGCAAAACTATAATGAAAAAATGTTGTACTTAGTTCTTTCTATGTGCTGACAGAGCACATGGTCTGAAATGGCATCAAGCTGATTTTATTTGCAATATATTTCTTTGGAGAGATGCTATTTTCTTCAAGAAAACAGTTTATGGCTTTTGTCAGAAAGTATTGACTGCTCTCTTAAACAACTGGCTTATTTCTATTTTGCAGCCTGTGATCCATTATAACCAATGATCCAGTTATCTGATCTACACTAATACGATCATAGGATCTTTGTTTCTTGATAGGCAGAGTAGAAATCTCAAGTCCTAACTAACATCTCATTTTTAGCCAGTGCAAAATTCCCACCAAAGATATTTATTTTTTAGTGTTTTTTTTAAAGATTTATTCTTAAGAGAGAGGAAAGAGAATGAGAGAGAGAGCACGAACAGGGATAGGGCAGAGAAGGAGGGAGACACAGAACTTGAAGCAGACTTCCGGCTCTGAGCTGTCAGCACAGAGCCTGATGCAGGGCTCAAACCCACAAACTGTGAGATCATGACCTGAGCCAAAGTCAGACGCTTAACCAACTGAGCCATCTAGGTGCCTCCAAAGACATTTATTTATTATCCTCACTCAGGTTTCAGCTTAGGTTTCCTAAATTTATGTCCCTTTCATTTCATATATTAAGTATTTATAATCTCATTGTGCTGTGTCTTTTTTTTTTTTTTGTAAGCCAACCTATATCCTTTTTGAATCAAGCTGATGTGCAAATAGACAGATAGATGATCTATATAGGTGAACAGATAGATAATGGATAATTTAGAATTTAGTCTGTACTAAATAGGACGACTGCAAATATGCGTGGTGCTGTGGAAATGCTCATGCTGGAGAACTGGTTTGTGGTACCTGTTCCGCCCTTAACTAGCCCTGATATTTTGGAAAAGTCATTACATTTCAATAATCCTCCACGTTCTTATACGCCACTAGGGAGAGAGATTGCATGATGTGTAAAATCCATTCGAACTTTCATAATACAGTATATGGGACTGAAAAATATCACCAGCAAAAGCTTGTTCAAAGTTCTAATGCAGAGCATGCCACTGATAATCACTACCATGTAAAACTTATTGCTATTTTCTTATGCAATGACGTTATCTAAGATGGAGGGTAGAAAGCTGGAAAAGCTTCAAGAGTGCCTCGTTGTAGAACTTCAGAACACTAGTTTTGAATGGTCTAATCAAAAGCATGGAACTAATAGTGAATTTGAGTCTTCAGTCTGATTTTAAGCTACCCTAGGTATGAAAAGGTTGGCGACAGATCGATGGTAAAATCTAAAATATGATAGGAGAAACCTTAGAAGCTGCTAATTATCTCTAAAGATTACTTTTAATGAAAGATTTTGGCTGTTTTTCTACAAGCACATCATCTTTAATATGCAAATTTTTATTTTTATTTATTAAAAAAGAGGGTTTTTTTAAGTCATTTTCTNATGGATTGTTTCCTTTGCTTTCCAGAAGCTTAAAAAGAAAAGTTTTAAGTAGACTCCATGCCGAGCGTGAAGCCCAATGTGAGGCTTGAATTCATGACCCTGAGATAAGACTGTAGCTGATATCAAGAGTTGGATGCTTAGCTGACCTAGCCATCCAGATGCCTCTAAATATTTCCATATTTAAAGTTTTTTTTTTTTTAATTGATGAGATTTTCCCTGACCTCCTATTTTAGAGATCTTGAAACTTAAAGGAATTGAAGAATGCCAGCAGTTGACCCTACCTAATACATGTTCCCCTCTGTAAATACTTGGGCCAGACTTCCAAGGCCACTTTAGGATAGGACACTAATAGATGGCTTTTACTTTAAGGAGCTGGTGCACCCATGTCTCCCTTGTGAGCCTTGGCTACTAAATGCCCACAGCTGCGCCTGTCTGAGAGTTGCTCTAAGTTGTTTAGAAGCTGCCCCATCTATCTGGGAATTAATTAGCTTAGGCTGTCCCCTAGGGGGGGTAGCATGCAATAAAGATGGAAATGTAAAAGATGCAAGGGCCATTTGCCTCTTTGCCTCAAAAAGGGAAAAGCCTGTGGTACCATTGATGGCCCAGAGCCCCTCATGTGGTCAGGCTCAGGCTGGACTTCTGATAACTCATCTAGGCTGTGGGGCGGGGCGCCTGCAAGCAACATTCCCCAGATATGGCCAGCTGTGTTCCCAGACTAACTGGCCAATCTCAGTTCAGCTAGTGGGAGGCGCCGCTGGCATGATAGCAGGAAAGGAGAGAGAAGGAGCATTTCGTTGCTCACTCCAACAGTGGCCGCACTTGTTGGCATTTACCATAGAGGAAGCAGGGCCAAAAGAGATAAAGATTCCAGCAGCCCCAAACAGTAGAGAAATCTCTATAGGTAAGTTGCTCAAGCTAATGGGCTTGAACAGTTTCCTGATTTCAGGCTGTCTTTTCTTCTTCTTTTTTTTTAATCTAACAATTCCTCTTCTTGCTCCTCCACCCTTTTTAACACCATTGTGAACAGGTTCTTATATTAAATCCCTACTGTTTAAAATACATAGAGTAGTTTTGTTTTCTCCCAACTGGATCCTGACTAACAAAATAGCTATTATTTATATACAACCTACTATAAACCAGGAATTTTGTATAAGTTAGCTCATTTGATCTTTAAAATCAATGTGTGAGACACTATTATTTTATAGACGATGACACTGAGGCACAAAGTTAAGTCATGTGCTTAAGGTAAGATGACTAGTAAGTGTCATGGCCAGGATTTGAATCTAGGAAGGCAGGGAGCAGAATTCATATTCTATCCTATGTGTTAAGAGGGCACATCATGTTCTTGGTGTCAGGTGTCTGCAATCCATCTATTATGGACTAAATATTTGTGTCCCTGCAAAGTTCATATGTTGAGATCCTCATTTCCAACAAGATGGGATTAGGAGGTGGGTTTTGAGTGTGAGGCCCCTATGAATGGAATTAGTGCCCTCGTAAAAGACACTCTCTTGCCCCTTGTCATTTGAAGATAAAGGGAGACGATGATAGTCTGCAATCTGCAAGAGGGCTCTCACCAGAACCCAGTCATTATGGCACCCTTACCTGTGACTTCCAGCCTCCACAAATGAAAGGAATAAATCCCTATGGTTTATAAGCCACTTAGTCTGAGACTTTGTTATGGTGGCCTGAACAAAACAAGACAACTTCTTGGGGTGCCTGGCTGGCCCAGTTGGTTAAGCATCCAACTTCTCCTCAGGTCATGATCTTGTGGTTCGTGGATTCAAGCCCCATGTCAGACTCTGTGATGACAGCTCAGAATGTGGAGCCTGCTTTGGATTTTGTATCTCCTTCTCTCTCTGCCCCTCTTCTGCTCAAGCTCTGTCTCTTTCTCTCTCAAATAAACATTGAAAAATTTTAAAAAAGACAACTTCTAACATTCTTTCAACATTTATAAGTATGTGCAAATCATAGGATATTTATGTCTTTCATGTAGATTTACTATATTTGTTTTCATGTATTCAGGTTTACTTGAAATCTCAAATAATATAATGCTGGCTTAACAATTAAAGGGTTCCTCATTCTCAGGATGTTGTTGGCTGAAGTAAGTTGACTTTATTTTTGACGTGACGGAGTGAAAATCTTAAGAGAATATGTGTAAAATTATTTCTTTTGGTGTCAGTTCCTTTAGAGACTGATGTTTTTAACAAATGAAGGAATAAATATTAAACTACAGCAACATTGATAGTTTGTGTAATTAACTGGTCTGTCAATTTTTTCAGTCAATTTTTTGATCCATTTCTCCTCCACCATACTTTTCTTTCTGATATGTAATAAATTTTTAGATCACCAAGAACTTTGTGCTCTTTTAAACAATAATGAGATGAGAAGGGGTTAAGTTTATCAAACTTCTGAGGTCCCATCTGGTAAATATATAGTAAATCATATTTGCCTATGTCAGTGATGAACAAAGTTAACATTGCACATTTTTTAATCAAGGCACAGTGATTCTGTTACTAGCTAGAAAAATTATTGAAACTTTCTGTTCCTCATTTTCACAGCTGAAAAATGAAGGTAATAATAGGGTCATCTCATAGGGTCGAGGCAATGATGAATTAAGATAAAATATATAAAACATTTGCCCGACAGAAGAAAGTGATATATATGTTAGTTATTATTCCCTTCCATTCTCCCTCCCTCCTTCCCTTCCTTCCTTCCTTCCTTCCTCTTTTCTTTTCTCCCTTCCTCCCTTCCTTCTTTCCTTCCTTCATTTCTTTCTTCCTTCCTTCTTCATTATCCTCACTAGGTCCCACAAACCTCCATTTTAGACCATTTTTCAACCTAGTATGTCTCCAGCAGACTCAATCTAGAAAACACTTGTGGTAATTACTGACCTCACAACCACTGCACTTTTTTTTTTTTGGACTTCAATTTATTAGACCCAAATGCCCAGGAAGCTTGGCTACTTATACACTATTGCTGATATCATTGTTTTTGCTGCTTCAGTACTCCTGTTTGCCAGCAAATGTCCTAAGAACATTCACAGTGTCACAGCTGGGTGATCAGAGGATGATAGAGCATTATTCTCCTAAGTCACAGGATGACTAAGGTAAGAACTATTCTAAGCACACAAGCACTGAACAGTATTTTGTTGGAGAATTACCTGGGTGAGTATACAGCTATCCAAATATTCAAGTCTATTTTTGCTTCAATCTCTAAGGAATGCAGTTTTTCTCCTTCTGCTTAAAAGAAGTCACCAACAACTCTCTTATCGCTACAAATTAAAAGTGGCATAAATAAAAACAGTTTCAAGTAGTTCAAAAACCAACAAAAGGAGGGGTGCCTGGGTGGATCAGTTGGTTAAACTACTTTGGCTCAGGTCATGATCTCACGGTTTGTGAGTTCGAGCCCCACGTGTGGCTCTGTGCTGACAGCTAGCTCAGAGCCTGGAGCCTGTTTCAGATTCTGTGTCTCCCTCTCTCTCTGCCTCTCATCAGCTTGCACTCTGTCTCTCTCTCAAACATAAATAAACATTGAAAAAAACTTTGAAAACCACCAAAAGGAGAGCATGAAAGTGTAGAGAAATCATTCAATCCTACACTGCAAAACCTTCATGTTTTACAATGTTGGTGATAAAGTTGAGTATATCCTCCCTTAGGGGATAAAAGCCCTGTGAAGCTCAGGTCAGGATGAAAATTATATTTCTTTACTTAGGTCTCATAAACATATTTGACTGATCATTTAAATTAATGAGGGAGGCAGAGGGAAAACTTCACTTTGCATTGCAAATGGAGCAGAGAAACACATGATTTGTAGGAAAAGAGACTGAATAGCTGTGAACATAAACTATATCACTTTAAAGGTCTGAATACTGTTTTCTCTTCCGACGGCAAATAGAATCAAAATATCAGTAAAGTCATCACTTTGGTATTCCTAGATCATGCCATAAATAGGAAGAAATCTTGGCCATAAATTTTATGTTTTAAAAAGCCATCCTCTGTCCTCACCCTGGATCTATAAATGGATTAATGGGGGCGCCTAAGTGGCTCAGTCAGTTAAGTGTCTGACTTCGACTCAGGTCATGATCTCACGGTTCGTGGGTTCAAGCCCTGCGTCAGGCTCTATGCTGACAGCTCAGAGCCTGGAGCCTGCTCCTGGTTCTGTGTCTCCCTCTCTCTCTGACCCTCTCCTGCTCACACTGTCTTCTGTCTGTCTCTCTCTCTCTCAAAAAAATAAATAAAACATTAACAAATTTAAAAAAAATAAAAAATAAATAAAAAGGGATTAATGTTACACACATACCTGATTTATGTACAAGTAGAACTTCAGGCTTGTGGAAATTATTCTTTAAAATCATCAGCATATATTATATTAACATAACGTGAAACTCAAAGAAAACACTCACATTTGTTTCGCTTCATTTGTATTAACCATTTGGCTAAGCATTTTTAAGCTTTCTTTGTTGTTGTATATGCTAAAAAGAAGTATTCAGAACCTAGAACATTGGTTTGACACAAAGGAAAACTACAATCTATGTAACTGCAATAATTAGTCTATTTTGTGTTTTGGGAGATTCTGAAATAGTTAGAAACATTGTTTAAAGATTGTCTTAATAACCCAAAGGTGAAACAGAATGGCTTAATGTTTTTCCCAAATTAAGCCAAAAAGCAACCTGTTTTAAAACTTGTCCTTGTATAATATAAAATTACACATCCAATTAAGTTAAATAAAAATAAATAAAAATGAACTAGGTTCTGTTTCACTAATCCTAAAAGTCTGGCACTTGAGTATAACCAAGCTACAAGGTCAGTCAGCACGCGAGCTCATTGGTTACTTCTGGCCTGAAGACCAACGTAATTGAGAAAGTATGAAACTCATTTAAATATTTCTTCTCCTGTTTTATCTGTTTGAATGAAAGAGCGAACCTGAGAAAAGGTGAGACAAGCATCCTATCTGGTTTTGAGAAAATGAGTTATCTGCCCACCATCAGAACTAGGCATTGTTGCTGTTTTAAGCACCCGAAGATATTTCAGCAAATCGTTATCCAAACATCAGCGAAACAGAATTTATCCATTAACATAAGGCAGCTAAATGTGTCCTGGTTGATATTGACTAGTCAAAAGAGGCAGAAGTTCGTATAAGCCAGATATATTACTCTTGACTGTGTCTTAGTTTAATTAAATTAATATGGATCGACTACCTTCTGGGTTCTTTTATTTTCAGAGATTTCCAACCCTAATCTTTGGAATCATAGGATTTCAGGAAACATTAAATGTAGACGCTTTCTTTCTCCCATTTTACTGACTCGTGGGATAAATGGTACTGTGTATCCCAGAGCTCAGACTTCAGAAAGTAAGATCTTTGACCCTTCACTGATGGACGTCCTCCCTCCTTAGCTGGCTTCTTCATGTTCTCACTGTGGTCCAGGTTTCTAGCACTTTTCTTTCTTCCCAATAGTTAACGTGTATTTCTCAGCTTCTACCCCAGATTATTTTATGTATATATGTGTGTATGTATGTAAGTTATTTGGAGGGGAGGAGCAGAGAGAGAGAGAGAGAAAGAGAGAGAATCTTATGTATGGGCTCGATCCCATGACTCAGGGATCATGACTTGAGGCAAAATCAAGAGTCAGTTGCTCAACCGAGTAAGCCACTCAGGTACCCCTACCCCAGATCGTTTTAGATTCCCTTCAGATATAAAAAGGATTTGGTCAGTTTTTACTTTGAGCCATGGATTTCCCCCCCCCTTTAACACACTTGTAAAGAGAACTCCAAAGCGCCCCTGCCTTTAGATATGGCAAATATCATCCTCTCTAAACCATTTGGTGTGACATTATTTCACGGAGAATCACCTCCAGATATTGTCTTTCCTACAATATTCTGTGATCCTTCTAGGGCATCTGGTGTTTGCTTGGTCTCCTTCACCCTCCTCACTCTCCTTCTGTTTGCCTCAGTTTCTGTTCAAAATAGGTCTTTCTGTTTGTCTCTATCTCTTTCCCCTCAGCAAGCTGAACTCCATCAACTATCAGAAAACTATGCAAATAGTATAAGAAAGGCTTTTATTGTTCTTCTCAGTGGCCCAGCAATCTAATCTTTCCACCCATGGGATAATATACAAGCAACTATCAAAATGTCGTATTGACTTGGCCCATGGAAAGAGCACTGGTATAGGAGTCAGCAAACACAAACATAGCTCTGGCTGCTGGTCCCCTGACCTGTGATCCTGAGTCACTTAAAGCCTCTATAAATTTCAGTGAGTCTGTACATAGCATTGGTGGTTGTACATCCTTTAAGGTTGTTTGGAGCACTGACTTTTGAAATAAGGCACGGGAAAGCAATTTGTTAATCACAAAAGCTATACAATGCAAATTATTATGCTTATTATATTATTTGCTTTATTTCTTTAAATTGTAAGCACAGACACAACAGGGCCTTTCTTCTGTTAGTTCTTTAATAGCCCCTAGCAAATTTATAGTCAGAATTCCACACATTTCTGATTATGGAAGTTAGCCAATGCTAAAGGAAATCATTTAAATCATTCCTCTCATTACGAAAATACATATTCCAGTGTGTTTAGGTTTCTGTGAAATTATAGTAGCAGTGGTCGTGAACTAACAAAGAGTGGCTTCATATATCTGTGTTTAGAAAATAAGGCTGAGAAGACTTATCTGGGGAAAGCAGAGTGGGTATTGAATGTAAGTACGAAGCAAGAGGGAGAAGCAATAATGTGATGCACTTCTGGCCTCATTACTCTGGAAGAACTTTCTTCTCCTTAATGCATCTGTGAAACTCCCTGAATGTTAATGAAAGTGGTGTGTGCCCAATGAGGGGAGAAAAAAGCTAAGATTGAGAACCAACACCAATGATGCACATTTAATGAACTAGTCTTACAGTTTCATGCACTACTTCTTTAAAATTCTGCCTTCTCATTTTTAAAGGTACATTAGCAGTGTCTATTTGGGGCCCAGAAGAAGTTCAAGTGGAAGAAATCACTTGTTTGAAAATCAAAGGGTGAATAGTTTCCACTGGCACACAAAAGCTTCTGGTCTTGGAGCCATTTTTGAAAAATCACAGTTCTGGTCATTGGTAGGGCAATGTGGGAATGTGCCCAGGGTTCTTTTGAAACCCTGGCATGTGCACTAAACGTTTCTTGTCTGAGACTAGTCCATGCTTTTGTGTTTTTTGTTGCATTCCTGTGTTTGGAGAGTGGATAGAGTATCCTAGCTGGCTGAGGTTTTAGTCAATTATATGATCATTTGTTTTGCCCTCCACTGTCATTTTGAATCTTTCTTCTGTTTGGAAAATTCCAGTCAATGTGGCATCATCCAACATTGGCAAAATGGGACCAAGAGTCTTATTTCAAGATTTTGATATTACAGTAATATACCAACCATATTTTAAAAGCTTGTAATAGAGAACCATCAATTTGATCTCTTCTCAATGATTCAGCATATTATGGGGCCATCTTTTCTCACAACCTACCCAGAATGTGGCTAAGAACATCACTTCTCTTTAAAATTATATTAAGGAAAGATAGTAAAGTAAATAATATATTGGAGAGCCAATTATCAATACTTACATTCTCTACTCTTTTAGATAAGTTATGTCAAGTCTCTCCCTTCAAGTACCATGGATACCTGGGAGATGAATGTCATCATACCCACATCAAAGATACATTTAAAAAAAGAATACCAGAATCCATGAGGTGGTGATTCTTTAAAGCACTTAAAGTGCTTAAAGTATGATCTTGTACCACCAACATCAGAATTATCTGGGTACTTTTAAGAAGATGTTTCCTGGTCACCCATTATTCAATCCTATTAAGCAGACAAGAGAGGTATTTCAATGTTTTAAACTACTTTTGGTCAAGCATGTAACTGGTAAGCAGCTGGTACTGGTAAGAAACATAAAGAACTAAACATTCATGAAATATATGAACATTACTGGGCACCAAACTTATGTTTGTATTAGAAACCTTATGTATGTATTAGAAAGGACATTGACTGTGATAGCAAATAGCCCCATGATCTTGTCATACAGATTTCACAACATATAAAGCAAATATTAAATTTTAATAGTTACAAAAGCCATTTTTCCCATTGAAATGGTGCCAGAAGGGGCATCTGGGTGGCTCAATCAGTTAAGCGTTTAACTCTTGATTGCAGCTCAGGTCGTGATCTGACAGTCCCTGAGATGGAGCCCCACCCAGTTGGGCTCTGTGTTGACAGTGCAGAGCCTGCTTGGGATTCTCTCTCTCCCTCTCTCTCTCTCTCTCTCTCTGCCCCTCCCCCTGGTCACACACATATACTCTCTCTCAAAATAAATGAATGAACTTTAAAAAAAAGAAATGATGGTGGGGCACCAGGGTGGCTCAGTTGGTTGAGCATCTGACTTTGGCTCGGGTCATGATCTCGCAGCTCGTGAGTTCAAGCCATGCATCAGGCTCTGTGCTGACCACTCAGAGCCTGGAGCCTGCTTCAGAGTCTGTGTCTCCCTCTCTCTCTCTGCCCCTCCCCCACTCGCTCTGTCTTTGTCTCTCAAAAATAAAAATAAAACATTAAAAATTAAAAAAAAAAGAAATGATGTAAGGAAGCAGATGATTTAATATCAAACCCAAAATGATTGTTCTTCCTTACGTGGAGCAAATTCCATGAAAATAGCTTCCCTATTGGCTTCTGAGTACACTTTGTTAATCAATTCTGTTAAAATCATACTTACTATTTTTCTGGCATGATATGTGTTTTCAAGCCCCTGCTATTTTTTCCATTCAGAGTTTTGCTCTTCCACTCTTACAGAAAGTGGGTAGCTTTTTAATTTTTCATCTTGGCAACTCTTCTAATGCTTTGGTTACCTGGGTCGGCTAGTCATAAAGTCTTTGGTTTCAGAATTGGTTTTAGCAGCTATAATTTAGCAGCCATAATTGGACCTTGCTCCAATGTATTGGTCTTTTATTTTCAGAGGGAGTGTAAAAGTGCTAGGAGTGTGATTTCTATAATTTCATGATAAATGGCCAAAAATGAAACAACTTTAGTCTCCATTACTTCAAATTGCATTGTTTGTTCACTGAATTCATTTTCAGTCCTCACAACAAGGACAAGAAGGGGTGTAGGAAGAGAGCTCAGGAAGAAAGCAAGATACTTTAAACAAATTTGTTTGAGGGGCACCTGGATGGCTCAGTCGCTTAAGCATGGAACTCTTGATTTCTGTTGAGGTCATGATATCATGATTGTGAGATCTGAGCTTGCATTGGCTCTGTGCTGAGCATGGAATCTACTTAAGGTTCTCTCTCTCCCTCTGCCCCTTCTCTGCTCATGTGCACTCCCTCTCATAAAATAAAAAATAAATAAGTAAAAAATTTAAAAAATCATTTGAGTATATGTTCCATTTTTGCCTGTTTGCCTTAGTGACTCAGCCTTTATGGTGTTTAGTCAACTAGATTGGACGACTAAGGACAGATGGAAATGAAGCTCTTCCTTACTCTAATGTAGTCGTAGTCATTAGGTGATTATCTCATCCATTCAGTCCTAAGTGTAAATTCATTGTCATTTTATTCCTAATCATCTACCTTTAACCAAAGAGGCAAGCAATTTGACTCTACCTAAACTTAGTATTGTGCTTCTGAGGGAAAGTAATGGATGCATATACCTCCTGAGAAATTTTTACAATAGAGCACCAGATTCTAAATTATAAAACAACCTCCTTACTGAGACTTGCACCATGTTCATTTCCAGAAGTTATTAACACAGTGATACAACTATCAACATAAAAAGTGCAGTGGTAGATGCTCATTTGATTTTATATTCAGATCATATCTTCTATTTCCACTGAAAGTATTTGAAACCATTCGGATCTACTATTACAAATAGAGACCCATAATAATATCACCAGGGACTTGAAATTGCTTTATGCCAATATTTTAACCCTATGGAACTATATTTCCTCTTGGTTTCATTTTGTAAAGCACAGCCTCATAAAGATGTGTAACTTTTACCCACTCATTCTTAACGGAAGAGAATAAGGTTGCCACTGTGGTGAGAAGCTCTCAATAAATTAAGGAATTAAGGGAATAGCAGTCTCTTTATCAAACACTTGGATTGTAATCATCCCTACTTCCTATTCCAGAAAATTTTCTCTGTCAGTTTTAGAAGTGGTTTGCTTCACAGTACAGATGTTTTTTATAGATCAGCACCTGCATATTTATGCTCATTTTAATCTATATTTACATGACAGCTATCACTCTAAAATCAAAGCTTCTTGAATCATAACTTGGAATAAACTCAATTAGCCACATCAAAAAAGTTTGATAGCAAAAGTGCTCCAGAGACTGGAAGAATCATTGAGCCTTATATATAATCCCTGCGTTTTAAGGAATAGTTACCAGTTTTAAACAAAAAAGTCATGGATGTGGTAGAAGTTATTAACAATAAAAGGCTTAAGCAGAGTCCCTGCCCTTAATGTTTGCCTAAACCAATCAGAACTTCTAAGCCCACAATGATACCTTCCATCTGTGGCAGGCTAGGTTTGCTGGTGGCCGGTGCAGCTGGAGAAGGCTTCTTGTGGGAGTAGAGGAATTTTATGAGTACTGAATGAGAAAGAGCAGTTAAGCTCGTAGAGAAAAAAGAAAAGCATTTTAGACGGCAAATTCTCATGACGATAGAAAATATATTCACCACAATCTGTGCCAAACAAAGGCAGGTTGACTGAATTACTTTGAAGGAAGGTTGTGTAGTGGAGAAAGAAACTTATGGAATGTGCAGGAAATGACAAACACTGACCTGGATTGAGTGGAGGGATAATTAATTCAGATGCAGGGGGAGAGGCATGATGTAGGCTATATTTTAAAAGCAGAAACAGAAATAAAAGCAATGATAAAAACTTAATACAGAAGTGACTACTGGGTGTTTTTTTCAGTGAAATGGTGGACTTATCTGATTGTACAGGAATATTCACCTTTGATTGTTCATATTGACTGTTGCAACTCAGTGGGGAAAGAACTTGGGTTGTAGAAATCTGATGGTGATACAAATAAATTTTGATACAATTGATTTCTGTTCTCTAGCAAAGATGAGCCCAAACACCACATTTTATTATCTTATGGGATATTGATCAGTTTTGCATTGACTAGCAACTGCAGTTTAGCATTCTTGATTTTATGACACACATATACATCTATGTATACCTATACATACATATGTATATATATTACATATGTATGTATATATATATTCTGTTCTCCTTTGAAGTACTTTTAATGTTTTTTTCTATTTATTTTTAAGAGAGAGACAGAGTGTGAACAGGGGAGGGGCAGAGAGAAAGGAAGACACAGAATCCAAAGCAAGCTCCAGGCTCCAAGCTGTCAGCACAGAGTCCAACACGAGGCTCCATCCAACTCATGAACCACAAGGTCATGACCTGAGCCAAAGTCGGACGCTTAACCAACTGAACCACCCAGGAGACCCCCACTTTGAACTCCTTTTAACATTGATTCCCTCCGTCATGGATTCCCTCACTTTGATGCCTGTTCATCTTATATTTGAATGGTAGTCATAATTTTACCTGTTTGAAAATTTTACATTAGTAACAGAATGATTTGGTTTGGGGTAGAAATTCAGTCTGGAGAACGGTCAAGACTATTGTAAGAATTATTCTCAGTACTCGAGGTATGAGGTTGAAGTTCCAGATTTGAGTAACCACAGTATTTTGGAAAAGAGCAGAGGAGTTTGACATATTTTGAAAACAAAATCAGAACAGGATTTGGTGGGATGTTTATAGAGCTATATGATACTTACCCTATAATACTTACGCTGCAAATTGAAGGTGGACGTAACTTGTTTCGCTGGTCTCTTTACTCTGGCAACATCTCTCCCATTGCATCATGCTAGGCAGAAACAAGGCCTAGAACTTGACAGTTGCTTGGATACTTTGCAAATAAGGAAGTAGATTTTGATAAGCAAACCTGGAAAAAAAACCTCAGGAAAAAGCAAACCAGGGGAAACAGTCCAACAAAAATGTACCTTAAAAAAACTTGGTCAACACATATACCTTCTTGAAATACACCTCCTTTAAATGTACCAATTAACTTTTAAATATATCATTGTGATAGAAAGAATGCAAATAATCTAAGTGTTCAGTGAAAATAAAGAGTAATGTAAATTATGGAATATTCATTCAATGGACTATTATTCATTCATGAAAAAGTATGCTTGGGCAATGGATGTTGTAATGATTGCTTCTAATTTAATTTATATAGCAGATTATCAAGGTGCAGATAAAGTTAGACTTCAACTAAGGAGAACAAACATAAATATAGATCTACTGACTGAGATTCTCCTGTGTTGGGTCCAGGAGTTTATATTTATAAATTTCCAGACAATTCTGTTCAGTGGCCAGGTTTTGGAAACATTAGTCAAAATAAGTTTCTGACTCATGATAATTTATTTAGGAATATGCCGTCTTCTTGCCTACCTGTATATTTGTTATTCCAAAGCCAGAAAGCAACTTGGATGCTTGGGTGCTGGAAAATTTTGATTTCTTAGACACTTATTCAGTAAATATGGTTGAACATCCACTATATGCCAGACATGTGGATGGGCCCTGGGGATGCATCACTAAACTAGATAAACATAAATAACATGGATCCCTTTATTTAGCCTGAGTCACTAGAGTGTAAATTACTCTAACATAAGCACGTTCTAGTGGCTTAAATCCTAATGACGTGGTGTAAATAAATAAAAGGGTAACTCTACCTTTTAATGATCTTTATCTAAAGGAACAACTTGTATGTATGACAGGGTAGCTTTTCTACATCCTTACCTGAGTGCTGTAGTTTGAACAAACATTTGATTATAAAAATTATAAATATAAAATGCTTGGGCACTGTTTTTATATGCGTCAGTAATGACATATCATAGCAGAGTCCAAGATCACAGAAGAGGATAATCTGTCTTCACCAGCTCTGTCTCGCTCAGCACACCTTCTTACTTTCTCACACACAAGAATGCCGGCCAGCAGTCGTTTGCTCAGTATTCGCTCTGCTTTGGCTGGGCTGGAAAAACTCCACCCCACCTCTGCCGCCTTCCTTCTCCCCGTTTCCTCCAGGTCTCTTCTTTTCTAGTCAGAGGCAACACACCTACTGTGTGCGAGGTTCTGAGAAATGACTGGGCTTTCTCCTTCTGCACCTCGTCTAAACTTTGAAGCTCATCTGTGAGGGAGGAATTAATACAGCATTTAACAGAATGTTTAAAGGTTTAGAACTAGCCCCAGGATCTGAATCATGGTTAACTTCCATGTGTGATTCACAAGTGATACTAATATCCTTTTGATTTGTTTTCTTAAATAGTAGGATCCCGAGTACTTCTGGACTGTGATAGAGGTAACAGAAGACTAGGAACACTGAAGTATATGCAAGTTATTAATAAGGTTCTAGTTATAAGCTTGGATGCAATACTCATGAGTATTCATTATCTTGTTTTCTACTTTATAATCAGCATATATATCACTTTATATATTTGAATATATAAACATATATGTCAATTAAAATAGGTAAAAGGGGGCACCTGGGTGGCTCTGTCTGTTAAATGTCTGACTCTTGATTTCGACTCAGGTCATGGTCTCATGTTTGTGAGATTAAGCCTGGCAGTGGGATCTGTGCTATCAACTTAGGATTCTCTCTCTCTCTCTCTCCTCTCTCTCTCTCTTTCTCTCTGCCCCTCCCTTGCATGCATGCACTAGTATACTCCTCTCTCTCATGCATGCACAAAATAAATGAATAAATATTTTAAAAAATAGGTAAAAGAAAACAAAAGCAATTAAAGAACTAGATAAACAACAAAATTGGTTGTTAACTTAGCATATATTTGAAAATACACAAATTCTAAGAAACAATTGAAAATATACAAATTCTAAGACACAATTGAGTTACTTTCCCCCATTCCTTAAATCACCATGTTGTTAGAATACTAGTTTTTCACTAAGACTTCTAGCTTTATCATCATAAATTTTGGTTGAACTCGCTTATTAATAGTTAAACAGTTTTCTTTACAGCTTGATATATTATTTAAAATGCAGGCTAGCCTGCAAAACTACACTTGTTTAAACATGATATGAATGTATTTCTCTCTCATGTTTGGTTCAGAGCTGGGCAGAAGGTCCACAGCAGGTCTAGGTTCTGAATTTTGTCACTGAGTCTACACGACATCCTTGATTGTTACCTCCACCTTGACCTCAGAAGCAGGGAAAGTGAAGTGAAGGGAAGCAATTTCCTTTCTAAAGAAGTGATCCAGGGGGCACCTGGGTGGCTCCATCGGTTAAGCGTCCAACTTCGGCTCAGGTCATGATCTCTCAGTTTGTGAGTTGGAGCCCTGCATTGAGTTCTGTGCTGACAGCTCAGAGCCTGGAACCTGCTTTGGATTCTGTGTCTCCCTCCTTCGCTGCTCTTCCCCTGCTCATGCTCTGTCTCTTTCTCCTTCAAAAATAAATAAACATTAAAAAAAATTTAAAGAAGTCATCCAGAAGGTGCACACATCATGTCCACTCACTTTGCTTGAGTCACATGAACACAACCAGGTGCAAAGGAGGCTAGGAATTGCAGTTAATGAATGGGGTAGTGGGGGTGAGAGGCACTCACAGAAGCTTTGTGGGAACAAGGGATTCTATATTTACAGTGTGGAAGAGGAACCTGGCTACAGGAAGACAGCATTTGCCCAAATACTGCAAAGCCTTAATACACTATTGTGTATGGTCAATGTCCTGCCATGATGGGTGGGACTGAGGTGGCCATGAAGTGGGATTTGACATGCAGAATTGCTCAAACTGATTTAAATTGCTTCTGTGTAGTAGTCGGATGTGATGAACCAATGTCATGACCTGGAACATGGATGTCACCTTGGAGGTGAATTCAGCATGACTGGGATGTTGAGGGTTCCATGTACAAGTACCCAGCACACAGAAGATGGCCTCCTAAAAATGTAAATGGCACAAAATTATCACCTGTAGTGACAAGGAATCGTGTGGTTTCAGTCTTGTAGGTTGGATTTCAACCTGCTGTGGGGTGGCTTTCATATTTGTGAAGTAATAAGGACAAGAGAGAAAGGGTTTATCTCAGACTTTTCAAACTCATGCACTGGGGAAGATAACATTGAATCCTCAAGCATGAACTCTTAAAAATGGAAATAGGGCTGATTTACCATGTGCAGTGAATATAATAAAAACCAATGGCACCAATGCCCATTCTCCCCCAAATTGTATTGCCTATTCTTGCTTCCAGGACATTCTCAAGGTTTGTAGGTTCTCTGTCAAGGAAAATGTGACTAGCAAAAAAAAAAAAAGAAAAAGAAAAAGAAAAAAGAAAAAAGAAAGAAAGAAAGAAAGAAGAAAAAAAAAAGATTATAATAACTCATCTAAAATCGTGTCAGGGATGGGGCACCTGGGTGGCTCAGTCAGTTAAGTGTGTGACTTCGGCTCAGGTCATGATCTCACAGACTGTGGGTTCGAGCCCCTGCATCAGGCTCTGTGCTGACAGCTCAGAGCCTGGAGGCTACTTTGGATTCTGTGTCTCCCTCTCTCTCTCTGCCCCTCCCCTGCTCGCTCTGTCTCTGTCTCTCAAAATAAAATAAAGACATAAAAAAAAAAATCGTGTCAAGGTTGAACTGGGTTTCTGCCAAATACCCTGTCCAAAAGAATAGAATTGGATCTCAGGGTGTCACTTTGATAGAACAATGTGGTTTGCAAAGCGATGGAGCCTCAATGTTGTAGCCAGATCCCCGGCCTCTTTTTGAAGCAACCTTCAAATTATTTACTGAGAAGTGGGGATGTGCTCTTCACTAATCTTAGTAAAGCAAGTTTTTTCCCCCTCCCATTGTCTTTTATTCATAAGAGATACTCTGTGTGTGTGTTTGCACGCACGTGTGCATGTATGTGGATGGGTGTATTCTCAATGGCTTTATCTTGCTTGAATAGAAAAGTAAAATAACACTAGACATTGGAATACATTTGAGATGAACTAGGATGAGTTGGAGCTCACCACTTCGGCTTTCTTATCAAATTCATAGAGTTCACTGTGTTCCCAGCAAATTGCTCTAGACTATCATTTCTGCAATTTTCTTATCTGCATTGTTTTATTGTTCAATGATAGAAATCTAATTTTCCTAGCTCATGAACAAAACTGAGCCAATACAAACTCTTTGAAGTATTATTTGCATTTAAAATTAGAGTGGGAAATGTCGGCATCCAAAATTAATTAATTAGCAGTGTTCTACGGTGTAAAGTATCAGAAAAAAAGTATGTTTTTCTAGTTTGTGATGGCATATAAGTAGTTTTGCTAATGGATGAGGAGGATGTGGAAAAAGATTTGAGAGGGGAATGAAGAACTTTTGATCAGTACTCATGCGTAAGATGATTGCAAATTTTTGTTTGTTAAAAGTCAGGCTTGTACAGAGTAAATCATGCTACCATAGGATCCTCGGGCCATCCTGAGTCCAAGCATACCTTCTAAGGTCCTTTGACTCATATTAAACTTTCTCTTTTCCATATTCGCTCTTTTAATCACAGGAGCCAGGACCACCATGAGCAGTGAGGAGATAAGAAAGCTGGTCAGGAACACTGAGAACTTCTAAAAATTCTGGATGATTCTAAGGTAGCTCTACAATATGGCTGCTTTTGTTTACTTTTTTGTTTTTTTGTTTCTTTGTCCAAAGCTGAAGATATATTTGAAGATATCAGTACACTGAAGACATAATATCACCCATTCTAAAAGAAAGAAATTAAAAACAGATAAAATGTAGTTGCTTAAGACATCTTTCAGCATAGTTCCCTGTTGATAAAATCTTCTTCCCAACCTTATAAGATTTCTCTTAACCATATTATCTTTACCACCTTTTCTTTTTTTTTTTTAGAAAGAACCAATTCCCCACTTATTTATTTTCAAATCAATGCTATATTAAATAAAATCCATTTTTAATTACCTTCCTAATAGTGAGCCACTTTCATAAACTGCAATTGACATAAATGACTTAATGAACTGGTTGCATATTTTACCAATATAAATTTTATTTATTCATTCACGCATTTATTTATTTATTAGTTTTTCTAATTTTAGAAAGACAGAGAGAGTGCAAGTGTGTGCTGGGGAGAGGGATGGAGAGAGAGAGTCCTAAGCAGACTCCAGGCTCAGTGCCAAGCCTAACACGGGGCTCGACCCCACAATCCTGGGATCATGATCTGACCCGAATTCAAGAACTGGATGCTCAACCAACTAGGCCAACCAGGCACGCCTAAAATTTTATTAAAAATTTTTTAATGTTTATTTATTTTTGAGAGAGAGACAGAGCGTGAGCAGGAGAGAAGCAGAGACAGAGGGAGACAGAACTGAAGCAGGCTCCAGGCTCTGAGCTGTCAGCACAGAGCCCGACACAGGGCTCAAACTCACAAACTAAGAGATCATGACCTGAGCCGAAGTCGGATGCTTAACCAACTGAGCCACTCAGGTGCCCTCCCGCCCCCAATTTTATTTTAAAAATTAATGAAACAAAAAATTTTTTAGAAAGACTTAAGATAGTAGTATAGCTGTTCATATTACATGTCTTCTTAATAGTTACAATCTTTTTGGGAAGAATTAATAACATTTCTCAATAGAGACACTGTCGAAGGAGAATAATTTTGTGATAAAGCATAGTGGGATATTTTTCAGATTCAGAAGCTTTTACTCTACTATTAGGATTAAAATCTCATTTATTCAAGAGCACCATGACTTGTTCCATTATACAGTTGGGACAATTTGCCAAAAAAAAAAACCAAACTATTAAATATACACTTGGTAGAGTGTTATGCTCCTTAGCACGCTTCGCTAAAATGGTTTTGCTAATAAGCTACTTTTTTAACATTGCATGAATTTGTTGATATAAAAATGAGAACACTTACCGAAGACATTACATCTCTGGCATACTAAATATCATAATCTTGCTTCTTAAACATGATAAGCTACCATGGCATACACAGTAAATTAATATGTTTGGGGAAAAAAACAACTTATAAGCTTAGTTACACTTCTATGCAAACTAATCTTCCTTTCTTCAAAGACGATTGGAGATTGAAAAATTCTATCCAACGCCATCTTAACTCATAGGAGATATCCAAATTTGGAAGACCGGTTCAAAATCAGTTTGGGTTAATTCAAATTATACTTTAGAAACCAGAGAACTAAAATAATTTTTTAAATAATTTTATATAACTTTAACACTTTGTGATTAAAACTCTTTTATGCTTTTCTCTTTTATTTATGACCTTTAGAAGTCATTGGAATTCTTGCTAAAAGCTTTCATTTTCATTTCTATAGCTTAATCACCTATAATTTAATGCAATATTTCACAATATTCACTTACATAGTTTGGCATATATTCCTAATGTAATCATGGTTTTAAAGTTAAGGGCAGATGGAAGGCTTTCTAAGATCCGGTACAGGCAAGTTTGTTCTTTCTCATGCAACCACTGCCTACGATATTTAGAGTTATGTTGGATCACCCCTAAATTGCCATTTTAAGCAGTACTCTCCCCATTATCTCATGGTCCTAACCTGTGAAATAGGAATTTATAAATTATTCTTTTTAAGGCAAGCATATTCATTTAAAATCTTTGCTGAGCATATCAGAAATGAACAGTCCTATAAAGTACAGTTGCATATGAAAGAATCCCCTTATTGTTTATTCCAGATCCCCGATATCTCCTGTGTATTTTGTTCAAGCAAGTCTTTGAATGGGATCACTCAATGGTTTTTCAGTGCGGCTCACCACATTTTAGACCACACTCATAAAATACACTTAATGGAAGGGTCTCAGAGCCTTCTTAAGTGTTTTGCTGAGCCAGGAGAGCAATTGAATTATAGATTAAAAGAACTAACATGCTTCACTTGGCAAAACACTGTCTTAGTGCTCCTGGCCTTGCCAGTCTCTCTTCGTCCAACAAGGTATTTCACTCAGCTGTGGCAAAGCCTTCGTTTCTTGTTACGAACAGATTACTTTATTTATTTATTATTTTTATTTGTTTCTAGGAGAGAGAGAGAGAGAGACAGCGTGAGCAGGGGAGGGTCAGAGAGAGAGGGAGTCACAGACTCTGAAACAGGCTCCAGGCTCTGAGCTGGCAGTCAGCACAGAGCCCGACGCGGGGCTCGAACCCACGAACCGCGAGATCATGACCTAAGCGAAAGTCGGACGCTTAACCGACTAAGCCACCCAGGCACCAGAACAGATTACTTTAAAATGAACTTCTGACATTGCTCTAGAAAATAAAAATTTTCTCTACACAGACCCCCACACACAAAGTAAGCTGTGTCCCAATTTATTTGCTCAGGAGAGGAAAGAAGCACTTTATGTTTGTCATGTAATTCTTTTTCTTTTTCAGATCTGGGGCTGGGAGAAGAAGAGGAGGATTTGATGCAGGAATAACTAAACTTGGCTTGGTGGACTGTGGGATAGAAACTTGGCAGTGAGACTTTAGTTATAGAAGGCTACATATTGCATAAGCTTTATGGTTGACATTTGCTACCATAAACTACAGGGATTGATAGAGGCAAACCCTGCAATTAGGAAAAAGAATCTGAAATGTTCACATTCAATGTATTGCCCCTCAAAGAACAAGGTAACACAATAGTAGGAGTTGGGCATTTGGCATAACACTGCCTGCATTCAGTTCTGGGGTCTGTTATTTCTCTTATTATTATTTTTTCATCTGTAAAATGGGAATAAGACTAGTATTTAGCATAAAATTCTGTTGTGAGTTTTAAATGAGGTAAATCCACAGAAAAAGACTAGCACAGTGCCAGATACATAGTAATTTCTCAGTAACTATTGGCTCTGACTGTCCTCATAAAAATTTTATCTTCAACTCTGAACTTTTTGAATTGCAAAACAGAGAAGTATTCATTCATTATTTGTTTAATAAAGAGGTATACTGTGCCTTAAAAAATTAGGTGGTGGGTTGGTGAATTAAAAATGAAACACAGGAAAGGGGCATCTGAATGGCTCAGTGTGTTAAGTATCTGACTCTTGATTTTGACTCGGGTTATGATTTCATGGTTCGTGAGTTTGAGCCCCACATTGGGCTCTGTGCTGAAGTGCAGAACCTACTTGGAATTTTCTTTCTTCCTCTCTCTCTGTCCCTCTGGCATGTGTGCATGCTCTCTCTTCTCTGTCAAAAATACATAAATAAACTCTTTTGAAAAAAAAAAATGAAATACAGGAAAAATGTGCTTTTTCTTTAAAGTTCTGTTCTGGATTGGGTTATATCAATAAATTGATTCAACCTCTCTAAATCAGTTGGCTGCTTTATTTTATTTATTTATTTTTTAATTTTTAAAAATCTTTATTTACTTTTGAGAGAGAGAGAATGAGAGAGTACACAAGCAGGGGAGGAACAGAGAGAGAAAGAGACACAGAACCCAAAGTAGGCTCCAGGCTGTGAGCTGTCAGCACAGAGCCCAACACAGGGCTCAAACCCATGAACCATGAGATCATGATCTGAGCCGAAGTCGGACTTAACTGACTAAGCCACCCAGGCACCTCTCAGTTGGCTGTTTTATGAAGATGTGTCATTTTCCACAAGAGAATCTGGATTAATGCCAATTCATCACCTCTATTCTTTCATTAATCCATGAAGCAGTCCCCTATTTCATACCTACCACATCTCAGACCAGCGCGAAGAGCTGAGAGCACAAAGACTTGATTGCACACCATCTCTGACTTCAAGAAACTGGAGATCTTGTGGTATGAAAAGATATGTAAAATAAATTGCATTTAATTGACATAACATGTGCTATATTGGAGGAGTAAACCAAATGCTGGGTTTTATTTTTTTTAACTTTATTCATTTTTGTTGTTGTTGAAAATATTTTAATTACAAGGAGGAAAAATACAATACAAAGTAAAAGTGCCCTCTCCTCTTCCACTGAGTCCACTCCTTGTAGGTAACTCCTATTAACAATTCGGTGATGAGAAGCTCTTTTTAATTTATTTTTCCTGTCGTCATTGTTGGGTGGGCACTGGCTTTTCTGCAGCAGCTGAAGCTGAAAAACAGTGGATTGGGCACAAATATCTAAAAAACTATTACTCACCATTCAGGACTCCCAAATACTGGATTTTAATTCAAGATTTGGATGTGGCTAAGTAGATAAACAAGGAAAGGCATCCTTAGAGGCATGACCGGAGGAGAGAGGTAACAAGAAGGTGGCAAATGTGGAAATGGAGAGAAGCTTAGTACAGTCAAGCTGGGACCATAACAGGAAGGTTCTTCTATGTCAAGCTAAGAAATATATATTTCTGAAATTAGCAGTAAACCAGTGGAGGATTTTAAGCAAGGACTGACTTTGTAGCAGTGAGAAGAATGAACTAGAGGCAAGGAAGTTGGAGATATTTACAACATACCTCTAATATAGAGATGATCCAGAAGCTTGTTGGAATCCTCTACATGAGCAATAATAGGACTGGAAAAGCTGAATGGGGATAAAACTACAAAACAAGCAAACAAAAAACAAAGAAACAAAAACTTTGAAAGTGAGTCAAGAGTAGAATCTTTAGGAGTAAAGGTGCATGAATATTTCACTGGAAAAGAGAGTACCTTGTGATTGGTGATTAATAGACTCTAAACTTGAGGTGACTATATTCTGACATAATACCGTGAGTGTGGAAGTTTGATACAGATATTTAGAATTTGACTTATTTGTAAACTGGCCTACTACTTGATGGATTTGTCTTAGAAACAAAAATAGCTTTTTCCTTTTAGTCAGGGTTTTTGAACCCACATATGAAAGATGCTTTGATATAAAACTGGATAGGCTTTGATGTAAAAAAATTTCACTTTATGCTCAGCTCTGCAGGAATGTGTCCAAAATGGAAAACCGGGTGGTCATATTATAATGCATCTTCTCCATTTTTATAGAAAATGACCCATGATCTATTTGGGCTTCTATGATCCTTACTCATAAATATATATGAGGATAATGCCTTGAGGCTCCTATATAACACATTTATGAAAAATGGTCACATTCTGGGAAGCATTTAACTCAGGTCTGCTGCCTGGAAACACTTATGAGCTCAGTGGAGAGGCTTTGAACATGCATAGGCATTTTGTGAAATGGTGCATTATTAGGCAATCAGAAATCAAAAATTGAAAATCAACACAGTGGCATCATTTTGTTGTCCGATGCATGAACTGGTTCTGCCATATTTAGGCTTTCAGAACTTGGGAAAATTTTTTTTCTCTTTCTGAACACCTATTTCCTCATCTGTAAAATGGGGGTGCCATTATTTGTTGAGTAAGTAAATAATCAATTACAACATTATTCGTTGAGTAAGTAAATAATCAATGACATTTCTTTTCTGTCACCCTCTTCTCTACCCAAATAGCAAGATAACTCTTGGGTAGAACACCAGTTTAGTAGATTATGGGTTTCTGGTTATTTCAGGACTATAATAAATCACTGGCAATGCTCAACTCGAACTTGCATTTGAATTGGCTTTTAGGATTAGTAATATTCTTTCTATGTCATAAAGACTAGGTGATGAGAGAACTCCAAATCATATTTCAGAGCTCTTGGCATTGTTTGCCTATAGTGATTGTGGTTCACTTGGCTATGACTGATGGCTCATATCAAGGTAGAGCATGTGATAAGCAACAGTGAGATGAGATGGGCCAGAGAAAGCTTTCTCAGGTGCAGGCTCTCTGGCAGAGGCCAGTCTGGCTGATGAACAAACATGGAACCCAAGGATTTAAAGAACTTCTATCCATAGTAGAGTTGGGAAAAGACAGGATGACAAGATGAAGTTACAGATGATTTGAGGAAGAAAAGTTTCAAAAGAGATGATTACTGAGAGGTTAGTTAGCCTACTTTCAGTGTCTTTAAGCTCTGCCTCCAGGTAGCTGACTCCAGACCCCAGACAAGTGCCCAGAAGAACCTCTCACTATATCTACAGGCAGCAGTTGAATGTTTTGTACTGAGCACTGCAAACCTGAAGCACTTTGATGCCCTTGGGCACCACCGTCCAGATCCTCTAAGCATGAAGTGTCAAAGTGTCCTCATAGTTTCTGTAGTTTTCAGTGATTAGAAGCTACTTTCTTTTCTCTGCATAGACTGTCTCTCTCCCAGCGTTGTGTTCATCAGATTTGGCCTCATCAAGATTCAGTCTCATCATCAAGATTCTACAGAGTTTGTGAGCTAAACTCACCATCGGAAGAGTCTCCTAATCACTAGCAATGGACCTAGCTCAGCAAAGCTGTTATGCTCAGTCATTGACTAGGAGCAGCTGGTGGGAAATGTAAGTGCAAACATGGGATGGGTTCACAATAGCTGGAGTCCTTGGTCAACTAGACTCCCTGTAGCATAGAGCTGAAAGAACATTCTCATGACAGCCATGTGGGCAATACAAGCACACTATCATAAAGAAAGTGCTGTGTGGACACCAAAACACAGTTTCAAGAAGCATCATGGGTATTGATTTCTGTGATAAAAGGCAGCATCAGAGATCTTGCATATGTAGCCAATAGGGGGAGAGGGCTTATTTGAGTAAACGCAGTAGGTTCCAGAGGAAGAGTTAAAGTTGTTATTTGCTTCTTCATCAAGGACACAACTTGAAGATTCCCTGATGGAGACAGGGCCCACAGTGAATAAGACAACTTGATGAAGACATGCCATGTTCATCACCCAAGGCTAAAAAAGTATAAAACTTGTATATGTGCCTTCCCCCACAATTCATATGTTGAAGTTTCATCTCTACTGTGATGCTGTTTGGGAATGGGGCATTTGGGAGGTGATTAGGATTAGATGAGGTTATTATGAGTGTGGGGCTCTCTTGATGGGCTGAGGGCCTTTATAAAAACAGAAAAAGAGATAGGTGTCCTTGCCATGTGATGATACAAAGAGAAAACAGCCTGTCTACAAGCCACAAAGTGAGAATCCAATCTACCAGCACTTTGATCTTGGTCTTCCCAGCCTCCAGAACTGTGAGAAGTAAATGTCTGCTGTTTAAGCGGCCCAGTGTATGGCATTTTGTTATTGCAGCCTGAGAAGACTGATACAAGCGTTTAATAAAGACAGAACTCAAAGCCAAAATGAATGATTTTTTGTTTTTAGTTTTATAGTGAAGTGCTTTTAAGTAACCACATGTGGAAAGCTGCTGAGTCCCTTAGGTCTTGCTACATTCTTTGTTCTAAGTGTTGCTTCTCCTGAAGGCTGGTTGACTCTGAAGTTGGTCTGTTATTCATGGTTCTCTGTTGGAAACAACAGAAGCCTACTGGGCCAGAAAAAGAAGAAGAAAAAAAAAAGCAAAACACATTTATTATAAAGATTTGGAGTAGCTCACCAAACTCAACCAATGAGTTGGAAATCATTGAATGATTTGGAAAGTCAGGTTCAAGATCCCTTAAACTTTGTTGCTCTGTTAAGAAACGACTCCATTTGCCCCTGGCTACTGGATGCTACTGTTAATAGTGCAGCCCACTGAGCTGACTTTACTCCTGCACGGAGTCCAATTCTGTAGCCACTGCTACTGCCATCATTGCCAGAGAGAAACATGGCCTCCCTGTTCTTTATTTTTATGTTGTTAGTTTCAACTGGTAGAATCTAACTTAGATGCCCATGGCTAGCTGCAAGGGAGTTAGGACACTACTGAACATTTTCAGCACTTCTAGAGGGAAAATGTCTGTATACCTTACCAAGACTCAAAAAACTGGAGAATTCCTGGGGCGCCTGGGTGGCTTAGTTGGTTAAGCGTCCGACTTTCGCTTAGGTCATGATCTCNCCCCCAAAAAACTGGGGAATTCCCTAAAGAAAGATATTCATTTGTTGGGTAGTTCAAAGACCTGTCAAATGTCCCCTAAATTTGGGTTTCATCTCTGTCTTCATCGGCATTGCAGCCTAGTGACTAAAAGTGTGGCCTCAATGAATATTTCTTAAACAAATTAATGTTTCTAGAGAAAGCGTATCATTCTAAACAATATCAAGTCATAATCCAAAGAATGGAATGTTTTTTATGTGTCTTTTATGATATGAGATTTCTGGGTAAAAATTAAAATTTACAGTTTTATGGACCATCATTAGCCCAAACTCTCTCATTGGACAAAAATCTTTCTTCTTACTTCTTCTTATCAAAGACATTTTGGGTCTTCCAAATGTCTTTCTGACCAGCTATAGTTGACTTTCTTAGCTAATATCCATTCATTTTTTAAGCCTGTGGTTTGTTTGCTTTCTTCCAGGAAGGCTCCATGCCTAGTTGATAGTCTGCCCTTGACTGTGTTTGTTTCAATAGACTATAATCTCTTTGAGGTCAGGGATTTTGTGTCTGGCTTGCTGTTGTATACAGTACTCAGCACAATCACTAGTGCCTATCATACATTCAGTGCATGTTTGGTTGAACAAATGCACAAAAGCATTATCTATAGGCACCACCATGCTTATAACAGATTGAAGAAATGGTAAAATACATAGTTATTACAGACATTCATATGGTGTTGAGCAGATCTAATTTTCCATTATGGGGTTTGGTTTCTGAAACTGTATTTATTCAGTTCCCTTCTGGAGTCAATTCACATGCATACCTATTAAATGAATATATTCATATCATCTCAGAGAGCCATAGGATGACAAAGAACATATACTGATTGTCAATTTTCCTTAAAAAAAAAAACCCAGCGATTATAAGCAACTGTTTTTCACATTGTTCATTTTATAAGCAACACAGGAGCTTTGCATTTAAATAGAAAATTGAGCGATTTCTACAGTCAGTACCTAGCATATTTTGGATCATAATTCACTCCAAAAGCTTCTTAAGGAAATTTCTCTATTCCTGTATGTTTCTTGCAGCCTCCAAATCAAGGATGTTGGTGATGGGGAGTATAAACTTGGCTTGGATTTGTTGGGATGATTTAGAGGGAGTGGGTGGAAAAGGTGGAAAAAGAGCGATTCAGATTAGCCACATCATTAAATCTTTTCTTCCAACATTGTCTTTGCCTCGCATCTGTGACATAATGACATTTCCCTCTTTACTCATTTCTTAGCCTGTGGCACTAAGCTCTCCTGTTTCTGACATGGTATTTGGGCTGAATGGGAAGCGTGTTATGTCCGCCCATGGGGTGCATTCACGCTGACTTCTGCCCCCAACACTTTGTTGATCATCTTCTTCATCTTTTTATCCCAAATACCCACCGTATGGTGCTGGCTTATGGATATGGATATCTGTGTCCCCTGGCTACGCAGAGCCCTCATCTCACATTCCTCTAATATTCGACATCCACGGATGGAGTTCTTGCTCCATGTGCTTCTTCCTGCTCTCCCGAGGCCCCGGTCTACAGGAAGCCACTTTTAGCAAGCTGTCAAGTTAGAAAAGGAAATAATGAATCATTAGCTGAAGAGTAAATATCTGATAAGGCCTAACCTGCCAGGCTTCACAGTAGCGCTTGCATTTTCTCCTGGGAACAATTATTTGAAAAATAAAAAATAAAAATTTTAAAGAATGGTGATATTTAAAGTCTAAGGTGCAGGATAGTAATGATTTGGGGGAATGGATGGAGCTTTCTGATGTCAAGAAAGCCACATCTAAGCGTGTTTACAGTTTAGGACCATCCATGAATTTTTATGATGATCCAGTCAAAAAGAGAAAAATGAACTCAAAATGAATAAATATTTCAAAACACTTTTGTGACACAGTTTTTTTTTTCAGTGACTGGATAACCATGGGCACATTCATTGTACATGTAGACACAGTGTTAGCTGTTTCTTGGGAATTTTGAATTTAATTAAACAGGAATGCAAAAATTCAAAGAGTCCTTTATTTTATAAGGGCCTTCCCCCACCCTTTCTATCATGAAAATAAGAACATAATCTTCTAGCAAAAAATGACTATAAAAATCTTATAATTAAAGGACACATGTCCAATTTCCAAACTTCTAAATTAGCATTCAAATATTGCTGTTTCTTTCCCCTTTGTTCCCTGCTGCAAGGAATTATTTAAAACTCAACACAAAATATCCACCCCCACAGCTCATATAACTGGCATATAAATAAGGGATGTATGTCAACTTTCAACTTCTAGATTCACCAAGGAAAAAATGATAAACTTTCAATGATTTCAACACTAGGAAGGAAATGTCTTAACCACCATAAAATTGGTGTCATTGGAAAAACAATCTATTTTACATCTCCATATTAATAATGTTATTTGCACTGTTGTTATACGTTTTCATAAATGGAAGAAAGTGGCTTGCTTAGGAGTATTATTGCATGCAAGTAAACACTTTTTAAAACATAGAGTATATCTGTGTAACGTGCATCTGGGATGAAGCCTAGAAAAGAAAATCACTCGTTACAAGTGTCACTTGTGACCGCAACAATAATCAATAGAGTGTTAAACGTCACAGTTTATTGCAATGAATAGGGAATAAACATGAAGACCACAGTGCACTCTTGTAAATGGTATGACTTGTAAATGTCAATGAGGACTTACTTAACACTAAAAGGCTATCAGAATTTGCAAAGGGAGTTTTAAAATTCATTCAAGACAGCTGAAGGTTACATGAAGAAAGGGCAGCTATATATAGCACACAACACACAGGTACTGTAAAATATGAATGGATGAAAAAGAACCAAACTCAGTTTTAATTGGAGTCTTCATTGTAGCTGGTGTTCTAGAAAGTGCATGTATTGAAGCCTGCAAGTTTGGCATTATGAATATTTTATTGCATACCTTGTTTTATATTCATGGAAAGCAGGTTTTCTTTTCTCAACATAAGCCATATACACATATAGGAAAAGAGCAGAAAGCAACCTGATAGATAAATGCATTTGAGAATGTATCTTTCTGATGGATTGCCGTCTCTTCCTGGGAAATTGTCTAAAAGTTTATAGCATGCAACTTTTAGCTCCACTTTACCACTTGAGTTGAGTTTGGCTTCATTGTTCTAGGTGTTGCTCTACAAACTTGATAATGCATTGTGAAGGTTCTTAGGTCTTTTCTAAGCCCCACGTTTTTATATTCACAGAGTTTCATGGAGCACAGTCAGGACATTCTGACATGGGTGGAGAATCAACATTACATGATAACAGGAATCCCTGTGGCTTAAACTGATGGGGAAATAGACAGCAAGGTTACAAAAACCATACCCGACAGGTGGCCTGGCCATTTGCAAAGCAAACTTCTCTTTTAAGAGACTAGTTTCAATTTTTCTGCACAGATTTACTTCAAGGTGAAAACGTTAGGGAGGGACGCCTGGGTAGCTTAGTCGGTTAAGCGTCCGACTTTCGCTTAGGTCATGATCTCACAGTTCGTGGGTTCGAGCCCCGCGTCGGGCTCTGTGCTGACTGCCAGCTCAGAGCCTGGAGCCTGTTTCAGTCTGTGACTCCCTCTCTCTCTGACCCTCCCCTGCTCACACTGTCTCTCTCTCTGTCTCCTAGAAATAAATAAAACATTAAAAAAAAAAGAAAACGTTAGGGAGACTCCATAGAAAAGATAGGTATGGTGCTGTGAATAGGCTACAGCAATTAAAAAGGCAATATTGCAATACAAGTTTAAGTTAGCATTCCTCAGAAAAAAATGATAAAAGAAAGCCTGGAATAGTTTCTACTTAAACAAAAATTCATTACAGCATCCAGATATTTTTAGAGATCAAAGGAAAAGAAGGAGGAATTCATATGCATATCACCTGTTCAGCCCCTGAGAAGTATCATACCCTCTAATGCTTCCAGATACGTCCCAAAATTAGCAGTCCAAATTTCTATAGGAATGAATGCAACAATTTAGCATTTTTTAGTTGGTTAGTAAAAACTGTCATTTCTAACACAAGGACAATTGTCAAAACAGTGCCTTGGCTTTCTGTTTCTAATAATTTCTAAAACAGGGGAGAGTTGTATTTTTTTTTTTTTTTACGATTCCATAATGGAAAAGGATAGCAATAAGAATAGAAAGTTTATTTCTACAAATATCTAGAATTTAACAATGGCAAGCTAACAAAATCTAGAAAGCAAGGTAGAATAAGAAAAATATTCGATGGTAGTAACAATGAAAATAATGCTGTGTGGCCGGCATTGCCTTAAGAGCTTTATGTATATTCTAGAAGTTTCCCCCTGCTGTTGTAACAAATGATACAACTGTGGTGGCTGGAAAAACACAAATGTATCATGTTACAGTTCTGGAGGTCAGAAGTCCCAAACGGATCATGGGGCTGTGTTCCTTGTAGAAGCTGTAATGGGGAATCTCTTTCCTGGTCTTCTCAAGGTCCAAGAACTGCCCGACTCTTGGCCTTGGGGCCCCGCAAATCATTCTACCTCTGTATTACAACTTCTCTGAATTTGATCTTCCTGTCTCCCTGTTATCCCGATTGACCCTTGCAATCACATTGGGCTCACCCAGACAATCCAGGCGACTTTTCACTTCTCAAGATCCATAATCCCACCTGCAAAGTTCCTTTTTCTATGGAAGGCAACACACTCACTGGTCTGGGCAATATAATGTGGACCTTTTTGGGGACCAGTATTTTGCCTACTACACATGAATATTATAGAAATGTTGTATAATTTCTGGCCTGCTCTCTATCTGCTAGTTGGTGGTTATCATCTATTGCTTCGAAATGTCCCTTTCAATACTGGGAGAGAGGGGAATGGTCCGTCTCTATTACTGGATCAGCAGGAAACAGAAACGATATCATTTCACTAAGATCTTTAAGCTCCACCCACGCGAACGTTTCCTCAACATATTTAACCCATAGCCAAATTGGTTTCAATAAAAAAGGATTTGATTTTAATTACCATTTCTGCTCAATTTCAACACGGTTGTTTCTTGCAAAGGTGCAAATGAGGTGTGAAATGAGGGAATTTCAGGCAACCTTTCTGAGAGGAAGTTGGAGAATTGGTTCACATGCAAGACAATAAAACTATGATTACTTAGGGAGAATATACTCCTACTTAATAAACGATAGGATGACAATTATTGAACTATCTTCTGAGAGAAAGGTCATGTGGTGGATTTTGCAGAGAATCATGGCAAATGGTATCTTTCCCATCTTGCCAACCATCTTCCATTCGTAGGACTGAGCTTTAACGTTGAAAGAGATGTGGTGTTTACTTTTCTTTTGAGGGAAAGAAACAAAGCAGAAAATTACTTTGGATCTTTTTTTGGGTCTCATTTTCTATTATCCTGTGTATGCTGACATTTCGCAGTAATGAAATTCTAAGTACTCATGTCTGCGCCTTCAGGGTAACTAAACCAACGATATAATGAAGTTAGCTACTTAAGATGGGTTTTGTGAAAGAGATATCAGTGCATAAACCTGTACACACGGCCCCAATTTCACGTTCTAGTGAAAATCATTTAAAGTAAGATCTAGGTTTAGTTCAGGAAAATAGTTTTCATGCTTCCATTTTGTATTAAAACAAAGAATTTTGAATTTTATGTTTTCAACCTGACTTGCAAAGATATCTTTGTATATTTAAGTAATTATTCCTGGAGCCTTACTCAGGTTAATTAACTCAGCGTCTCTCCTTCTACAAAGGCCACACCTTCACGTGTGCTCTGGGTACAAGCCCCTCTTACATCCTGAAGGATCACACCCCTTGCTTTATCATATTTTGACCAGGCATCCTTAGATCTCCGTCTCTGCAAAATAATTTCCTTCAGCAGAGAAATACCCTGCAGTATTATTGATATTAAAAAACCAAAACTAAACTAAAAGCAAGCAAACCTTCCCTTGATGCCTATCTTCCTGATGCAAATTCTCTTCATCGCTTCATAGCCAGACACTGTCCAAAGACAGCCTGCACCTGCCGTCTGTACCCCTTTGTCTCATTTGGTCTTTCTTTCTTACTAGTAGTACATATGTAGGCAATAAGAAAATGATAGAGAATAATATAATGGACATTCATGTATAATCCTACCCGATTTTGTAAGTCTTAACATTTTTAAAAATTTGCTTCCTAACTCCTTAATAATTACTTACTTTTTTACTGAAGTATCGTTGGCACACAACGTTGTGTTAGTTTTTTTAAAAATTGTTTTTAATGTTTTATTTATTTTTGAGAGAGAGATAGAGACAGCATGAGCAGGGCAGGGTCAGAGAGAGAGGGAGACACAGAATCTGAAACAGGCTCCAGGTTCTGAGCTAGCTGTTAGCACAGAGCCCGATGCGGGGCTCGAACCCATGAGCCGTGATATCATGACCTGAGCCGAAGTCGGATGCTTAACCGACTGAGCCACCAGGCACCCCAATGTTGTGTTAGTTTTAATCATGATCTGACAGCTCTACACCTTAAGTTATGCTCTCCACAAGCATAGCTACCATCTTGCTTTACAACTTGCTGTTTTTATTTTTTAGTGTTTATTTATTTTTGGAGAGACAGAGGAAGAGAGAGAGAGAGAGAGAGAATCCCAAGCAGGCTTCTACTGTCAGCACAGAGCCTGATGTAGAGCTGGATTCCATGAACCATGAGATCATGACCTGAGTCACCCTGGCACCCCTACAACTTTTAAAAAGTAAAATAATTCAGTGGAGATGAACCCTCCTTCTACCTCCCAAGCCCCATTCCACTCCCCTTACAAAGGTGTCAAGGCTGTTCTGAATTTGTGTCTATCACTGACTACCTTCTTTCCATCTAGCTTTCTCTTTTCAATCCTATTTGACTTCTCTATGTCGATGTTTCACTGGCTTGTCAAGTTTGACGTATCACAAATTGGACCCTTAGCCATTATAACTTGCTTCACTTTCTCTGTCATATGTAAGTCAATATTATCCCCATCTACCTAGTTGTCTCAGCCAGAGACACAGGGGTTCTTCTTGACTCCACGTTTCTGCTTCTCTCTTTACTTCATCTTACAGTTGTCCTGGATTCTATGTTCAAAGCATAGGCTGGCTCTTGGTCTGTTTGTCCTTCCATTGGTTTATTCTCCACTGAAGGTGGCTGATCCCTGCAGTCTGAATTTCCCAGGCTCCAGTGTCAGCTGGATTCCAGCTGGACTTTGTCAATGGAAGCATGGTGGGGTGAGTGACAGTGGGAGATGATGTCTCTAGTCTTGGGCACCCCCGACCAAATCACCTCATCCCTATATTGGCTTCGGCTCCTTCTGAACTGGTCTGCTGTGCTTCCTGCTTCAACCCAATGACGCAGCCTTGGATTATGCTAATATCACCTCCTCCCGCTGACCCTCCAGCTTTGGGGTGGTAGTGGCTTCTTGATATTGTTCATCCATGGAGTCTATCACTGTCATCTCCTGTTTCACTTCTCATCAATTCCATTATGGGGAAAACCAATTCCTTGCATTAAGTTCCCTCATTTTACGATACTTTGAGTGGATTCTGCTTTTCTGATTAGACCTTGAATGACACAATATGGTCTCCCCTGGATTATTGCCATGGAGTCTTCCAACTGGTATCTCTGCTTTCATTCTTTTTTTTTTTCTTTATAAATGTTTTATTTATTTCTGAGAGACAGAGAAAGAGCAGGGGAGGGTCAGAGACAGAGGGAGACATAGAATCCGAAGCAGGCTCCAGGCTCTGAGCTGTCAGCACAGAGCCCGATGTGGAGCTCAAACCCACGAACCATGAGAACATGACCTGAGCCAAAGTCAGAGGCTTAACCGACTGAGCCACCCAGGCACCCCCTCTGCTTTCATTCTTAGCTCCCCAGTCCATTCTTTTCAGAGTGAAAAAGACCATATCATTGGCCCATGTAAACCTTATGTGGCTTTTCACTGCACTCGCAATGAAATATGAACTGCTTAACAAGAGTTGTATGCCCAGCCAACACCATTCCAATCTCGGCCTGTACCTCACATGCTCCCACCTCACCTTGCCCCTCAATCAATACTCTATAGCCCTGGTGGTCTTTTCNGTTTTTTTTTTTTTTTTTTTTTTTTCTAAAGAAGCCTCAGTACATGCTCTTCCCTCTGACTGAGGGCATTTCATCTTTCACGCTTTGGTGTAAATACCCTTCTCAGAGAACTGCTCTAACCACACAGACCAAAGCATACTCTCTTGTTCCTGGCTCTTAGAGAAACTGCATCTTTCTTTCTTTCTTGGAAGTGATCACAATTGGTATGTAGTCAGTCACTTATGAGTTTTTGGTTAGGTATCTTTCTCCACTTTCTTCCACAGGTTAGAAGCTCCGTGACTGTGGACTCATGATGCATCAGGTCTGCTCACCGCCAGTGCCTCGGTGCCCCCGAAAGTGTCTGACACAAAAAGATGCTTCAGAAGTATTAGTGAATGTGTACTAAGTGCATAAAGAGAGGGATTCCTAAAGTTGATTTTTCAAGTAAATTGATAACTAATTTGTTTGGATTTGAAGTTGGACATGCTAGGGAATAGCTCAGAATCTTGCCCATACTGGTTGGTATTTTTCTCACAGAGGTGAGGCAGGATTTGATTTGTTTTCACATTGCTTAAGCTGTGTGCTTCGCTTTTGCGTGTTTCTCCTGAACTCTTGTGTTTGATCCCTATAGAAAGCAAAACAAATCCAGACAAAATCTGGAGCTAACTCTCTTTGAATAACACGGGATTTTCTGGATTGAAAAAAAAGGCGCATTTCAATAAATTGCGAGGAAATTGTATTTTTCTTACCCATCTTCACAAATTCCCTTCTTCTCAGAAGCATCTCCTAAAAATAGCTGCTGACTGTGGCTAACAGGAGCCCTGCAGAGCTGAGGCCATTGATGCAGAGCATACGGGGATATGTGAGGGAGGGGCCGGGGTGCAAGCCTGGCTCTGGTGCAGGTCTAGCTTGGGTGCAGAAACCGTCAGGGGAGACTGGACTTTAAATGCAAGGTGCCATGAATCAGTCAAGAAATTCCATTTCAAATTAGACACGTGAAATGACCCTTTAGGATTCAGGTATCTGTTTATTTCTTGCAGATACCCTTCCTCAACCGCAGCAGACCAAATACACTGTGGTCTATAATTATCTAGCTTTCTTTCTGTTTGAACGAGACCCCGTTGCCTAGGAACTGGAGTCATAGGTGTGCCATAAATACATCTTCAAATCATCTTTCTCTTGCTGGATCCATTTTTTCCCCCACACTGCTTCTATTGTTATGACGGTTCATTAGAATACATGCTGTAGCCTGCGTTTGTTTGCCTGGAAGATGTACAAACTGTGTATGGCCAATTAGGTATGAATAAAATATTCTAGTTTCCATTTGTCTTTCAATTTTACTATTTGACATCACTTGGCTTCTGTGGTACACAACTATTTATGTATTAAGAAAAAAATGACACAGTTAAAAGGTGATTTATCTAGCATGCTATCAGCAGGGGATCTTCTAACTGATTGTTTCTCCCACACACATGGTGCAATGAAGACTGATGTCTATAATGATGATATTGAACGAATAATGACCATGAATCATTACCACATTAGCCGGTGACTCTGATCCCATGATTTTATGCAACAGAGAATGAAGCCTCTGAGAGATCATCTGCCCTCAAGCTCATGGCCGAGTGGCAGGTCTGGGGCTGGCATTCTGGTAACTCTTGCCAAGCTATTCACTATCACATTCCTTGCCTGCAATTTCCTTTCTTTCACAAATGTTTTCTTTTCTGAGTTGTTCTTAGTTGTCAATCCCTCAGTTACAGCCAAGAGCTACCTCTGAGGTTTTTGAATGTCAGAAGCACTTCCATATCTAGGTTTTTCATCTTGACACTCAATTGTCACATTTAATAAACTCTGATGACAAATCCCTTCCAAGACTTCTGTATAATTAAAATCATCTATATTGAATATTATTTTTCTTTGATTAAACCATTCATCATAGTTATCTGAAACAGAATATTAGGAAGCATATATAAATTATATAGGTAATAATCACACAAACTCTCATGCATTCACCATGTAATGTAAGAACTAGCACACTGTCTATTTAATTGAAGCTACTTTTGTATTCCTTCTCCCTCCTGGTGTTAAGTGTCTTTGTCATTCTTCAGTCTCCAGAAATTTCTATAGGGTATATAGCACTTGTCCAGTACAACTAAATAGGAGAAATTTCCTTGACTATATTGCATTCATAAATTGATTTACTCATTGAAACTATCATTCACTAAACCCTTAATGAATACTAATACTCTACCAGGTACAATGTCAGGAGATAAGAAGTGATATTATATTACATTAAACAATGTAATATTATGCATTATAGAATTTCTTTATTTTTTCTCAAGATTTTAACTATTATCAAGGCCATGTGGAACATGAACATATACATTTCTTTGGTCTTTAAATAGTAGTAATATTCTAGGCACAATCATGACCATCTCATCATTCAATCTTTCAATCTTACAACAACCTTATGAGGTGGTGTATTATTTGAGTATGTGGATTGAGTATATGTCTTACCTAGCATTTCAAAATCTCAGTGACTTACCAAAAATAGTTATATTTCTTGCTCTTTTTATAATCCTTTTTCTTCAAATGGTGGTTCCAGACTCCAGTCTTCAAACTAGTATCTCCACCATCTCTACCCCGAGCTTCCACTTCCTGTACTGGGTCTTCCACATGTAGCTGGCCAGCCAGTGAAGAAATTATGTGGAAAGGCTCCTGGAAATTTGAGGTGCCAGGACTAGAAATGATGGCATATACCTCTTCTGCTCCCATGCCACTGGCCAGAATTAGTTAACGGCATCAATTTGATTCAGGGGGAGCTGGGAAGTCTACTTGTGTGGCCACAGAAACTGAAATTGTCTGGAAAAGCCATAGTATGCCCTCTGCCACTATTAGGTGCTAATATTATTATTATTATCATTCCCGGTTCGCAGTTGAGAAAGGCAAAGATCTGAAGGGTAAAATGACTTGCGCCTGGTAGAAAATTGTTGAGGTGAGCATTTAACTCAGAGGCCACACCCTTACTCACTGTAACAATACTGCTTACTACCCAGATTTTGGACGAGTCAGTGTTCATTGCAGATTGTGCTCGTATCACAGTCCAGCCAATTGGGGGAGACACGAATGGATGGATTTCTTTTAGAGATTGAATGATTGCTTGTGTATTTTTCTAAAAATAAAGCAGCATACTGATCTTTTGCCTTTATTATTTTCTTTGTCGTTGACTTCCAAGCAAATTATTTTGACTGTTCATACATCAAATGGAAACTAATTATTTGTTTTAACTACATCAGTTATAATTAATTATTGGGTAATTTGAGCTTTTTTCTGATTTTGTTTTGTGGAATTTAGAGTCAGAGTTAAATATATCCTTCCTTAGTGATGATTAAATTAAAAAGAAATTATGGTTGTCTTGTCTCCATGGATAATTGGGTCATCTACATGAGGTGCTTCCAATTTTGAGTTAATTAATTTAATGTGTTTTTAGTGAACTACGTTGATGCTTTGCAACAACTTAGTGCTAACTAAAATGGTAGATCAAAAATTTTATTTCATGTTGATGACAGCACTGTACAATTTGGTTTCAAGTTTTGTCAAATCATTTGATTTATTACTCTAAGTTAAATTTTAAAAAATCTGTTATTTTTAAAGGTTATGAGAGACAATCCTGCTTCACCTATGACCTAACTAAAATATCACAACTATATAAATATTATACTAGAATTTTAGCATCAAGGAGAGACAGTCTGAAACTGAAGTCAAATATTAAGGTAGAGTTCATGTAAGCACTACATGTCTGTTCCCTCTTTTAGCAGAACTATCCAAGACATCACTTTGATAAATCCAAATTCATAATGTGACTTTTGAAATAATTATCTAGAAACATTATTCACTGTTAATTGAGTCAGAGAGCTGTTCTGTAGTTTTTTGTTCAGTTTGTTTTTTGGAGGGGAGTATGGTAAAGAGAGCCAATTTGTTCCTAACTTGATGGAGTTTGAAAAATGCTAAATGTATTATAGTCTCCTTGTCTGGCAAGTGTGGGGTAACTATATTGACTTCTGTATCTCAGAGCACTCTAGAGAGAACAAAATTAGTTACCTGGAGCAAAACTACTTTGAAAAACAATATAAATGCTACAGAGCATTGTTAAAAAGTAAATCCGATTTTGCACTGGATATCCCTCTGCCAAAGTACTGGGATGGTTTTATAGGTTGAATTGAGATCCCTAAAATTATATGTTGAAGTCCTAACCCCATACCTGTGAGTGTGACCTTACGGGAATAGGGTCTTTGCAGATGTAAACAAACTAACATAGGGTGGCAGGGTGGGTCCAACCCAATGTGACTGATATCTTCTACAAAGAGGTAAGATTGATGCAAAGACAGACACATCCAGAGAGAACACCATGTGACAATGGAGGCGGAGATTGAATGATATAGCTGCAAGCCAAGATGACCCCACCAGAAGTTAGGAAGACACAAGGAAGGATTCTGCCCTGAGTCTCAGAGGGTACATGACCCGCTAACACCTTGGTTTTGGATTTCTAGTCTTCAGAACTGTGAAAGGGCAAATGCCTCTTGTTCTAGTTCATCTACATTGTGGTACTTAGTTACAGTAGCCTGAGAAAACTAATACAGATGGCTGTGTGTCAAATACAGAAAAGGGAAAAGTCTCACTTGGTTGCTTCTTGTGTGTTTCTCTTAGGGTTGAGAGGAGAGAGACGCCCTCTCCCATGGAGCCAAAGACCATCTCTGAGAGCACAAGCTGGGACCTGGCCAGTGGGGGTTTAGACCCTTGGAATCTTTCTGAGGATGTGGTGTAATCAACAGCTGACTTCAAAGTCTTAAAAATACAATGGATTAAAAACCTAAATGTCTATTCCCCCCATGTTATTATGATAAAGGTGGTGGAAGGTGTAGAATTAGATGCCTGTGGTTCTCTTGATTCCCAAGAAGCTAGGTCATTCTTCTGTCTCAGACTCAAGATTAAGGAACATGGGAGAGGTGTTGGAAGCCCTGGTCTAGCACCCAGGTGCTCATCATCAGAACCAGCACCATCAAGAAACTGCAATGACGTTCTCTAGCACTAGATGGCACCATGGCAGGCCTTCCACACCTCAGTCTCCAAAAGAGCACTGCCCATCCCTTTGCTGAGTCGGTTGAGCACCCCTTCATGTGTGTGCATCTCTTGCTGTCAGTAACCTGCGCCACTCTCCTCAAGCAGAAGTAATGCCCATTTGTGGTCTGAGGCAACGTTCAGCCCCAGATAGGGCTCATAATTCTGAGAATTCACAATCCTGCTAAACAGAAGAGGAAGGTGATGCCAGGATGATATATTGATGCAGTAGAAACACTAGTGTTTTGAGTCCCTTCATACTGTCCCATCAACCTCTCCCAGCTAAAACAGTGATGATACTCCCTCTTCCACTCTTCGCCATTTATTCACTAGAAGTTTTCCCAAAGTCCCTAAAGGGTGCCGGTTGCCCTTCTGAGGATGGTTTTGACATTGGATTTGGTTAGATTTCATCAGGAAGTACCCAATGTGGTTCACTCCAGCTTACAAAATGTGGATTCTGCAACACCCTTCCTGCCCTGCTTACGGGGAACATGTGGACTATACATTGGAGTTGACATGAGCCTTCTTGTGACTTAATACTGGCCCATATTATCAAAGCCTAGTGCTGGATTTCATGGAAGAAGCCAAGCTCTTACTTAAACTAATCATTTACTTTTATAGGCAGGGAATAGGTCAGCTATTACTTGTGCTTTAATCGCACTCAAAATATATTAGCATTTGTTTTCATACAATCAACATAACTCAGGTGAAATCAGTCCTTTTTAAAGGCCTTCATTTTGGGAGGGGTTTTATCATTTGTGTTAAATGTAATATCTTGCCTTTAGGAGGCAGACCTCAAAGGAATTAAATAATGAAAATCAGGTTGGATTAATATTATTGTGAAAATTTAGGTTTAAGGAGACAGCGGATTTAGATTCTGTGTGAGTTGAGTGCAACAGAAAACCCAGGTTTGTTATTTTATTCACAACTGCTACATTTAGCAAATCTATCCATTTCAAATGTAGCTTTACATAAATCTATCACTTGGTACATTAAGTAGCCTAAGGTTATTTATAATTTGGGTATTAAAACTTTTCTTTACTACAGCTCATGTTTACAAAATTATACTCTACTATAGTTTATGGGACTTTATTTAAATTTAAGATTTTTTAAGACACGGTATTCTCTTTTATTTCAGCTTGAGACTCCTTCCCCAAACAGTAAAAATGCCTGCATAAAAGTAAAATATTACTAACAGATTTAGTGGGAGCTGATTCTGAGTTACAGGTGCCACCTCGTGGTTGCAGAAGGAAGCTCACTTTTAAAACTTGTAATACATAACAATAACAATAATGTGAAATTTGCCTTCTCCTTTTGTCCTGTATTAGAAGGGATGCTTCTGGTGGAGAAATTCATCCTTAATGTATGGGTAGATCCATGAGGATGCCATGATGTGATGTTGCAGAAGCCATATTTTGAGGTAGGCAGGAGACTCAGCAGATGACCCCAGGTGCCACCTGGTAAAATATGACCAAAATGAACATCAGCTTAACCTTTCTTCAGATACCTTTGCTACATCATTCTACATAGCAAATTATGCTATACGACTAATAATACCAGTGCATACTGTCCATAAATGAATGAAATGGAGGTGTGTGTGTATGTTTGTGTGTGTATAGATAGGGCTAGGGGTGAGGATGGGGGAAGGGAGTGACAAGAATTTATAGCCCTTGAAGGTAAAAATAATTTAGCTACAAAGGAATGGTCTGGGGCCTCTTCTCCCAGAAGGGCTCACCACCTACCGAAGACTCCTTTCTCTTAGAAAGGCAGGAAGGCGAATGGGTCGCATTAATACCCAGTGAAAGTTCAGCTAGTATTGGCCATCAAACTTCACCTTCTCCTTCAAGCACTTGAGGCATCTCAACCTGCCAGAGCTCCTCCAACAGTCTTGCCTGCAGACACCGTCTTTCTGAAGAAAGGCCATTTCTCCATCCATGCGTTGTCCAACTTCCAGAAGATTATTTTTCAACTTTGCCACAAAACTATCAGAGGTCCATTTATTTGGGCATGTTGCTTTCAGCTGATATTTATTGCCTTTAAAATCATCTGTGTTGTGGATGCCAGGGTTGCTCAGTTGGTTAAGTGCCTGACTCTTGGTCTTAGGTCAGCTATTGATCTCAAGGTCGTGAGTTCAAGCCCCTTCACCCAGAGTGGAGTCTACTTAAAAATAAAAAAAAATAAAAAATAAAAATAAAATAAAATAAAATAAATCTGTTCTCATTGCCTATTGTGGTTTTTTTCTACCTTTAATAAAATAGCTCTGACAACAAAGTGAGTCACAATAAGCTCCCTTAATTTAAGGAAGAAGTTCTGTGATCTGTTCCTATTCATGTATCTTGTGGTCTTTTCTTGGATAGTGGAAGACTAAGAGGGAAGATCTCAACCTCCCAGGCTCTTCCTGACCCTTGTTTGCAAGGAAAGTTGGGGACTACAGATGCCTGATTCCCTTACATGGGGAAAGACTTTCCAACAACCCAGCTTAACTTCCTCAACACAAGAAAAGAAAGAAAAATTTTTACTAAATTCATTCACCTGTAATATTTTATAAGTGGCATTGACATATCATGTATATCAGATTAAGAAAATTATAAGTAAAAAAAAAAAGGAGCACTTGGGTGACTCAGTGGGTTGAGACTTGCAGCGGGCTCTGTGCTGAGGCTGGAGCCTGCTTAAAATTCTCTCTTTCTCCCTCAGCTCGTCTCCTCCTCCTCACTCACACACTCTCTCTAAAATTTAAAAAAAGAAAAAAAGAAAAAGATGACAGCTGGCAGTCTGGTTGGGAGATGGCGGATGAAAAATGGTGATAAAAAGATATCATTTTTGGAGCTTTAACCATGTGCCTGGTGGTTTGTTAAGAGCTTTCCACGTAAGAGCTCTTCTGATAATTATGACTGTTGGAGATGGGACCACTGTTGTCCCCATTTAACAGGTAAGGAAACTGAGGTCCAGGATTGTGGTAAAAGTTGCCTGATGTGCACATTTGGAATGTGGTGGGATCAGTGTCTTCATGCCACCAGCATATAAGTTCCTCGACCTTATCCTCGATTTTGTAGTAACAGCAGAAAATCAATATTGCTTCCAACTGCTTTAATTCAGCAAACATTTGTGAATCCCGACTAAGTGTCCAGCCCTATGACGATCGCTGACAGCACAGAGATGGATGACCTCGTCCTGGCTGTCAAGACTCTAATGAGTTTTTCTTTCAACCTTTGAACACAGCTGTGAGAAACTTCCAGCAACACAGCTTTCGCCCACCGAGCAATTCCAACAAATGGTGTCTAGACACCACATACCATCGAGTTGCTGCCTTGCCAGCAATGAGGTCACACAACGCAGCCAGTCACCAGCACAGAGGCTGAGTTGGCGGCGTCTCAGCCCTGCTAATTGGGACAGGTGCAGAAGGTGATGACAGCGGGCCACCCACGGAGCTCTGGCAGAGCAGCAGCGCGAAGGGCAGGAAGCCTGCACCGCAGCACAGGCGGGGATGGCTGGCGAACACACTCAGGTAGGCAGGGGACCGTCCTGGGGTGGACCGAAAGGCGCCATTTTTAGAATGGGAATTCCCTAATCTCTAAAGGAAACAGTAGCCTCCAAAATGAGACCAGAAATATATGCAAGTAAATAGGCATAAACTTGCCAAAAGAAAAAGATAATTCACACACACACACACACACACACACACACACACACACACTCACACATATTCAGTAACATCATAAAAGCTGTAGCTTTTTCTAGGGAGTAGAGGGAGATGCTGTTTTGGGGGGAGACTTTTCTGATCTTAGGATCTTATAAAAATATAAGAAACCTCATCCTACTATTTAGGAGTTGGTTAGAAGCTGTGAAAATGTTGAAGGGGAAGTAGCAGTTCACCTGACATTGTATGCATTGGCAGGAATGTTCTAGAACACCAAAGAAGAATGAGAGAAAGATTCCACTGATTCCAGGACTTTGCAGTATATTGGAACAGGCAAATAATTGGGAAATGCTCAATGTTTTAGTGAAAAAATGTCCATTTTAATGTGAACTGGGAGATGTTAATTTGCTTTGAAATGTATAATAACTGATAGTGAATTTTAATCTTATAATTGCATGAAACATATATTTCTTGTGTGATCTGTTATGACTTGAGTGGGACTTTAATAAACAATAGACATGGGGCACCTGGGTGGCTCTGTCAGTTGAGGTTCCAATTTTTGCTCAGGTCATGATCTCATGGTTCGTGAGTTTGAGCCCTGCATCCGGCTCTCTGCTTCAGCACAGAGCCTATATCAGATCCTCTGTCCATCTCTCTCTCTGCTCCTCCCCTACTTATACTCCCTCTCTCAAAAATAAATAAAACATTAAAAAAATAATAGATATAGACACATGAAACTTAATTGAGATGTAAGTAAAAATTAGTATGTATTTTACACTATGCAATTTTTTATGTTTATTCATTTCCTGAGAGAGAGATAGAGTTGAGCAGGGCGGGGGCAGAGAGAGAGGAAGACCCAGAATCTGAAGCAGGCTCCAGGCTCTGAGATGTTAGCATAGAGCCCGACAACCGGGCTCAAACCCACTGATCGGGAGACCATGACATGAACTCAGTTTAACCACTGAGCCACCCAGGCACCCCTGTTATTATGCATTTTTTAAAGTAAAAAGCCAATAACAGTTGCTTATTTAATCTATGCACTTGCGATTAAACCATAAATTGAGAACTCAATACCTATTCATTTTCTTTCATGTAAAAAGTTATCAGTAAATCAGAGAGACTTGGAACATTTTAATAAATCACTTTCCTTTATTTCAACAGCTTGTCCCTTTGCAATGTATTTGTGATCACAAAATACCTGACAACTATTCTGTCTCACTTGAATATCGCAAGAATAAAATAAGATAATATTGATGAAGACTTTTAAGATCCTTGTTATAGAGATTTTAGATAAATGTTATTGTAATTAGAAAAAGCTAACACAATCTACTCCACAACATTTATTTTTTTAATTGTGGAAACTTGAAGCTGTTTTGTTCCTATTATAATTGTAATACTTAGATTAAACACTAAAGTCAGAGACAAATTAAACTTATTTGCTTATGTTTGCATGTGTGTGTGTGTGTGTGTGTGTGTGTGTGTGTGTGTGTGTTAAAATGAATAATGCAAACTTATGTGGTGGGGCACCTGGGTGGCTCTGTCGGTTAGCGTCTGACTTCAGCTCAGGTCATGATCTCACAGTTAGTGGGTTCGAGCCCTGTGTCAGGCTCTGTGCTGACAGCCAGCTAAGAGCCTGGAGCCTGTTTTGGATTCTGTGTCTCCCTCTCCCTCTGACCCTCCCCTGCTCACACTGTCTCTCTCTCTCTCTCAGAAATAAATAAAACATTTATAAAAAGTAAATGCTAACTTATGTGGCAAAAGGGATTTGCAGATGTGATTAAGTTAAAGATCTTGAGGGGCCTCTGGGTGGCTCAGTCAGTAAAGCATCAGACTCTTGACTTGGGCTCAAGTCACGATCCTGTGGTCATGAGATGGAGCCCCGCATATGGCTCTGTGCTGGGCATGGAGCCTGCTTAGGATTCTCTCTCTCTATCTCTTTCTGCCCCTACCCTGCTCATGCTATCTCTCTCTCAAAATAAATATATAAGCATTTAAAAAAATTTAAAAAACGTTAAAGATCTTGAGATGAAGAAACTAGGCTGGATTATCTGGGTAGACCCAGTATAACCACAAGGAGCCTTATATTAGGATATACGTATTTATATATATAATATAAATTGGCTCATATGATAATGGCTACTGAGAAGTCTGGACCCCAGAGAACCAATGGTATAGTTGAGTTCAAAGGCCTGGGAACTAGGAGAGCTGTGGTGCAAGGCCCAGTTCAAATCCAAGTCCAAAGTCAAGAGAACACTACTGTACTAGTTTGAGAAGAGGCAGAGAATTCTTTCTCAGATTTTATTCTATTTAGACCTCCAACTGATTGATTGAGGCCCACTCACTCTGGGCAAGGCATCCTGCTTTACTTAGGCTACTGATTCTAATGTCAGTCTCATCCAGAAACACCCTCATTGATCCACCCAGAAATCATGTCTAACCAAATATCTGGGCGCCCTGTGACTCAGTCAAGCTAACATATAGCCATTACAGTCCTTACAAAAGGGAGTCAGGAGGATGAGTCAGAAGTTGATGTGACTTTGGAAGCAAGAGATTGAGTGATGCAAGGAAGGTCATGTGAGCCAGCACTAGAAGCTGAAAAAGACAGGGATACGGATTCCTCCCTAGAGCCTCCAGGAGGATCCAGACCTGCTGGCACCTTGTGAGCTTGACTTTGGACTTCTGACCTCCAGAAGTGAGCTACTAAATTTAAGACAGTTAATACTGGTGCTTTGTTACAGAAGCCACAGAAAACCAACATTGTGCTTGTATTGTGTGTGTGGATATGTATGTGTCTATATAATATAATTATATATATAATTCTTCTGTATATGACATATATCATATAATTATTATGTATAAATATAATTTATATAATTAATTATATAACATAATTATATATTGATTATATATGACATTCTATATATGTGCATATATGTAGACATATATGTGTATATACAGACATGTGTATGTGCATATATACACACATAGATATACATATATATATGAAATTCTTGTTTTTAAGACACTCAACAGGGTGTGTTTTGTATAAAAAACAATAAAAGTCAGCTCTCCTCCTCAAGGGCATGATTATTTTCTTAAACTTCTACCATTACTATTCTTTAGAGAACATCTGGAAATGCTCTTCACAGGGAAAAAGGAGGCTTATTTATTTGGGATAATGTGTCATCAGTGTCAAAGAACCCAGGCACAAATAGTTACTCCATCCGCAACGGTAGAGAAGACTGCGACTCTTCAACATAGATGACGCTGGCCCTGGTTTCTCTCGGCCAGTGCGGAAAACAAGGACATGCAACTCTTGCTGGAAATTACATGGTAAGAAAATTTGACTTCAAGGCCTTCCTAGACGTTTTCCTCTGTATGCTTTCAGAGAACAAGGCCAAGGTATTTCTGGGTTCTGATATCCAATTCCTATTAAAATAAAAAGAAGAAGATGTTCAATTTAGTTTTTTGGCTGGGATAGACTGATAACCATGGAATAGGTTCAGTGTTCATTTGCATTTTTAGGTGTCCTTGATTTCGGAGTAATTTCAGGCTTTGATTAGCAAGGAGTCAGGAGAAAGCTGGAAGCTTTCTAGTGATCAAGCTGCCTGTGAGGAGGGTTCTAGTCTGTTTATCTCATTATTGGGTGCCTTGGTGGGTTTACTCAGAAAGCTAGAATATTCTAAAGCCTGGGAAGAGTCCTCTGCTGTGGTATACTCATACAGAATATCCAGAGATGATCGGCAAGTATCTAGGAATTCTTAAAACTGGTTGCTAAATCACCAGTGGCTTGGCCTCAGGAGAGTATTTATACCACAAAAATTGGCAAAAGCTATAAATCAGGGCTCCTTTGCCCCCTCTGCTTTTGGGGACTGGTTTTCCTGTTCATCGCTGTTTATTTCCCTTTATTTCTTAAATTCATCTTTCTTCCATTTTCCTTAAGCAGTCAAAGTTTTCAGTCTGGGACTTTGAGTCTACTCTCTCTGTAGTTTCTTCTCCAGCCACTGATCTTTTCTCTACTCAAGGTCGACTTATCCAAAAGGCAAAATGGGCATGGTGCCTAAGACCCCTGATACTTCCAGAGGTCCATACAATAGGAACATATAATGATAATAATAATAATAATACATAATACATAAGAATGAAGTCATCTGGATTATCTTCATCTGCCTACCAACATAATTATAATTTCTTATATTTTTTATGAAGAAAGGGGACCATGAGGGCAAAAGTGCTCAGAGTTCACAGAAGTCATTTTGTGGTGCTATCCATAGGCCCTCTTCAGCCTCATGGCCCAGAGCTGATGTGAAATAAGCTTTCAGCTACCCTCTCTGACAAATGATCATCAGGATGGCGTAACGCATATTGGCAGAACCATTTCAGGTGTCTTTGGGATGGACCACAGCATTGCCTGTAGAAGCCTGATTTAACCCCACATTTTATGTGTCTCTCTCTGAGTATATCCATTTTTGACTAATACATTCTCACCATCTTGGATTGTGATTCTTTCCAAAAAAAGTAAAGAATATCAAACCTGTATTTGGGTTCCAGTGAATAAAACATCTGCTGCCTTTGTCTTATGTTTCATATTCACGTCCAGTGTTTTGGTAACCTTGCAATCACTCAAGCCAATAGTAAGAATGTCAATGAAATCCCCTGCTTCCTTTGATATTTTCTGGTTTATTTATATATGCTTCCATAGGATTGGGGGTTTTGTTTAGTTCTCTTTTGTTTTGTTTTATTAAGTGGAATCCTATCTTTATGAAAGGCTTGGCTGCTGGAGTTTATTTTGGGGGCCATTTATTAGGGATACCAATAGAGCTGGTAACTCTGTGGTGGGCTTTGAGGGATGTTGATGAATTCTTCTTTCTTAATAATATCTAGCTCACAGGCCTACTTATAATGCACTTGAAATAATCCCATTAAAATCAGTCTTTCTTGGTCACCATCCTTTTATCTCAACTCAAATCCTTCCTTCAGATCTCCTGACCTGCTACTCCTTCATTCCTCCATCCTTTCAACCCATACAGAGATTCTATCTCACATTTAATGGGCAAAGAATCACCAGAGGAACCTATTAAAATGGAGCCATCTTGACCCCACCTCTAAGGATTCTCACTGGGAGGCTTAGATTGAAGATTGGGGATCAATATTTTTGCTAGGTCGTACCTGATGCTGATGCTGGCTGAAGGGAGCTGCCTTAAATTCTTACTGGCTTACACAAAAACGAAGCTTTCCTTTTCTGATACTTCTCAAATTGCGACAAGCCCAGACCAAGTGTTGCAAATGATGAAAGAAGACAATTTAGGTGATACAAACTTTATTTAACACTTCATGAAGTGGACAGTTTCTGTTTTCAAGAGTGCAGAGGATGGCAAGATGGGGCAGAAGGCAGAATATTTTATAAGATGAAGAATAGGGAATGAGGAAGAGAAAGGTAGAAAATGAGTAAGGAAGCAAGTATAGAGCTCAGAGTTGGCCTGGCATTTTGGGATTGTCAGAGTGAATATACCACGTTTCTGGTCAAACAGAGCATTTTTAGGGACACAACAAGTTTTCTAAGTTTCAGTTCACTGATGAGGTACCGTGGGCAGAATTGGCTCAACCTATTTTAACTTATGTTAAAAGAAATTTAGAAGACTGAGGAGGGAGACAATGGAATAAAATATTAATAGTTGCCATTAATGGATAGCGTGCAATATGCTTGGCATTTAACATCTGTTAATTTTAATCATCATAACAATCCCTGAGAAGAAGTGCAATGATCACTGTGTTACAGTTAGGAAAGGCAGGCTGAGAAGGATGGGTAAATTGCTCATCTTTTCAAATTGTAAGTTCTAGAGACAGAATACGAATCCAAATGTCCTTGCTTTGAAGAAGGGAGAAAATGAATCTACTGATTCTAATCCCAATCAGCAGCTAAGGTCATTTCTTAACCAACCAACAATTCTCAGCTCCACTTTGAACCTGCAAGACATCCAAAAGGATTTTGTATGTTAACCTGTTTAATTGTTCTCTAGTGCTTTCAGCGAAGACATTTTGAGCTCCTTATTTTGATTTGAGCCTGAAGGAGAATGTGTGCGTCCTTAGGTTTATCAAAGAGGCAGGTTCCTCTAGATCCTGGGCAGAGGTTTGATTACATAGACCTGGTCACTGGCCACTGTTCTCTGCTTGGCCAACTCCAATCTGCCCTTAAATGACCACCATGTCTTGTACACACTTATTGCTGTAACTCTTACCCTTCCTTTCCAGCCTCTGCACCTCCAGTGCAACAGGATTTTTGCCTTGGATTTCCTCCACACCCGGGGTGTGCTTCTCTCCTCTCATTGTTTAGTTACCCCCACTTTCACTTATACATCTTATAGATCTTGGGGCACCTGGGTGGCTTAGATGGTTGAGCGCCTGACTCTTAATTTCACCTCAGGTCACGATCTCGCAGTTCATGGTCTCAGTCCTGCATCAGTCTCTGTGCTGTCACTGCGAGCCTGCTTGGGATTCTCTTCCTTTCTGCCCTTCCCACACACTTTCTCTCCCAAAATAAATAAATATACTTAAAAAAGAGAAAGTCTTTTAGATCTTACAAATCCTAACCTATGCATCACCTCCCTGATTTAAAAAATTTTTAAATACATCAAAATGCATTCAATAGAATGAAATGATCATAATGGATATCATTTGAAAAGGTTTAATGTTATGAAATTCTTAAAGTGCTCCAAATCCTAAGAACTTAATATGTTATCCAAAACTGAAGTTTCTAGATCCTTAACTAGCTTTCAGTCTTAGATGGTACAATATGGTGGCCACAAGCTACTTAATTGAACACTTGCAATGTGGCTGGATCAGATAGATGTAATGTATGTGTCAAACATATACCGGATTTTGAAGGCTTAGTACAGAAAAATGCAAAGAACATAAACTATCTCATGAATAATTTTTATGTTGGTTACATGTTCAAATTATAATATTTGGATATATTGGGTTAAAGTATAATTCTATTAGACAGAATGTCTTTGAAAAATGCTTAAGTTGATGATCTTTGGGTGACTTAAGAATTTCTAAGTATGACATAAGATACAAAACACAGGTTTGAATTACAATTTACTCTAATTTTTACAAGGTCTATAAATTACCAAAATACTAAAATTCCTCTGAAACATATCTTATACATGTACTTATTTATATATAATAATTCAAATTACTAAAATGACATGATATGACTGTTCACAGAAAAGAAGGACTAAACAGTTCTTGTTCTTTTTGTCTCCAATCTTCCCATGTTTCTCTTGTTTCTGGAGAAAAAATTGTTGGTTAATTTGGTCAAAGATATAAAGGGTGCTCTGGAAAAATATGAATATGTGCGCATGATAATGAATATGAGTTTCTCTTTTTTTATTAAAAACATTAGTATCATTTATCAAGATGGTAAATTGAATATAATATATATTTTGTTTTGTTCAATATACTGATGGGTTAATTATATTTTAGAGATACAGCTAAATGTTTTACATTTATGGAAATATTTATATGTTCGTGCATACTTCATACACGCAGAGTTATATAAATAAATCTTTTACTGCAAGCTGTTAAATGAATAATGTCCAAAAGGAGTAAAATTAAAATTTGGGTCTTTTTTTTTCTGTGAAATGGTCTTTTGTGTGTGTGTATGAAATGACTTATTTGATACCGAGATTGGCAGAAGTTCTTTATGTTCTCAAGTATTCTGTTAACACATGCTTAGGTCCAAGAGTGGTATGATAAGTGATTATGAAATGCTTTGTCTTTAGGGTTCTTATAAAAACCTTCTACTGTTTTAAAGTTTATTTATGTATTCGGGGAGTGAGAGAGAGCACAGGTGGGGAAGGGCAGAGAGAGAGCGGGAGAGAGAGAATCCCAAACAGGTTCTGCATCACCAGTGCAGAGCCCGATGCAAGGCTCAAACCCGTGAAACGTGAGATCACGACCTGAGTCAAAGTTGGACACTTAACTGACTGAGCCACCCAGATGCCCCTAAAAACCCTTTTCATTTTTATTCATAGACAGGTTGTTGGCTACTGTATTAGTCAGCTTGGGCTGTTATAACAAATGTCACAGACTGGGTGGCTGAAACTACAGAAATTTATTTCCTCACAGTTCTGGAGGCTTGAAATCTGAAATCAAATGCCATCACGGCCTGTTTCTGGTGAGAGTCCTCTCCCGGGTTTGCAGATACCCCCCTTCTCACAGTATGTTCCTGTGGGTTTTGTTGGTTTATGTGCACGGAAAGAGAGAGGTTGAACTCTCTAGTGTCTCTTTTTATAAGGACACTAATCCTATGGGATCAGAGCCCCACCCTATGACCTCATTTAATCATAACTACTTCCTTATTCTGAATACAGTCAGACTGGGGGGTGGTTAGTTCTTCAACATATGAGCTTTGAGGGGACCCAGACATTCAGTCTTTAACCCGGTACTCAGTCAATATGTAGAAGTCATCAAAAGCCAATTAATTGCCCATTTCCATCTTTGATTAGATGCGGTAGCCAAGGCATATCCGCTTAATTCTAGAGCAGTGACGAATCTTGTGAAAGCTTCAACTGATTTAATTCTAGGGTTTCTGTTAAAATGAATGATTTTCTAGGCAGAGGACACTCAGAATTTCTCAACTAGTCACCTTCTTTCCCATTGTTGCAATAATGTAAACCCAACCACTCCCCAATTTTTTTTTTTTTTTTTTTACCAGAAGGAGAATGCCATGATTGCTCACTTGTTAGGAAACTCTCCAAGGCCTGCAAAGACTCAGTAGAGCCTCCCTTTAATATCCTTAATTTAAGTTTGCTTGTTGATGGCTTAACTTCAAAAGAAAAACTAAAAATTGCCATGCAGGTTATGTTATAACAGATCCGATTTACACTTGAAATATAAGACACTCTCCCAAATTAACTCAGTTCAAATGATGAAATTAATTTTCCATGCCCAGATCTGCCAGCTAGCAAAAGATAACAGAGCAAATATTTACACTAAAAGTAAGTATGATTTTGGGCTAGTCCATGACTTCGAATACTATAGCGTTTCTTAATTTCTACAGAAAATCTTATGAAAACAAGTTTTAAAAAAGTATATGCTTTTCTATTACCTAAGGAGATAGACTTAATGATAGTGAAGTGTAGCAAAAATGCTTCAGGGTATTATCCATAATAGCAGAGCTCAACTGGCAGTGATATTGACTCAACTTTGGTGAGGTAATTTTAAGAGTATTTCCAAGGTGTTTGCAGTGCATGCCCTACCCACCCACATCATAATTCTGATAAGACCATAAAATAACAAATGGATAGAAACCAAACGGACTGTGAGGTGTTCTGGTAATTGTTCATTCTCAGAATTGATTGAGACTTTTCTTGGAGTCTTTGCCTTTGATATAATAGATACACTCTGTCCTAAAGAATGCCATCCCATTATTCAGTGTGATTTCTCAGAACTGTAGAGCTTCAGTTGTGCCTTTAGAAGCTATTCCAGTGTTCCATGAGGCCAGCTTCTTCTGGATGGCACAGGTGGCTGTCATGGGTCACTCCCATACTCTGGTTTGGGGCTATGCTGTGTGGGGATTCCGTTCCTGTGAAAAAGGCATCCTATACTCCCCTAAATAAGAATGCTAGCTGATGTTCTGCTCAGAAAAGGAAAACCCATATCTGAATAGCACCTGTCCTTGTGAGGACAAACCATTGGCCTCCAAGATGGAGGAGATCCAATGTAATTAACTTCCCATCAAGAGTTTGGTTGATCTCCTTGAGGAGTTGTGCTACATCAGGGTGTTAGGGGTTAAATCGTGCCCCCCCCAAATTTCATGTGTTGAAGTCCTAATCATCAGTACCTCAGAATGTGATCTTTAGAAATAGGGTCATCGTAGATCTAATTAGTTGAATAAGGTCATACTGGAGTAGGATAGACTCTTAATCAGATATGCCCAGTGTCCTTACAAAAAGGAGAAATCTGGACACAGATACACAAAATGCAGAGAACACTATGTGAAGATGAAGGCAGCGATGAGTGAATGCCTCTATATATAAGCTGAGAAACACCACAGATTACCCATAAAACCATCAGAAGCTGGGACAGAGGCTTGGAACAGATTTTCCCTCACAGTCCTCAGAAGGAACCAACCTTGCAGGCATCTTTGTCATAGCCATTTCACTTCCAGAACTGTGAGAGAATAAATTTCTGTTGGTTAAGCCACCCAGTTTGTGGTACTTTGTTACAGTAGCTTGGGCAAGCTAATATATTGGGAGCCTAGTGTTGGTTTCCTTTGCTGACCTGTTGGACATTCAGAAACACCAGGAGCTTGACCCACTTGGGTAAGTGATAGTCCATGCTGTTGGGCTCTGACTCTGCCACTGTGACCACTCTGGTCATCATGCAGTGCCAGGGTGGTCAATGACAAGGACTGGCTGACATTATGCAGCCAAGTCATTTTATTGACTGCCTTTCCAGTGGTAGATGTTTTGGTGGGGATTAGCATTTAATCCACATTTAGAACCCACTCTCGTAGGTCATGGATAGGTCTCTACCATAGACTTGCTTGTCTCTACTCTCCTAGTTCTTTTCTTTCCAAGTCCTTAACCAGACAGCCACACTATTGGCCACTGCATGGAAATCTATACCTATTCTCACCTTGGGCTATTCTTCTTTGCACAGAAAGTGAATGACTAAATATACTGCTCAGAGCTCTATTGGGAAGAATTTCCCTTTCTACTGTTTTTCAAGGCCACCCGTATATGTATCTGTAAGGTATCCACCATCCATTTTTGGCTTGCCCTCATTAACCAAAAGTCTACTAACCAACCTAGACTTTTTCCTTATTTTTCAGCTGGTTGTTTGGGCCGCTTCATATAGCCATGAACACAAATCAGGAAAAAGGTACTGATGCAACAATGGTTTTCATGGGGGCACTGAGCAGCCTATTCTGTCCTGCTTGATCTCAGTCCAGATGTACTATCTTCATCTTGTGATGGACTGCTGCTGGGCCCATCTGAATCTATGATGTGATGAGACTGACGGAATCCAGTTCATAAAGAGTGCTTTTGAACATACAGTTATTTGGTATGCTATGGTTGAGCATTTCATCTCTACCAGCGCTCAGAAAAATGCCAAAGGCTATTTATCAAAGACTATAAATCTCTGTTATAGATGGCATGGACTTGTTTCAGAATCCCAAGAACCTGTGTTGTGACTCTCCCACTAGAACTTGTCCTACGTTCTATATTGCACCTTTGACCATCGATACCTCCAACACCACAGGACTGCTGCCATGTCCTTTTGTGCTGAGGCCCAGCTCAGTGCTGGCAGTGTCTTTGTTATGCAGGGAATTACTTACAGAACCCGAAGAGGCCTTCTAGGCTCTATGCTGCCCTCTTTTTGATAGGGGACATAAGAGGCAACAATTTGTCTTTTAATTTTAGTTTAGCATGTCCCTCACCATGGGATCTCCCACGTGGCTGGGTTATCTCCATCCTCTAGAACATGTGTGTCTTACCAAGACCTCTAGCCCACCAGCCACTTCTTGTGTTTTCTGTCCGATCAGCATGATGGCATCAAGACAACAGATAAGTGTTGTATTCAGAGGGAGGTCAACAGTCCAGATGCCTTTGTACAATATTATGACAGAAGACAGGAGGGTTAAAGCCTTGGAACCTTGAGGAAAGACTATAAACAAAAATTTTTATATGCTCCCAAATACTTGTGATCATCTTTTCAAATCAGAGAGTGAAAGAATGTGTTTGCCAAATCAATGGCTGCCTACCATGTTCCCCAAACCTTATTAATATGCTCTAGCAATTCAACCACAACTGGCACAGCAACTGGTTCACTGCAAATACTCAGTTAAGTCTACACTAGTCTATAGTCCTTCTCCAGGATCCATCCATTTTCTGGAAGACCTGGCCTGGAGGGTAAATAGAGTTATGACAGGGGAAACCAGCCCTGCAGTCTGTCTAGGTCTTTATTAGTGCCAGGAATCTTCTCCAGTTTTTGGAGCTCTGATACTGTGTTTGGTTTACTATGTTGGCCAGTGTTGTGGGGGAGAGCAGTTTCAGGTTTATATTTGGCTTTCCCCACATGGTAGTTTTTACTTCACAGATAAGAGATCTGATACAGGCGTTAACTCCAATTTCCATATATATCAATTCCAATAATGTACTCAGGGACTGGGGAAACAATGACGTAGTGGCTTGTGGATGAAGTGGGCACACTATAAGGCAAAACTCCATATATTACATGGACATATGGGCTTCCCACTCAAAGTAGGGCCATGATGATGCTTCAGATCTCCCAAGTGTCAACTCAAAAATGTCTTGATACTTCCCCAGTGTACTATCACCTAGGTAAATGGCTATAAGTTCTTTTAGGCAAAGATTTAAGGGAATAGTTATGGTATATACTTGCCTTGATGTTATAAGATTCTTCTTTTAGGGCTGCAATCACCTCTTCAGTCAATGAATTGTGGGAACTTAGCAAAACGTATTATTTTTTATGTTAAAATTTTTCCACCAGGGCCTTGATCTTCATATAATGGCCTGCATTGGCTGAGGGTTCTGACATTGCTGGAGCTCTATTATATTTGTCCTTCTACTGAAGCCGATTAGGGCCTTCTTGTGAGCTTCCGCCTAGATTCTGTCTCTCATACAACCATTAACTATCTGTTAGCAACTCTCAATTTCTCATTATCCTGCAGGATATCAATGCATCTTTGTAATAATCAGTTAACCCAAATTTGGTGTCTTGCTATCTTAGCAAGACATTGTTTCTCTCATTTTTTTTTTCCAAATGTCTGCATCATCATATCTGACATATATTTTGTCACATCAGGACATGGCTCCAAGTCACTATCAGTGCAAACTGAACCACCATCATGTATCAGGGACTATTCATATCCTATCCATCAAGCAGGATACACTGTCTCATCTGCTGAGCAATGAGTGAGCCATCCCCAAGTTCTGTTCTTACCACCTATTTTCTCAGATTATATCTAGTACCATTTGTAGTAGTCCAGGCCCTCCAAGAAGCAGATTCAAATGATTTTAGCAGGAGAAATGCCTGCGAGAAAAAAAATGGTGAGTCAAGCTGGGAAAGCCATCAGAGGTCAAATAATTCTGGCCCTGAGTGAAGGAGAAAAGAATGGTGGGTGAAAGCGTCCTAGACCATTGCACAATCTAACAAAGTCAGCAAAGTCCCCGTGGAGTTCACAAAGCAAAATTGCTCATTAAAGAACTTTTCTGCATCCCAGAATCGGTGCCATCTTAGTATCACGGAAGTGCTTACTCACTTGTTGGCAACAACCTATGGGAAGCACTGTGTCCACTCAAACATGGTGATGGATTTCGGAGAACAGCAGCTGGGGCTCTGGGTCAATTACACGCCCTCTAATTGGAATTTTGCACTGTTTGTTCTCATGGACACAAAAATGCCCTTCTATAGGTCCTTCCTGGGGAATGTCTTATGAACTTAACCTAGAGTTCAGTCTTGTAGGAATTGGACCTTGACCCAACATCAACAAAACATTTCCACTGAGATTATTTGCAATCATTCATGGGCATGAGACTTCTGTAGTCTCACATAACTCTGCCCTTAGAATTTCAGGATGGTTTAATGTTTTGCTGTTGCCATCTTGAAATTCCTAATAATTTTTGAACAAATGGGCTGCTATTTCATTTTTCATTGGATCCTGCATGTTATATAGCCAGATCTGTCAATCCTACCAAAGAAATGTAGCCCATCCTGAATGAAAAATATTGGAGCTTTTTGGCTAAAATATTGTTTGTTCTTTTCAAAGAATTTCCAGACAGCTTTTCAGCAGCTGTTTAGCTCCACTCTGAAAAGTTTTCCATTTGAAGAGACCAATCATCAGCTCACTTCTGTTGAGATATTTAATACTTATATTTCCATTGGATTCTATACCCCTTTAAATCTCTACTATTCATGAGAATACAACTCCTGCTCTGGAAGTCCAATAAAACACCTGAATTCAGTAACCAGCATTATCATGGTCAATTACATAGCATTCAATTTCCTGTTAGTAAGCCAAAGGGCAGTTTATGCTCAGAATAAACACATCTGGCCACACCTATATAAATATTCTAGATTAAGTAAAAAATAAATAAATAAATAAATCCGTGACTGGAGGAAAAAACCAACTAGGTGTCTAGAAAAGACCCAGATGAATGTAGGGACATAATTTTTTGCCTGGATTTGGTAATTTAGTTTCTTGTTTCAGGTTCCCATACAAGGACTTATCAGCACTTTTCCCATTGATGACTGGCCGAGTTACAGTTGGCCAGTGGATCCTTTCCAGAATCTTGAGAGTTACTGGACTGTCATTGTTACATCAGACAGTTCAACTCTTCCTCCTCTTGCAACAGGAGCAAGAAGGATCAACCCAAGTCCAACTATACATGATCTTCTTCAGAACGTTTCCTGATAGGAAGAATCATGGCAATGATAACAACCTGGAAGCTGTCCATTCGTGTCCTGTAAGCTAACTTTGTCCACCCTGGGTCAAAAGAGACTACTGAGAAGACGAAAGTAGCCCTGATGGCTGTCAGCTGAGCTGGCCTGGTTCTAACAGCTGGGCCATGGTATCCTGCAGGCCAACAAGAATGTCACAAAACTAGTCAGACAAGCCCATTCTGTGACTGCAATGCGGCAAAACAGAAACAAGGTCAGTTGTTTTTATGGAATTTTATGGAATCATGTCTGACAGAGCACAGCCAAAATCAAGAACACCGTCCAGATCACAAAATGGTGAGACATCGCCCTCCTTTTGCTACATGAGTGACTGGTGTTTCTTTACCAATTATAACTTTACCCTACGTCACTCTCCTGCCTTTAGATAAAAAAAAAATTTGCGATACCTTAGAATTGCCCTTATTTTCTTGGCAGCACTTAATTCAGAGCAAAACTATGCTTTCTTGAACCTTCTCCAAAATTATGCAACATAAACCCCCAGGTCTACAACACGCTCCCGCACTCTTTCACCTAAATGCTCCATGGCTCACCATGGTGTGTATTCTTTCTCATAGCAACCAGCCAATAACCCCAGCTTTGACTACAGGTGTGCTTTCTGTAGGACACAGCTAGAGGGCGCTGACTGTTCTGCTCAGTTTTTAATTTTGATTCTATCTTCCTTTGGCTATTTGTTAAAGTTGGGCTCCTCACAGAAATGTAAAGGCAGGAACTGTGTTGATTTTGTTCACACTGTATTCACATAGCCTGTACAAAGCCTGGTATTTTGTATTCTGTGAATTAATACTTGTTGAATGAATGGAGAAGAAAGGAAATCCGAGAATAGAAAAAATCAATACATTTGACTTGCAAAAGTTGGAAAAAAAGATCCTATTTACTTTGTAAAACTCCATAAGCAAATTTCACCAAGTATGACAAGCCTAGGATCAATAGCCTTATTTTAGGAAGACTCCCTTGGAAACAAAGACACTACAATGGGATATTATTTGGCCATAAAAAGGAATGAAGGACTGATCGCCCTACGGCATGAATGAAGCGCCAAATTCAATTTAGATACTTATATTCATATAATTCACCCACTTAAATAGTTGAGGAGATTATATGAATATAAGTATCTAAATTCCATCTCAATAAGGCTGTTACCAAAACACAAAACAGCAACAGCAGCAAAAAACAAAGACCGTCAGTAGAGATTTTATACCTACTAGAGACGATTAGAGATGATATTCTTGAGGTTTTAATGACAGGAAACACACTATTAACATTTTGCTCTGCAAAATGGCAAGACACAGAAATAAATACGCATTGTTTTGTAAAATATATTTATACACACAGAGAGAATAAAAGGAAATGCCCTAAAAGGTTGATGCTATTTATATCTGTGCTTCAAGAGATTTTCATTTTCCATTGCATAGTTTTCATATTTTCCAAATATTCCATAATGAGAAGATATTAGTTATAATCAGAACAATATTACAGAAATATTTGGCTAAAATCTTATGATTTTTGTCTTGATGCAGTTCTGTCGCAAAATAGAAAAAAAAAGTTTTGGTTTCTCTCAAGGTAACCGTTCCTCACAGAGGACACAGGAAATATATATATGTGAAAATGGTGTCTTTTTTTTTTTTTTTGACACATAATGATCACTTTCTCAAGCGAATGGGCTGTCAGGAATTAATACTTTCTTGGTATTTGGTGATGGCAATTGGATCAAAATTACCCAGAGAGTCAAAGGCAAAACTCGAATTTTTCACAGCTTGGAAGAAAAATAGTATGCCCTAAAGAAGACCATATTAAATGTTTGATGTTCCATTTATGACTTACCAGAAATAGAAAACCCTGATCTTAAAAAAATCCAAATTCTTCTTTAAAACATAGTTTAAGAAAATCTCAAGAGGTATAGAAAAATGCTAAATATAAAATACGTAGAACTTTTGCAGAGAAAATTTTGCAAATCACAATGTTACGTATAGAAGAAAAGGAAGATTAATTTATTATAGAGGTGAAGCTGGAGAAAACGAAAGGTCTAGTGTGAGAAGGACTTTGAGAGAGGAGCAAGAATTTTGGTAGCTAATTTACAAAGTAACATATTACAGGATGCAATTGACTAGTAATGTACTCATTCAGAAATGCCCATAGTGGGTCATCTGGGTGGCTCAGTCGGGTTAGGCAACCAACTTCAGCTCAGGTCATGATCTCATGAGTTCTAGCCCCGCATCAGGTTTGGTGCTGATGGCTCGGAACCTAGAACCTGCTTCAGATCCTGAAGCAGATTCTCTTTCTGCCTTTCCCTCACTCAGGCTCTGCCTCTCTCTCTCTCAAAAATAAATAAACCTTAAAAAAAAAAAGGAAATGCACATAATACATAAGCATCACAGTCTCTGTCCTCAAGAAGTTTCATACTAGTGGGGGACACTAAAGAAAGATTCAAAACTCCATGCGGATGTTCAGGAACAATATGTATCAATAGCAAATTCACACTGGGACTATGAATAGACATTAAGAATACACAGCAGTAGAGAGCCAAGTAGCCCTGGCATTCAGCTCCTGCAAATCAGGTAGTCAGATCAGGAGTGTATCCTGGATATAAAGCACATAAAGTCTCCTCGGAACCCAGAAATAGGTTTTTATTCTATTCTGAGAATAATCAGAAATGACCCAGCTGCTTGAATTCATTGGTTCTCTTTTCAGAAATATTTTTTTAATGTTTATTTTTGAGAGAGACAGAGACAGAGTGAGCAGGTGAGGGACAGAGGGAGAGAGAGAGAGAGAGAGAGAGAGAGAGACAGAATCCAAAGCAGGCTCCAGGTTCCAAGCTGTCAGTACAGAGCCCACTGTGGGGCTCGAACTCATGAACTGTGAGATCATGATCTGATCTGAGGTCTGACACTTAACTGACTGAGCCACCCAGGTGCCCCTCAGAAGTATTCTTAAGCACTTCTCCCTGTCTATTCAGCTCTGCTTCTGTTTCCCCCAAACTTAGTTTGACCCTGATTTTAATTCTGCCTAGAATCTCAGTTTCGTAGATGTTATGGACTGAATGTTGGTGTTCCCCTAAAATTCGTATGTTAACACCCTAATCACTAGCGTGATGGCATTTGGACATGGGGCTTTAGGGTGATTAGGGTTAGAATGGGTCAGGAGGGTGGGAGCTTCATGATAGGATTAGTACCCTTGTAAGAGACACTGGAGAGGTTGCTTGATGCCTCTCTCTCTCTGCCATGTGAGGACACAGCCAGAAGGTGGCAGTCTGCAAGCCAGGATGAAAGCTTCCACCAGAACCCAACCCTGCTGGTAACTGTGACTTCCAGCTTCCACAACTGTGAGAAATAAACTTCAGTGGTTTAAGACACCTAGTATATGGTATTTTGTTATGGCGGCCCAATCTGACTTTCCCCATTGCCCCTTAAAAAACTTATGTTTTAAGACATTTTATTTTTAATTTTTTAAATGTTTATTTATTTTTGAGAGAGAGAGAGAGAGAGAGAATGCATGGGGGAGGAGCAGAGAGAGAGACACACACAGAATCTGAAGCAAGCTCCAGGCTCTGAGCTGTCAGCCCAGAACCTGACTCAGGACTCGAACCCATGAACCACAAGATCATCATGACCTGAGCTGAAGTCGGATGCTTAACAGACTGAACCATCCAGATGCCCCTTAGGATATTTTAAATATTGGAACTGTGGTAGAAAAATATTGAGAAAATGAAATGGTAGAAAGTGTTATAAAATAACCAGCGTAATTAGTGTGTCTGTAACTAGTGCACATAAATTTTCTAAAATTCCACAACCAAAAGCAAAGGTGTGCCTTGGTCTCACCTTATCCTATACACATTAAAAAAAAATTTTTTTTAATCTTTATTTTTGAGAAAAAGAGACAGAGACAGACAGACAGACAGACAGACAGAGTGCAAATGGGGGAGGAACAGAGAGAGATGGAGACACAGACTCTGAAGCAGGCTCCAGGCTCTGAGCTGTCAGCACAGAGGCCAAGGTGGGGCTTTAACCTACTGATCATAAGATCATGACCTGAGCCTAAATCGGACGTTTAACCGACTGAGCCACCCTCCTATTTAAATTTTCTATCCTAATTGCTTGATACTAGTTTTAAATTAATTGATCATTTGATTCTCTTAAAATAGAGATGGAGAAAGCTATTTTCCCATATCTGCCTGCTTGTTTTCATTATGATAAAATAGGAATGACCCCCGAAGAAACAATGGCTTCGCTATTTTTTCATGTCCGAAACATTAATTAACATTACGTTTGAAAATCTATCTTGGAAAGACTTTTCTTTGCATATTGAGCTATACTCATTTAAGTAGTCAGCATAAATCACTCTTTGCATGGGACTTACTTGATCAGGCTTCATCAAACGGCCTTTTGCAGTAAATTTGCTTGGCAGGCACACGGGGAGATCACGCTCTTAGAAAATGATTCTTGTTCTGTTCTGTGACTGAGACGTTTTTCAGCTGTGCTAACGTGTTGCTGGCAACGGATGCTGTGAGCCTTTTCCTAGGGAAGCCACGTTTGTGGAACTTCCAGTCCTTACCCCCGCACGCCTGCAGTAGCCGGAGGACAGAATTGACTTCCTAAGAAGCTGTCTAAACCCACCAGGACGCTGGCAGTCCACCTTTCCCTCAGTGCTTGTTTTCCAAACCCAAGAAACAGAAACACTGTCTCTCATGAACAGCAGAGCCTACCTCTTGTCCAGGACCCACATGGAATGATCTTACTGCTCCTCTGGCAAAAAGATTCTATCAGAGTCCTAGTGGAAAGGAAAGACATTTCCAGAAGATAATTTAGGAGACAAGCTGTATGCCCGGTATTCTAAGTGATTTAAGTGAATCCTTTGGATCAGAATATCATATTATGGCTGCATATTTCGGTTTCAGTGCCTGAGCGCGTAACAGATCTACCTTCCCTGGACTGTATTCTAATGCGCAGCATTGGGCTTTTTAGCAAAGCCCAGAACTCTTAACTGACTGTAAAAGCTAAGAGAGCTAAGATAGGTCACAGTTTCTTGTTCATTTTGAATTCTAAGACGTGTGGTTAGGACTTGTCTTGATGCTAAGCTAAGGCATGGTATGTTTACTTTTCTCCTTTTAATTCTGGGTTGTTCCTTTTCTGTGTTGTGATTTTATTGTGTTCCTCTTCCTCGATGTCTCTTTTCAAATTCTTTTTTTCCCTTTACAATGGGAGAGTAGAAATATGTGATAAAATGAGTTGGTTTTAAAAATTAATGTTGAAAGTCAGAACTGCATAAAGTGAAATTGATTTGTTCCCCTAAAGGTTCAATCCCATAGATCCTTCTCGGGAAAGAGAAAAACCATCACCTGTCTAGGCTGGCAGTACAACGCAGGCCACCCCAATCCTTGCCACACTGACAGTGAAACAGGCATTATCAAATGCTGCGAATCTTGCTGGTAAGGACACAAAAAATGATTATGACCTTCTTCTTCCTCTCAAAAGTATGTAACACTTCATGAAATCTAAAGGCAGTTATAACTGTCCAATAATTGCAAACACAAGGGCTTTATGAGGTTGTACTTAACTGTACGCAAAGCTTTATCATACACCTTGAAACTATTTCTCTGGATGTGTGCATAGGATGTGGAAAATTCTGGCTTGTTATTTTATCTAATCTTTACATACTAGGATAGATTAAAAATTGTGAGGCTCACATACTCTTTTCAATATTATCACATTTCCAAACATTTTACATATTTGATTTCCGATAAAAGAAAAAAGAATGAAAGCTTTAGCTTCATACAAAGAAAAATAGGGAAATTGGGCTAGGACTAATTTGTAAATATAGGCTTGTTCCTTTTTTTGATTTTTTTAAAACCAATTCACAATGATTTGCTTCATACAGGAGAGTTGGTCTAATAAAGATGGCTTTGGGCAGCTTTTCATCTTTATCTACTCATTTGACATTTTCCCCAAATGCCCAAAACGCTGAAGGAAAAAGTACATGAATGATAGGTCAGAATAGTTTTTCTTGAATTCAGGGCCTCTCAACATGGGGCTTCCCCCAGATTGACATTTTCATTAGGATTGAGATTTGTAGAATACCCAATATAAGGCAAAAGACACTAAAGGACCCAGAAGACCACAGGCTGATGTAACCAAGAGCCATACCTGCCCTTTTCCTCAGCTTGACATCTCTATTCTTCCCTTTTCTTATGTTATCTCTGAACGCTTCCTCTCTGTGATGAATCCTGTAGATGAATGTTGAGCCCTCTCACCACAGGAGCCAGTTGCTAGATGGTGAGGTTTTTTAAATAGAAAGGCAGAGATTTGTTTTATAAAATTTTCTTTATAATCATCGCAGGCCTTGATGCTACGTGTTTGGATTTCTTTTAAAATGTAATCAGTAGGGCTCCAGGCTATATTGAATCTTAGTTAGAAAAATTAATGTGCCATTTCTAGTTCCCAATTAGTGTGCATTAAATTGAGATACAAGGCATAAATTTTGAGCCCTGTCTAAATTTAATTTATGTAACTATATTTTTTGGTGTCAACTTTGGTGCCATTCATATTGGAAACCATAATGAGAAGATACCAAACAAGTAGACAATATGTTGCCAGAGATTTTACACAGAACGGTTCTGTTTCTAGAAATTTATTTTAAAATGATATGTGAAAGAATTGTAGAACAGTGACATTGCAAACAATGTCAAGGTGCGATGATAAAGAATAAGTACTTGCATCACCTGGGGGAACTCCGTGCCCCACTTTACCAGGAAGATTACCTATTTCCTGAATCCCACGTTCTCTTTCATGGCTTCACTCTGGTTTTGCTGGATCAGATATACCAATAGCTTCTTGAAAAAGGATGGAGAGAAAGGATGCAAAGAAAGTTATTTCAAAAAATATTTTGTGCTTCTGAAAATGACTTTAATCTGTATTTTACCGGATACTTTGGCTGGATATTGATTCAATTTGAAAGACATATTCTGTTAACTTCTAGCTGCTAAAGTTGCCTTTGAAAGGTTCCTATGCAATTATAATATCTTATCCTTTGCATACTTTATGTCAGTGTTCTGAAATTTCAGTCATATACCATCATGGGATTACTCTTTAATTTATTGCACTTGGTTTTTTGATGACCCCTTTAAAATCTAGAGTTCAAAGCCTTTGGTTTGAAGAGTTTCATCATATTGTTTGCTAATACCTTTCCCCCACTTTCTCCTTGTCTTGCAAGGGACATTTAACTTGCTGACTGATCATCTAATTGTCTTAATTTTTCTCTACAACTTAGTATCTCTTTCTTTTTTTTAAGGTTTATTTATTTGAGAGACAGAGAGAGAGAGAAAGAGGGAGACATAGAATCTGAAACAAGCTCCAGACTCTGAGCTGTCAGCACAGAGCCTGTCACAGGGCTCGAACTCACAAAATGTGAGATCATGACCTAGGAAGCAGTTGGACAATTAACCCAACCAAGCCATCCAGGTGCCCCTACATCACTTTTTACTTATGTTTTATCTTATAGGAGATTTCTTCAAATTTATTAGTCAATTATTATTATTTTTAATTTTTCCCATCACATTCTTTGAATTTTCAGGAATCCTTTCTTTCTTTAAATTGTGCTTTTATACCATTCCATATATTCACTATTAAGGAACTTCTATTCTTCTTATCTCTAAGTGTCTTTCCTACTTTTATTTGTCTTTTTAGGCTATAAAATTTTGTAGTATATGCGGGATAATGAAAAAGACAACACCTGAAGCTAATATGACATTGTATGTCAACTTCACTACATTAAAAAAGGAAAGCGAAGGAACAAAATTTTGCAGTGCTTACCATTGCTGGTATTTACTATTGCTATATTTGGGATCTACTCATTTCTGCTCCCTTCATTTATTCTTCTTTGTTTGTTTTTCCTGCTCTTTTCCCAACATTTAAGCAGGATGTTTAGCTTATTAGTTTTCAGCCATTTGATGAAAAGTTATGCCTCTGGTGAGATGCAATAATAAATCTCAAATTGACTTTAAGTATATATGACCCCTTTAATAAATAAATGCAGAAGAAGTGTTTGATATAATTCAGTATCAATTCTTGGATCAAAAGTAAAACAAGATGAGATCATAAACATTCTTAACCTCAAAAATCTATGATATGTCATTTCAGGAACAATATAGTTAGTGGTGAGATCTTGAAAGTATTCCCGTCACATCAACAGCACAACAGGATGACAACTGGCATTTCTATTCAACACTGTTCTAGACAACACAGTACAACAACAAAAGCAACAAATGCCAATGATAACAAGATAAAAAAAAATGAAGTTATTCATAGTCTATTCCTTATGTCTAAATAAACTGCACATGAATCAAATATTTAAGTACTTAAATGAAAATGTAAAATTCTGAAAAAATTATGAGATCATTTCTTTATGATCCCAGAGTGAAAGAGGTTTTTGTTTATTTTAAACTAAGCCTTTAAATTCACTGAGAACAAATACATTAATAACTTCAACAACATTAAAATGAAAATCTTCTGTATGACGCGTGTGCATGCGCACTCACTCACACACACTCACACACACACACACACACGTTAATTAAAACTGACCCCAAATTTTTGCCTCTGGGAGTCTATGCTGTGAATATGGCTATACCCTCCAAATGACATTATGTCATTGTTTGTAATAGTAACATCTTGGAAATGTGCATCAAAATGGAATTATAATTATTATTATTAAAAAGAATAAAAACACTCCCTGTAATATTATATGTAAGATATACTGCTAAGTGTATAAACCAAGATGCAGAACAGTAGATAGACAGATAGATAGATAGATAGATAGATAGGTAGATAGATAGATAGATAGATAGATAGATAGATATCTCAAGCCATTTTTGTGAAAGAAAAGGAAAACATAAGAACAAATATGTTGTTTCTTTTCTTTTTTTAAATTCTACCAAACATTTGTTTATTTTTTAAAATTAATTTATTGTTAAATTGGCTTCCATACAATACCCAGTGTTCATCCCAACAGGTACCCTCAACAATGCCCATCACCCACTTTCCCCTCTCCCCCACCCCCCAACAACCCTCAGTTTGCTCTCTGTATTTAAGAGTTTCTTATGGTTTGCCTCCCTCCCTCTCCATTTGTAACCTTTTTTCCCCTTACTCCCCACCATGGTGTTCTGTTAAGTTTCTTAAGATTCACATATGAGTGAAAACATATGGTATCTGTTTTTCTCTGATTGGCTTATTTCACTCAGCATAATACCCTCCAGTTCCATCCATGTTGCTGCAAATGGCATGATTTCATTCTTTCTCATTGCCAAGTAGTATTCCATTGTATAGATAAACGACATCTTCTTTTTTTTTCTTTTACAGTTTATTGTCAAGTTGTTTTCCATATAACACTCAGTGCTCATCCCAACAAGTGTCCTCCTTCATGCTCATCACTCCTTTTCCCCTCTCCTCCATCNATTGTTAATTTTTGAGGAACCTCCACACTGTTTTCCAGAGGGGCTGCACCAGTTTACATTCCCACCAACAGTGTAGGAGGGTGCCCATTTCTCCACATCCTCACCAGCATCCATAGTCTCCTGATTTTTTCATTTTAGCCACTCTGACTGGTGTGAAGTGGTATCTCAGTGTACACCACATCTTCTTTATCCATTCATCAGTTGATGGACATTTAGGTTCTTTCCAAGTTGTGATTCTTTATAACTGCATAAAGAAACATTAAAAGAACACACAGGACAATAGTAAAAGTATCTATCTATACAAGGCGGAAGTGAACAAGTCAAAGGAAACACTTCCTAAATTTGAACAATTAACAGATTGGAAAGACATATTTTACCAAAATGAAGCCTTATTTTAAAGCAATAGTAATAAATACAATATAGTCATAGAACAGAGATAGACATATAGACCCATAGAACAAATAAGGAATTCAGAAACACAGTCATGTTCAGGTAGATATTTGATGTTTGATAGTGGTAGTATGGTAGGAAATGTTCAGACTCACCATGCTTCTATGTGCTTCCCCACATATCTCATACTCTGTCACTTGGACCAAAGCCATGTGACTAATTCTAATCAGTAAGGCATAAGTAAAAGTGATGTATGTCACTTCCATGTCCAGGCAGTTACCGAAAAAGACAGATGAGAAGCCACTAAGGTATGGCAACATTCAGCTTCTTGTTCTGGGTAGAAGGTTTAAAGATTTTGTTTTATCATTTTTCCCTATAATGTCCATATACTATTTCATATATGCCTTTGTATTATTTAGAGTCCTCCAGAGAAATAGACCCATAGGAGACATATATATATGTATATATATATATGGCCTCATACTATACACTTAATATAAGGAATTGGCTTACAGGATTATGGCATGTAAGAAATCCAAGATCTGCAATCAGCAAGCTGGAGACCCAGGAGAGGTGACGCCACAAGTTCTAGTCATGTCTGAGTCAGAAAGCAAGGCAAGACTAATGTCTCTGGTCAAAAGATAGTCAGGCAGAGAAAGCGAAATCTCCCTCAGTCTGTTTTGTTCTATTCAGGCCTTCAGAGCGTTCAATGAGACCCATGTATGTTGGAGAGGGAGATTGGTTTTACTTAGTCTACTGAAGTAAATGTTAATCGCATCCAGAAATGCCCTCATAGACACTCTGAATAATGGTTGACCAGATATCTGGGCACTCTGTAACCTAGACAAGTTGACACATAAAATCCACCACCACAACTCACAAGCCCACTCCTTGCCAGTGGGCACTCAGACCCACCTCCATAAACAATACTCAGTCTCCAAATGAAGATGGGAACAAAATCATAATTCCGCCTAAGATCATACAAATATCTTCTGTGCAACCCAAAACTCAGGGTCTTTCCCAGAAGAGATGGTAACCTCCTTGAGTAAGGTTTACTCCTTGATAGCCTGTAAATTAAATGCTAGGATGTAAAATTAACAATACTTAAATACCAAGATACATATCATTACATTATATATTGTATAATAAGGGAACAAGAGAGGGTAGAAAACAAAAATATTGGTTAAAGTATGTGTCGGTCAGCTCAGGCTGCTGTAACAAAGTCCCATAGACTGAGTGGCTTATAAACCACAGATATTTATTTCTCACAATTCTGGAGCCTGGAAGTCTGAGACCAGGGTGCCTGCACAGTCAGGTTTGATAGAGCTCCCTTATGGATTGCAGACTGCTGATTTCTTATATTTTCAAGTGATTGAAAGACAGGTAGCCAGATTTCTGGCCTCTTCTAAAGACATAAATACCATTCATGAGTGATTCACCTGCATGACCCAATTACCTCCCACAGGCTGCATCTGCAAATACAGTGGGGATTCAAGTTTCAGCGTATGAATTTTTGGAAGAGGGGACACAAACATTCAGTATATCATAATACACACACACACACACAGACACACACAGAGGCATGCACACACAAACATATAAGAAAACAATGAGGAAATAATCATGACAATTACACTACTCATTCTTTGTGGTAGTAGCTGGCATTTACAACTATCTTCTATCCCATCTGTATTCCCTTTGTTTTCAGCAAGCAACTCAGCTGGTCAGAGTTCTTTACCTGGTGGTTTAAACCATCCTTTCTGAAAGGTCTAGGTCATTTGTGGTTCTGCCTGTATTGGTTGTTGAGGTTGTTGAGGTTTCCCACGGACATGGTAATACTAAGAGAGCCCTAATGGATCTCATGTATTCCTCACCTTACCTGCATTGTGAAGTAGCAGTTCTGTTTTCCCTGAATAGTCAGAATCAGTCACCCCAGCCAGCACTGTCACACTCTTCTTTGCCTGTTGATTCAGAGGCGTGAGGAGCCCAAAGTGGCCAGATGTTGGTTTTAACTTCTAGTTCAATGGAATCATTGCTGTGTCTCCTGATGGAGGCATCTCTTACTCTGAAACCAACTACTAGGTCAGCAGAGCATAGAGTCAGGAGAACAAGAAGCCGAAGTGTTGCTACTGGATCACTAGGGGTAATCCTGATGGTGCCACCCCCGTTTCCACCCCTAGATCCTAGATTCCTGACCTATGGATTCTGGCTATGGGAGAACGAGCACTTTCTTGGTTACAGGAGGGGTCAGATTCAACAACTTATCCTTTACTTCAGCAGGGATATGCCGACATGCCCATACTCTTTACCACTGGTAAAAAAAAAAAAAAAGTCATTACAATCTTTGAATCTAATTAGATAGATTCTATTCCAGTTCTATTCCAGAAACCTCCAAGTGAATTCATAAAACTAGTTCTTAATATTCTATTCCTCTAGAAGCATTCTCAGTACCTCTATCTGTATTAGGATTCTCCAGAGAAACAGAACAAATAGGTGATATCTATGTGAATACCTACCTCTATCTCTAGCCCTACCTATATAGAGAGATTTATTATAAAGAATTGGCTTATGTAATTATGAAGGCAAAGAAGTCCCAAATATGCAGTTGGCAAGCTGGAGACCCAGGAGAATCAGGTCTAGTTCTAGTTGGAGTCCAAAGAAAACTAAGAGAGCCAATGGGGTAAATTCCAGTTAGAGTGTGAGTTGAGTCCAAGTGCAGAAGACCAATGTCCCAGCTCAAAGAAAATCAAGCAGAGTGAATTCTTCCTTACACAGTCTTTTTTTTTTCTTTTTCTATTTAGACCTTCAAAGGATTGAATATGTTCCCCCCATATTGGAGGATACTATCTGCTTTACTCAGTCTAACAATTCAAATGTTAATCTCATCAAGAACCATACTCACAAGGGCACCTGGGTGGCTCATTCAGTTAAGCCTCTGACTTTGGCTCAGGTCATGATCTCTCAGTTTGTTGGTTCGAGCCCCACATGGAGCTCTGTGCTGATAACTCAGAGCCTAGAGCCTGCTTCAGATTCTGTATCTCCCTCTTTCTCTCTGCCCCTTTCCTGCTCATGCTGACTCTTTCTCTCTCTCAAAAATAAATAAAGATTAAAAAAAAAAAAAGAAACACCCTCACAGACCTACTCAGAACAATGTTTAACCAAATATCTGGGCATCTTATGGCCCAGGCAAGTTAACATGTAAAATGAACCATCATAGCTTTTTCATATGTTTGCTATTTTTCCACAATTCTTTGTGAATTATACAAATTAGAATGGGTGAAGAAGAATTCCTCAGAAATACTCTAGGCAAAGAATATATTATCAATTAGTGCTGTTTGCATGTTTTTTTGGTTGGTACATAAAAGATTTTTACCATAAAGTTTTTATTACAGATTTAATCTTCTTACAACATGAAATGATTTATTTTATTCCTTTAATGACTTTTAATTTAAAATATTTTGTCTGATATTATAATTTCCACTTGTGTTCTCCTTTGTTAGTGGTTTCCTGATAGAGATTTTGTTTTTATCTTATTTCTAAACTATGTGTGTAATTTTTAATAAACATTACTTTTAAAAGCATTTAATTTAATTATCAAATTTTACTCCTCTTAAGTGGCAATATATTTCACAGTCAAAATTTACTATCCAAACAATATGGTTGATTTTATGTCTTCCATTTTGTCTTATACTTCCTTGTTTTAGTTACTCTGTTTTATAATTTATTTTGTTTTCTTTGTTCTTGTTGTTTTGGTCTACTTGCTTTTACTATGTAAACTCTCTTGTTTATTGTTATTTTATTTAGCAATTTAGAAGATAGAGATCCTGCCTTGAATTCTACAAGTTATTCTTTATAGTTTTTCAAAGCTGTTGGTAGTCGTGGTGAAGGTGGTGAAGGTGGTGTGTGTGTGTGTGTGTGTGTGCGCATGTAAAGAAAATAATGAAATGACTGTTCCCAAAGAGGCTAAAATTTTTACAAAGATTAGGACTCAGCAAAGAAGCAAATGCTCTGATGAGTGAACATCGGCCTGGTGAGAGGTGTCAGTGCTCCCCAGCCTCAAGATCTGGAGAAAATGATGTGAGCCTTTAGCAGATAGGATTTGCTGGCTGGCTGCTTAATTCATGTCACAGGACAGCTGCAACATGCATTTAATTGTAGGTGGAAAAGACTCTATAAGCTTTTTATACTGAGTGACGTAATGTTTGGATCTTTAAAATTTCAAGCCACGTGATCTCAATGTGCTACAGAGTGTTCTGGCAATATGCTAGTTTGATATTGTGAAGCCAGGCCTGGGTAGACAGTAGTACCTTTTGCTGCCCCAAATTCTGGATTTGTGTCAATGACCAAAAGACTCACCATGATTCATGCGTCTTGTTTACCTTGTGTCATGGCCACCGTGGCATATTTCTACTCTTGGCCAAAAGAAAGCAATAGATCAAACGTGACTCTGAGGGAGGTACCACATGCACCTCACACTTGGTAAATGTGCACAAAATTGGTAAATGTCTCATGAATTAAGTTCAAGCTAGGAGAATTTTTTTTTCTTCTGGGATATTAGTTCTCAGTTGATATTTTTGACCAACTGGTATCCCATTATGGATGAAGTTGAGATGGTTTTCTCCTTCTCCTTGACATTTTTTGTGCCTGCTATGGTTTTTGACAAAACTAAGTATGGGATCCTATGAAGATAATTTGGGCTAAGATGATGACTGAGGGGTTAGGGATGGCTTGTTCTCTAAAAGTTGTTGGTATGGTTAGTGCTGATATTATGCCTCTTATTAAATCATTAAATGCTTTATAAACAAGGCCCATGGGGTATGTGGTATCAAATTAATCCAAGCTGTGAGGCTCTAAAAGTGATGGCACATATTCTAGTGAGAAGGAGCCAGGCTGCTGAGAGTATTTCACTACTACTCAGACTAAAAGAACTGTTCTCCCTGACATTGAGGCAAATAAGAACTTGAGAGGATGATGATCAGTCTTGACACTGACACTTTTGAACTCTGAAATTTCACTTGTGAGGCTAAAAATATTTTATTTTGAATTTTAACATTCTTGTCCTTTATTGAGGAAGAGTGAGATTTAAATGTCTGTTTCAAATGTCTGTTTCGGAGTTGATGATGGAGGAGCTCCTTCTCTTGGCGTACCATAGGGCTGGAATTTCTATCATTAGAGTGACTTAATAAGTGTTGTAGTATTGAGTTTGCCAATGTCATTCTTTCACTTTTATTCCAGACAGTTGGTTCTGGGTGATGGACACATAAACCCTACAGGTATAATTTCACTGATTTTGTCCTTTGCTATAAAAAAGAACCTTGATCAGGTGCATTGTTATGTGAGCTGAGCCAATATGCTGATAAATGAGGCATTGACTCTTAGTCAACGGATGGTGGCAATGAAGGAAGTATTGTGAGTGGGGAAGGCAAATCCACATCTGGAGTGGGTCTCTGTTAATGTGAGAGCAAACTGAAAGTCCTTCCACAATTGGAATATCCGATATAATCAAGCTTTACTGGCTAACTGGCTGTCCCCAATTTGTTAGGGTGCCCATTTTAAATATCAACATTGGTCTTTGCTATTGGTCATTTGGGTAGTCAAGCTGGTGGTAGTTAGATCTGCTCTGAGGAGGAGAAATTCATGGTGTTGGACTTCTGGCTCTGGCATCTTTGCTATTTTGTTCATAAGTCCATTGTGGAGTTCCTGGTTGGCTTAGAAAGGGACTAATGTACATCCTCAGAACAGGTCATTTTGTACAACACTTCACTGAGAAGACCCTATGCAGTCAGCCCTGTAGGGAGTGTTTACATAAGACACAATTATTCTTCCTCCCGGCCTATTCTTTTTTTTTTCTTTACATTAATATATTTTATGCTTTTTTTTCTTAAATAGTTTATTGTCAAGTTGGTTTCCATATAACACTCAGTAGTCCGGGCCTATTCTTAAAAGTCCACATCTACCTATATGTCAGATGTCTTTATAATAAATACAGTCATTCCTCCCTACAAGTTCAAAGCTGCCATTCTCACAGGTTGTTTGGTAAATAGGTCAAAATGGCTCACACAAAACTATTTGCCTCCTAGATCTAAAGGAGCATAAAAGGCCTTATGCCTTTTTCTTAAAGGAAGGAGGTACAAGATAGGGTAAATTCTATTTCACATTGTGTTGAGTTAAGTTTATCTTCTCCAGCCCCCTGGGCATTCTAAAAATTCCCTGAAGTGACAGACTTCTGATTTTTTGTGAAATTCTATGCTGCCTCACATTTGTCTGGCTCAAAGAACCAAGGGGGCCTGCTATTTCTTGCTCATCAGGTACTATCGGCTCACCTTCATCAACAGAGTGAAACGGCCTATATATTCTGTGGGATGATGAAGCCATAGGTCCTTGAGAAGTAAACAGTAACGGAGAGGCAGAGAATGGATGTAGTCCTGGCCAGTAGAGTGAAGATGAATTGCTGCCACTGACAAAGGAAAAGAAATTGCTCTGGTGATCTTCACAGATGATATGGGAAACAACGATTTCATAGCAGAAATTTGCAGCTGTGTTGACTTACTACAGTAAAAGGACAAAATCTAGGCTTCTGTTGCCATTTAAGTCATTGTCTAATTACATTTCAGATAAATGTACTTCCATTGTGCAAGTCCACATCTCCCACCTGTGCATGCTATCCAGGCAAGTTAAATGAGGATGTATAGGAATTATGGCAACTTCATCTCTTAAGTCTATAAAGAATGCAGTACTGTTTCCCTTTATTCATCTCATGGGGAGAAACAGAATTCTGTGAACTCTCCTACTATAATGGCTTTCACTCCATGTTTCTAGGAGACAACAGGGTCTAGGGATTTTATTTTAAACTATGCATTTAGAATCTGTGTTCTTCATCATGTGGGAGGCAATGGACAAATTAATGGAGTTCCTGGCCCCAGTGTAATATAGACTTGGGTATACCTTTAAACTCTAGCTCTAATTGGGGGGTCATGGTGGTGTCTGTGTCTGTAGAGATTGGCATTAACTCAGGTATAACAATCACCAAAAGGTATGGGTATTTCCCTTTACTGCTCTATGTTCACCCTGATACATAATTGCTGGTCTCTTTGGGAATGGCCAGAAAGAATATCAACAGTACATACTTATGGGAGTGTCACAGGATCATTGAACATATCCAGATTCTTTTCATCCAAGGGTTTCTAGGTTTGTTTCTAGGTTTGGAAATTGGGTAATGACCTGGGTCATTCTATCATCACAATTCAAATCTTACCTCCATTCAGTAGATATAGAGGTTTTATAGTTTCAGTTACTTAGATAAAGTGGGACCTTATGATACTTCCCATCTAATTTGATCTTAAGAATCCATAATTTTATCACCACTGCCACAAATCCCTTTGGTTAAAACATTGTGGCTACTACTTTGGTTGTGCTTAAGATGACAGAACAGCAGCCACCCCTAATAGTTGCATATTGTCACATGACCTCTCTCACTTCTAGACTGATTTCCCCTGAAAACCTAGGCCCAATTCGATGACAACATTCCCCACTGAGGTATGTATTTACAGAGCTCTGGCCATATACTTGCTGACCTCTGATCTTGAAAGACAAAGTGTGCAAGGTTAGGGTAACATGAGTCCCTCAGTGATGGTCTTGAGAGGGTTAGAGTGACCATAGCCCATTTTTTATTTGCTTCATGGTGCATGAATGAGTCAGCACAGTTAAAGGCATCAACTACGTGCGATCAGACACTATTACCTGGATTTTGGCAAAACTTAAGGAAGAAAGGCAAATTCACAGACAAGTTCTATTTCAAAAGCAATAGAACCAGCCCATGGGTCAATGTATAAACATTTATACATTTATTTATCTAAGTTACTGAAAGTCAACAAGTTACTGTGCAGTTGTGTGCCAAGAGTTTTAGGATCATAGCAACCAAATAAGATCTACATGTCTTATCAGCAGGGTAATCTGATGTTATTAGTTGGCAAGTTTGGCATAAAGTACAATGACATAGGCTTCAAAATACCTCAAGGAATTTTGTTGAGCCAGGGTTCATAGAAAAGTATTTCCCAAGGGTGGTGGTGTACTTCTGCCCAGCAGCGTCACAAGTCTCTACAGCACCACTTGGTCCAACCGCACCCTTTTGACATAGAGAGGATACACAATATTGTATATTGTACTTGCCTGGTATTGACTTTCAGAATTAATTTACTATCTTGCATACAGGATTCTGTATAAATAAAATGCTTGTTCAAGGAGTCATAGAATTCCAGAGAATAGATATAGATACAGGATTCTGTATAAATAAAATGCTTGTTCAAGGAGTCATCGAATTCCAGAGAATAGATATAGATATGCAAGGTTTATCTGATTCAGCCTCATAATCAGAGGCTGATTACAGGCACAGAGATGAAAAGCTTTCCCAGTCATCAGGTTGAATTCTGTACCACTGTATGAGAATTGTCCTCATTTTTTGCTCCATGTTATTAGGAAAAGTAGTAGATATACAACCAAACACTGCTGTATGGGTTTTATGAATGTTATACTGAGAACAATAACATTATGGTTATATGTTTAGGTCAGTAAAACTGACAAGAGAAATGTACTGGTTGTACTAATAGTAATGTTGTGCTATAGGTCATATGAGACCAATAGACATACAATTTTCATAAACAGAATATGAAAATCATTTCTAGTGGAGATGGTGGATTCTTTAAATACTAAATTATATTCTGTATATTTTCTATGCTGTGTGACAATTTACCACAGTTTTAGTTGCTTAAAACAACACACATCTATAATCTCAGTTTCTGTGGGCCAGGAGTGCAGGTGTGGCTTAACCAGGTCCTCTCCCAGGCTACAGTCAAGGTGTTGACCAGAATTGGATTCTCATCTGGAGCCTCCACTAGGAAGGTCACTGTTGGCAGAACTAATTTTCTTGTGGCTATAAGACACATAGCAGCTTGCTTCTTCAAAGTGAGCGCAGAAGAGGGTGATGGTTAATTTCATGTTTCAACTTGGATATAGTGTTTTTGGATGACATTAACATTTAAAACAGTGACCTTTGGAGAAAGCAGATGGTCTTCCATAATGTGAGTGGGCTTTGTCCAATCAGGCAAAGGCCTGAAAGAACAAGAAGACTCGCCTCCCCAAGTAAGATGAAATTTTCCAGCAAACTGTTTTCTAACTTTATATGCATCAGATTTCCTGGGTCTCCAGCCTGCTGGCCCACACTGCAGATTTGGACTCACCAGCCTCCATAATTGCACAAGCCAATTCCTTAAAATTTAATAATGATGTTAAGTATTAAAATAGAAATAAGGATATTTAATAAAGATAATTTAATAAAAATAAAAATATATTTATATATTTTATATATATCCAATTTTTTTTCTCTGAAGAGTCCTGATTAATAAAAAGTTTAGAACCAGTCAGCTACCAAGATGGACCCTTATAAAATGTAAAATGTATGGTAAACAAGAGAGTGATTTCTCATCACCTTTACCATATTTTATTGACTCGAAGCAAGTCTTAGGGTCCATCTACACTCTGGAAGAGGGGATTGTACAAGGGTGTGAACATCAGACCATGGGGCATCTCTGAGGCCACCTTGAAGTCTGTCTACCACATCTGTTAAACTTGTAACCAAAAAACAGTATGGAGCAATTGAACATTGGACACAGCCGCAGACATATTTTTACAATCTATAGCACCTTGATCATTTGTCAGTGTGGCAAAGGAGTCTCTAAAAAAAAAGGAACCAAGTTTGCCACCCCAGTGGGGGTATCATGGCTCTTATCTATGGGAATGAAGAAATGTATAGTTGGGGATGTAGACAGCATAATGGGGAGGTGGATTGAATCACCCCCACCTCGGAAAAGTGGAGAGGAAAGAAGCAGGAAGAGGGATCTGCCCTTTTCTGCTGGAAAGGGTAGAGCCATTTGTACCCTCCTGCCTCAGAATACAGAGCTTTGAAGAGGCCATAGGAGTTTTAGCTGCAGGTCAGGGAGGAGAGTGAATCCTGCAGATATTCTCAGGCTTTACGGATCATGGAATTTGATTCCCACATAGCCTTGGGAGCAAAAGAGTCTACCCCTGGCCTGGCAATGTGGTTCCAGGGCAGATTCAAGCTATGCTATGATGTGGCCCATCTCAAGGCGCCTCATCTGGGGCATCAAGGTCAAGATAGCAAGTACAGAAGATGTTGACATGGCATAAAGGGCAGCAAACCCAGTGTCACTGAGAGTGGTGGCAAAATTCCCATCACTGAGGAGTCAATGGGACTTAGAAGGAGAGCCTAACAATTTATCCAGCACTTTTCAATAGAGGCAGCACAGAGCCTGATGCAGGGCTTGAATTCACAAACCGCGAGATCATGACCTGAACTGAAGTTAGACACTTAACCGACTGAACCACCCAGGAGCCCCAAAAAACATGAAAATTTTATAATATGAGTATAATCACATTCATATTATGAATGCTATGAGATTCAACAAGATAGAGCATTAAGGTTTCCAGCATATATTAAGTACTTAGTAAATACTATTTTTATTTTCAATTAATGAAAAGAAACATCCAAACTGGTATCTGCTTGATAACCGTTTTTGAGGTAGAGATCTGACTAAAACATTTTTACTTAATGTAGGATTTGGGTAAATTCAGACAGCTAAATCAATCTGTATGGTTTTTTTTTTTTACTCTAATCTAAGCTCTTTTCACTTCCTTCATAATTTGCATGTAGCTAGAGATTGATTGACAGATATGGCAAAACATATATAAACAAAGGCATGTGTTTTATCTTGTTCCTATTGGAGGGGGTGAGGGAGAGAGTGTTGGTGGGCTGGCCCATTAAAACCCAAATTAGGATAGGATCTTGGAAAGCCAAATAGGTTTGTTGTGGACATTGATCTAAAGCTACCTATGGGCAAGTATAATTCAGAGACTGACTGACTCTTACTGTAAAAGATGAAGCAGAATAGTATTCAAGGGATACCAATAAGTATGAGGTATAGGTTGTCACCAGGCAAGGCCATCTTCATGGTGTAGGACCCATAGAGTCATGGGTGACCCCACACTAAAAGGTTCTGTGCTTGGATTAATGTTCTGCCACTCTCATCTTGAACTTCTTAATAATTTTTCAATAAGGGGCCTTATTTTCACTTTGCACTGGACCCTCCAAATTTTGTAGCCAATCCTGCATCCAAAGCCCAGGCCTTGGATAACGACAAGGGGTAAAAGATGTAGTATCCTTGAAGGATAGCTTCAAGGGTGGCTAGAGTAGAGGACAGAGCCATGTAAAGGCGACAATTCATCTTGAGCAACCTGCTATTAAACGTTCAGAGTCCAGAGTTTACCAACTGGAAAATTTTCAAAGTCAAAAGTCTGTATCTGCATTTTGTGTTTTTTTAAAAATTGTTGTTACTATTTATATAGTTCTCTAAAAGATTTTTTAAAATGATCCCTCTTCTCTGACCTCCCAGAAGTCATTTGTGACTCTGTTTATTAGTCTATCAGCTTGCCACACTGATTAAATTAAAGGGAAGGGCTGTGAGCATTTTAAGGAGAAATCAGTGTCACACACACACACTCTGTGATAATATCCAAAAAGAGAATTTTATTTTCAATATAATGTACAAAGGCTTAATAATATGTAACACGTCATTTGTATAGATTTATGCAATGTTTTGTGAAACCAAACTTTGCTACTTAGATGTATTTTTAGACATGGTTTCCAAAGGCATTGGCATGCCTATAAAAAGGAGCTTAAAACAGACTCTAGGCAGCAAGAATAAAAACAAATAAAATAAAAAGTCTATTTATTCTCTTACTATTAGACAAGTTTCAGATAGCAATTCACAGTTATACAATTTATTCTGAAAAATTGTGAATACTGTCAACATTAGTCTTCTGACAAGAGTTATTTTCCTTGGCTGTTCTCTCTCTCTTTCTCTGCCATACTCACCTCACACACAGAGAGACACATACACAGTCTCATCGCTTCACCTGCATGCAGTAGTAGCTCATCTTCTCCCCATCATCAATCCTATTTACTAACCTGAGCCAGCAATGCAAAAATATAATAGGAAAAAGTGGCTGTGCAGAAAGAATTCCATAAAGATAAATGTATGTTTTTCATTTGAGGTCAGGAAGTAGCATGAGACTTGCTGTATATTGTAGCACATCCCCCAGGTGGTGCTCTCTTAAGATCCCAGTGGGTGGAGGTGGGTTGCTTGGAATGTAGCATGTCACGGTGCCCACTTCTTACCCTTAATGATCCCACCCAGTGAGGTGACCTGAATTAGCCTCGTGGGACAGAACAAGGGTAGATTATCTATGTGGTCATATTTCATGCCTTGATAAGCATGAACTTAATGAGTCGCATTACCTCATCTAATTACTTTTTTTAAATCAACAAATAAATATTTCACTTATTACACTGTCTAGCAGAAAAGAGACAAAGGGTTCATTCAGACTAGATTAAAAGTCTACCACAACCACCAACACAGAACGAAGGCAACATGTCCCAACCAGATATACAACAACAACAACAAAAAAACACACAGCAGCCATTCCAGCCAGAAAGATACAAAGGTAGTGCCCTGAATTCTCCAGGGAAAATATGGATGCTGTCCACGAGCCCCCACCCTCTGGGGCATGAGCTTTCCGCAGCCAGGAAGGAGCAGCAACCCTCACAACGCAGGTGTTTCTGAGTCATCGGAGAAGCAGGCAGACAACCCACAAAGCTGAAGTTGGTGAAAAATGAGATTTTTAATCTGTTTCTTGCCTTCAAGAGTCTATTGAAAATATTTCCTAAAAAATTAAAAGTAGAACTACCCTATAACCCAGAAATTGCACCACTTGGTATTTATCCAAAGGATATAGGAGTGCTGGTTTGATGGGGCACATGCACCCCAAGGTTTATAGCAGCATTACCAACAATCGCCAAATTATGAAACGAGCCCAAGTGTCCATCAACTGATGAACGGATTAAGATGTTATATACATATATAACACACACACACACTGGAATACTACTTGGCAATGAAAAAGAATGAAATCTTGTCATTTGCAACAACGTGAATGGAACTGGAGGATATTGTGCTAAGTGAAATAAGTCAGTCAGAGAAAGACAGATACCATATGATTTTACTCATTTGTGGAGTTTGAGAAACTTAGCATGATCATAGGGGAAGGGGAGGAAAAATAAGATAAAAACAGAGAGGAAGGCAAAGCATAAGAGACTCTTAAATACAGAGAACAAACTGTGGGGAGTGGGGGCAGGGTAAATGGGTGACAGGCATTAAGGAAATCACTTGTTGGGGTGAGCACTTGGTGATATATGTAAGTGATGAATCACTGGGTTCTCCTTGAGCCAAGACTACACTGTATGTTAACCAGCTTGAGACTTAAACAAACAAACCCAAACATGCAGAATAAACTTTTCAAAGTTAAAAAAATATCTTTCCAATGAAGTAAATGCTCAGTCATGATCTAAAAGAACATGGATTCTTCCCTCCAAATGGCCATCAAGTAGCTTTTCAGGAAGGCTCAACTGTCATCTCAGTGTGACTGTCAACACTTTTTTTCCTTCCCTCTCTGTGAATTCTTTTACATTTTTTCCTCTTACCTCTAATCAGTTTGGTCTTAGTCTCAGAGACTGACCAATTGGCCAAATCTATTTTTCAAGAATCACAAGACAGTGTATTAATAAAGGAGAAAGAACATCCATTTCATAGAATAAAAAAAGCCATTTCATAAAAAAAAAAAAGGGTGTTCATTCCATTTCAGCACTTAAAATAGCACTTGGAAACATTCTGTTGAATTACAGACATTCTTTGATGTAAGACCAAATAAGATGAAGATTTTCATAATGTAGCAATGAGCAATATGTCTTCATAGCCATCTTCCTTTTTTGTAATTCTTGCTAGCATTCACTAGGACATTGAGATACCAAAAGCGGTTGATATTTGGACTTTAGATGTTTCCTAATTCAGGAAGACTGCAATGGCTAGGTTTTTCTAGTACTTAGTTATATTTAAACATTTTGAAATTTCCCCCTTGTCAGAACTTGCCTTTGTGAAAACTTGACAGCTTAAATTTAAATAAATGGCAACTTACACAGATAAGGTAATATACATTCATGCTTGTGCTCACACACATATGCGACGTATATTTTAATACACATATAATGTATACATGATATGTGTGTTACATAAAATGTCTAGCGTTTTCTGTGTTGATTACTATCTCAAATATTCTGTTCTATAGACAAAGATCATGTGTCAGGTCATGGGCCACAAAAATAGATTAAAAAAATGTTCATTGTCAAGCCTCATATTCAAGCTCAGCCTTTGGTGTGTAAAGGTCTGAGGCCAGGTTCAGGTCCAAATCTGTAATAGACTTTCTATAAGTTTCCTAGAATTTGCTGAAGATCAGGGCTTCGATTTTCTCATCTCAGAGGCAGGTGTGTATACTTCTTAACTTTCATACTTCACGGGGTATTTTTTAGAAACAAGGGAAATGTGAAAGCTCTTTTGAATCTATAAAACACTTCACAAACACACCTTTTTTTTTTGGCCTAGAGGTATATCCATTATTTTGAGAAAAAGAAAGTGGTGGAATTCCAACAGAAATTGTTCAGTGGAGTATCTTTCACGATGCTAATGTGAAATCAAAGAGAGAAAAAAACAAGAGTCACTTAATCACATAAAATTATTTCTTATAAGACAGAGATTGTATTTGAAACATACAATAATGTCTATAGACACCAAATAAATGTTAAGCAGTTTTTCAATTTTCATGGAATGATTGAATATCTAAAGTTAGGTTAAAAAATGAAGGCAGTTTTCTTAAATGTATTTTCCCATGGAAAATCAAACACAAGAGGGCATCCCTACATTTGTTTAAAAAGATTCCCCCAAATGCATTTCAGATACTTAGTATGTGTTTTTCATTTGATCTAATAGCTCCTCATATGCCTGAAACAGAGCTTGCTTCCTAAAATTTATTAGTCCCAAATATCATAGTATTTTCACTTTATGGTCGTCACATTCTACTCATAAAATACTCTCCCTTGGGAGGCTATAACTCCTTTTTTGGCTTAAAAATAGTTTCAACATACTTAGTGACTTAAAGTTAGGAAAATCTAACAAAGACTAATGTGTATTAACTGGGACATGAATACTCAGAATTTTAAAGCCTTAAAAGATAAACCTACCAAAAGCTCTCAAATCTATCTCTTGCCTATCTCTTCTTCTTATTTTGTCCAGATATGACACAAACCTCAGTTCTGTCAGCAAATCCAGAGACAGCACAATTTGATTTAAGGTGCCTGAGGAGGGGGTCTGCATTCAAAATCTTCTCAAGTCTGAGGAATGTGAGGAGCAAGTTAATAGAAATCACACATAAGTTGAGCTAGAATATACAACACAGAAGGCTTATCCTCTGCCCCCCCACCCCCAATCTGGAACAGAATTTTGGAATGTGCAGGCGCACACAGCCTGACCTTGCTTCACATTATTGTGCTTCACAGATATTTGTTTTTAACAAATCAAAGGTTTGTGGCAGCCCTGTGTTGAGCAAGTCAATCGGCACCATTTTCCCAATGGCATTTGCTCACTTCATGTCTCTGTGTCACTTTGGTAATTCTCACATTATTTCAAACATTTTATTACTACTGTGTTTGTTATGGTGATCTGCAACCCGTGATCGTTGATGTTACTATTTGTAATTGTTTTGTAGAGCCGCAACTACACACCTGTAAGACAGCCAACTTAATAGATTGATGTTGTGTGTATTCCTCACCAACCAGCCTTTCCTCATTTTTTCCCCTTTCCTTTGGCTTCACTATTCTCTGAGACAAAATAATATTGAAATGTCGCCAATTACTAACCCTACAATGGCCTCTAATCGTTCAAGAGAAAGGAAGTCACACATTTCTCACCTTAAATCCAAAACTAGAAATGATTAAGCTTAGTGAAGAAGGCATGTTAAAAGCCAAAACTCAAATCTAGGCCTTCTGCTCCACATGGTCAGCCTAGTTGTGAATGCAAAGGAAAAGTCTTGGAAATGAAAAGGTTACTCAAGGGGTCCCTGGGTGGCTCAGTTGGTTGAGTGTCTGGCTCTTGATTTTGGCTCAGGTCATGATCTCATGGTCATGAGATAAGCCCCTCACTGGGCTCTGCACTGAGCATGGAGTCTGCTTAAGATTCTCTCTATCCCAATCCCTCTGCCCCTCCCTCCATCCTCCTCCCCCCTCAAAAAAAAAAAAATGTTACTCCAGTGGACGTAAGAATGATAAGAAAGTAAAACAGCCTTATTGCTGGTGTGGAGAAAGTTTTTGTGGTTTGGAAAGAAGATCAAACTAGCCACAACATTTTTTTAAATCAAAGCCTAATCCAAACAGAGCAAGGCCCTAACTCTTTTCAATTCTAAGAAGGCTTAAAGAGGCGAGGAGGCTGCAGAAAAACAGTTTGAAATTAGCAGAGATTGGTTCATGAAGTTTAAGGAAATAAGCCATCTCAATAGTTTAATAAAAGTCCAAGGTTAAGCAAAGGCACCTGGGTGGCTCAGTTGGTTAAGCGTCCAACTTCGGCTCAAGTCATGATCTCACAGTTCATGGGTTCGAGCCCAGTGTTAGGTTTTGTGCTGACAGCTTGGAGTCCAGAGCCTGCTTAGGATTTTGTGTCTGCCTCTCTCTCTGTCCCTCCCCACCTCAAGCTCTGTCTCTCTCTGTCTCAAAAATAAATAAACATTAAAAAAAGTTTTAAAAAATCCAAGGTTAAGCAGCAGGTGGTGATGTAGAAGCTGCAGCAAGTTATCCAGATCTAGCTAAGATAATTAAGGAATGTGGCTACACTAAACAATAACAGATTTTCAATGTAGATGAAACAATCTTTTTTTTTTTTTTTTTTTTTTTTTTGGAAGAGCATGCCATCTAGGACTTTCATAACTAGAAAGGAGAAATCAATGCCTGACTCCAAAGCTTCAAAGGACAGGATGAGTCTTACTAGGAACTAATGCAGATGATGACTTTAAATTGAAGTCAATGATCACTGATCATTCTGAAAATGCTTAGTGTCCTTAAGAATTATGCTAAACCTACTCAGCCTGTGGTCTGTAAATGGAAGAACAAAGCCTGGTTGATAGCACATCTGTTTATAATGTAGTTTACTGAATATTTTAAGCCCACTACTGAGACCTAATGCTCAAGAAAAAGATGCCTTTCAAAATATTATTGCTCATTGACAATGCACCTGGTCACTCAAAATCTCTGATGGAGATGTACAATGAGATGAATGTTGTTTCCATGTTTCCTAATGTAACGGCCATCTGTATCCCATGGGTCAAGGAGTAATTTTGAATTTCAAGTCTCATTATTTAATAAATACACTTTATACAGCTTTTGCTGCCCTAGGTAGAGATTCCTTTGATGGATCTGGGCAAAGTAAACTGAAAACCTTCAAAGGACTCACCAGGGAATAACATTTGTGATTCATGAGAGGAGATCTAATATCAACATTAACAAGAATTTGGGAGAAATTGATTGCAACTCTCATGGGTGACTTTAAGGGGTTCAGGATTAGTGGAGGAAGTAACTCTAGATGTGATGGAAATGGCAAGAGAACTAGAATTAGAAGTGGAGCCTGAAGATGTGACTGAGTTGCTGCAATCTCATGATAAAACTTGAACAGATGAGGAGCTACTTCTTACAGATGAGCAAAGAAAGTGTTATCTTGAGATGGATCTACTACATTCTGAAGATGCTATGAGGATTGTTGAAATGACAACAAATGATTTAGAATGCTACATAAAGTTAGTTGATAAAACAGCAGCAAGTTTTGAGATAATTTATTCCAACTTTGAAAGGAGTTTTGGGGGTAAAATGCTACCAAACAGCATCACATGCTACAGAGGAATTGTTCATGAAAGGAAGGGTCAATCGATGTGGCAAACTTCACTGTTGTCTTATTTGAAGAAGTTGCCACAGCCATCCCAATGTTTGGCACCCACTACCCCAATCAGCAGCCATCAACGTTGAGGCAAGACCTTTCACTAGCAAAAAGATTATGACTTACTGGAAGCTCAGATGATGGTTAACATTTTTTAGCAATAAAGTATTTTTTTTATTTTATTAAAAAAGTTTTTAATGTTTATTTTTGAGAGAGAGAGAAACAGAGCACAGGTGGGGGAGGAGCAGAGAGAGAGGTCTCAAATTCTGTGTCTACAGAATTTGAAGCAGTCTCCAGGCTCTGAGCTGTCAGCACAGAGCCCAACGTGCAGCTTGAACTCACGAACTCCAAGATCATGACTTGAGCCTGAGCCAAAGTGGGACCCTTAACCGACTGACCCATCCAGGTGCCCCAGCAATAAAGTATTTTTAAATCAAGGAATGTACATTTACATATTTTATAGACTACAATAAAATGTAAACATAACTTTTATGTGCACTGGGAAACCAAAAAAAATTTTGACTTGCTTTATTGCAATGGTCTGGAACGAAGCTTACAATATCTTCAACTTGTGCCTGTATATTTTAACAGGGAAATATAGACTGTGTGTGTGTGTGTATGTGTGTGTGTGTGTCTGTGTAATGTCAGTGGTGGTAAGTGCTATGATATGGGATAGCAATGATAAGGAGGTGCTGTCTTGGGCAGATTGTTGAAAAAAAAACCCTTCTGATAAAGTATATTGCAAATAACTCTGTGATGGCATTTAAGATAGCAGAAACAGAAAGTGCAGAGATACTGAAGTTGTAGCATATTTGATATCCTTGAAGAATGTAAAGATGCCGATGTAGCTAAAGCAGAATGAATGAGCAGTGCCCCGGTAGGATATGAAATCAGAGAAGAATCAGGGAGCAAGTTAGGCAGGCCCTTGTGGTTTCTTATAAGGAGCTGGCCTTTTTTCTGTATTAAAAAAGGGGGACACCTGTGTGGCTCAGTCAGTTAGGTGTCTAAGTCTTGATTTCAGCTCAGGTAGTGATCTCATGGTCCATGAGTTCGAGCCCCACATTGGGCTTTGCGCTGACAGTGTGGAGTCTGCTTAGGATTCTCTGTCTCTCTGTCTCTCTCTTTCTCTCCACCCCTCTCACTCTCTCTCTTTATCAAAATAAATAAACATTTTTTTTTAAAAAAAGAAACCAACAGAATATTTTGAGGAGATGAGTGAGTTGATCAGACATTTTCTTTTTAGATATCACTTTAGATCATGTGCAGTAAAATTGATGTCAGGCAGATGAAAAAGACCCATTAGGAGACCATCACAATATTGCAGGTGAGAATTGATGGTGGGTTAGACCAGGTTAGTAACAGTGGAGATAATGAGAAATGATTAGATTATGGATACTATCCAAGGATTTGTTGAGGGATCAGATGTACAAAGCTAAACAAATGGAGGAGTCAAAAATGACTGTAATGCATTAGGCCTAAGAAATTGGACAAATGGCGCTGTTACCTACGGAGATGTGGGAGACTGAGGGACACCTCTTTCGAGCAGAAGATAAGGGATTTGGGTTTTCTGAACTGCTTATTAGGTACCCAAGTGGATATATTAAGTAGACAAATGAATATATTAGTTGGGAGTTTGAAGATGAGTCACTTGTGGAAAATGAGATTTAAGTGAGTCAATTGTGGAAAGATTAAACTGAAAGGCATTTGGACCAGATATATTCTTCTGGGATTCTGAGACAGAAAATAAGGGTCTTAGTGCTTGGGAAATTAAGACAATCCTATAAAGGAAACTAAGAATGGATGATCACTGAGTTAGGCAGATAACCAAAAGAATAAAAAATTCCAGATGTCCAGTGACAAAAGGTTCAAGGAAGACAAGAACTTCTTGATCAGTGGTATAAATGTATCATATTGGTCTAATTTATTGACCAATGATGTTATTCACAATATTCTTTTATAATTATTTTAGTCTCTGTTGAGTCTGTAGTTACATATACTACTTCGATTTCATATAGTTTTTTTTCTTAAACATTTTTTCTCTACTATTTTCTTAGCCAAACTTGCCATGCTAATTTTGTTTTATCATTTTATCATTTTTGTGCATTAAGTTTTACTCTCATCTTGTTCCTATTTTTGCTGTTATCTTATAGTTCCACTTTCTTTTGGTTTAATCTTTTGTTCTTCATCTAACTCAATAGTTCCCAGCTGGAGGTAGTATCTTGAAGAGAACAGAACAATTGGGAAATCTCATCAACTCATTTTATGGAGCTACCAGAACCTCAGTAGAAAACCAGAAGGGATCATGTAAGAAAATTAGATTATAGGTTTAATTTGCTCAGTTTACTCATGATGATGAAGGCAAAAATCCTAAACAGAATATTGGTAAGCCAAACTGGCATTACAAACAAGAAAACACATGACAACATTGGGTTTAACTCAGTGATGCAGGATTGGTTTACCATCAGAAAATTAAATGTGTGTTTAACCCTATTAACAAATTAAAGAAAGAAAAGTACATGATATCTCCATAGATGCAAAAACAGTTTTTAATCAATTTGACATTCATTTATGATAAAAGCACAATAATAATAAACTTGGGTTGAAGAGAATTTATTTAACTTTTTAAAGAGTGTCTAAAATATTACAAACATTAATTATGAAACATTGAAAGCATTCTCTTTAAATTTGAAGAAAACCAGAAAACCCACTACAGCAAATTGGCCCTCCTTGCCTTTCTGTTAATACCTGTTGGCTCTTTTCAAATTTTTGCCCTCTTAGGTAAGGTAGGCACTATTTCTTCCCTCTTCTTCTTCCTACACAAATGCTGAAACCCTGAAGTCTTGTTCCTGTGAAAGATTTATTTTTACTTGCTTACATTTTGGGGGTTACCTTAATACCTTTAGTAAAAGTGTTGAACGTGGAATTTTATATTTGTAATCTAGTTACTCTGTTTAGTTTTACATGGGGATTCACAGAGAGGCACAAACTATGCCTCTATCAATGCTGCCAACTACCCAGCATCATGGGTCTTAAGTTTTTCAAGAGGAAGGAGAATTTATTAATGGGCCTTTCATTTTTGGCATGAATGTAATCATAGAAAGTGGTTTGAATTTGCACTGTGAGCTTTAATTCTGCTAGGCTTCCATTATTTGGATTATGTGGGCTTTCTTGGTGAGCAGGAATGGACAGAAGCACTGGGGTAGTTTAAGATGAGAAATAAACTAGGGGTCACATATAGGTTTCTAAGCTCATTTAAAAAGGTTTTGGTGAAGGGGTGCCTGGGTGGCTCAGCTGGTTAAGCATCCAACTCTTGATTTCAACTCAGGTCATGATCTCTTGGTTCATGAGATTGAGCCCTGTGTCGGGCTCTGCCCTGATGGCATGGAGCTTGCTTGGGATTTTCTCTCTGCTCCTCCCTCACTTATGTGTGCTCTCTTTCAGCCTCTCTCTCTCTCTCTCAAAATGAATAAATAAATTTAAAAAAATGGTTTGGTACAAGTGGTTGAACATTCATACAGTACCCGGCACATTTCTTTAGTTTTAGAAAGATACATAGAGACAGCCAAGGTAGGAGAGTGACCTCATGCTTCCCTAAGGGGACACGACAGTCGCCCTTGCTGACAAGGGTCATAATAATAGACTCAAGACTCAATATGGAACAGTGTCAGTTTCATTGTTCTTATTTATGTCTTCAGCTTAAGGCCTGGACCTACTTTGCAACATCCACGGAGTTCATTACAGACCTTCCATGTTTTGAAGGCCATCTCCTAGTCACTTGCACATAGGTTTGGCTCATGCTTTCAAAATTCCATTTATTTTTAATCCTGTGTTAGTCAGGTTTCTCCGTTTTTAATGTTCTGGTTTTCTAGAACCCCTCAGCACCAAAGTCTGTATTAGTAAGGGTTCTTCAGAGAAACAATCAGATGTATGGTTGTAAAAGGAGAGTTATTACAAGAAACTGCCTTCCACAATTATGAAGATGGGTAAATTCAAATCTGCAATATGGGCCAGCAGGCTGAATATCCCAGAGATCCAATGGTAGAGATAAAGACTGAAGATAAAGATTTTCCCTCTTGCTTCTTGGCGGCTGGTCTTTTTGTTCTGTTCAGGGCTTCCATCATTTGGATAAGGCCCACTCACATTATGGAGAGCTTTCTCAATTAAAATGTTAATCTCCACCCAAAAACACCATCTAGATTGACACATAAGCTTAACTATCACATTTACCTTGGACCTGATTAAACTTTTAGACTGGGCATTCTTTTCAGTACCTAACAAAATAAAAACTTCATGATTCTCTGTTCAAGAGTGATTTGGCTTTCGTTTACAATGAAGTCAATTTCCTAGAGAATCAAGAGGCAGTGAGCCAAGAGTGGTTCTCAAGCCCTGTCCCCTTCCTTGTGATTCCTCTTTAATCTGTTTAAATTATGTATTTATTCTGGGCTAATGTACAAAAATTTGTGATATGACATTTTATGGTTACAAGTGCATATGATAGTAACTATAATTTTTTCTTGAAGAATCAGTGCAAATTAACATGTAATAATGTTATTATATCTGAAACACATTCTAGATTTATCATAGTTTATAAAAGAGCTACGTAGTCATGTACTTCTTTCCCTAAATTGGCATCACTTAAAAAATTTTGTATCTGTGTATCGATTTCTATGAACATTTTAAATATCTTATTTTTAACAAGACATAAAATTACATGTTTTTCCTCCCTAATTCTAACACATTATTGTCCTATAATGAAGAATAGGAATGCTGAGATCAGTGTTCTTGAGATTGAGAAGGGAATATTGATTCCAATAACAAGGGGCATTGTGTACCAGTATACACATTTATTTCATTTTAACCCTCCTCATTTGGATCATTTCCATTCATTTCCTGCAATTTCCAATCATTTCCCGCATGTATGGGGGCCTAAGCTACCTGACGTGACAGAAGAGAGGCCTTCGGGTCATAGTAGCTTGAGGCTCTTTCTGAACTTTATCTTAATTAAGTGCTGCCTGTCCACCTGATACCGCCTGTTCTTGCCCGTTACGGCACTGGACTGTTTCTGTCTTGGCACAAGGAAGACTGTATACTTATCTCTAGTTCTGCTGTGATGGTTCCTCAAGCTGTTTCTGAGTAGAGATTCTTCCTGGTTATCTGATTTTGAAGGAAGAAATTCTGGCCAGCAGCACTGATCTTAGCACACATTACTAAACAGCTAAGGCAACCAACCACATATTTAATGCCCAACTAAGCATCCATTGTAGGCCATGGGGGAGGGATAATAAAATAATCTGTTTAAAAAAAAAACTAAAATGGGGGCGCCTGGGTGGCTCAGTTGGTAAAGCATCTGACTTCGGCAAAGGTCATGATCTCACAGTTTGTGAGTCCGAGCCTCGCGTAGGGCTCTGTGCTGACAGCTCAGAGCCTGGAGCCTGCTTGACATTCAGTGCCTCCTTCTCTCTGGCCCTCCCCCACTTGTGCTCTGTCTTTTGCTGTCTCTCAAAAATAAGTAAATGTAAAAAAAATTTTTTTAAACTAAAATGAACAACAATCACAACAAAACTCAGTTGAATTTTACCCAGTTCATGTGATATACATCTAGGGAAAAAATTACCTATTAAAATATAAAAAATTATATATATATGATTGCTATGGTAATTTATTTCTACTCCATTAATGTGAAAAGTACTCCCTAACAGACTCATCAATGTGTTTTTCAGTGTTGCTGATTCATCTATTACATATTTGTCAGGAAAATAATATGTTTAATGTGCTGGGTCAAAATAAACTGTTGAAATTAATGAAGTTAAGTATACATAATCTACATGAAACAATGAAATGATGAGACAGCACATTTGGGTGATTCCAGGAAGTTTACTATTTATTTTTCTTAGTTAATTTAGTGTCAAGAGTACATCTTATAAAATTTATGAGACACCATGAGCTTAATAGCTTTTCCCAGATTTCAATGTTGAGCAAATGCATTTTCCGTGAAAAATTGTTGTTTTCCTCATTTTGATTTGCAGCACTGATACTTGTCAGGTTCAGTTTTGCAGTTCATAGTGTATTTTATTTCATGAGTGCTCTTTATTGATAGTGATTAAGCCATTTTATTCCCATTTCAGAGTAATTTAAAAATGATATATTTACATAATACACACTTTTGGTCCACTTCAAAATAACAAACGAGAGAATGATATTATTTCTTTTTATTTAGTCCAAATTCTGGCAGAATAATTCCATAAGAATGCAAACATCCCATCTTCAAAGCAATGTGAAAAATCACTGAAGAGCCTGCATCAGTTAATTCCCACGATACCAATCCATTGGCACAAAGTGAAGAAACAATAGTTTTGATTTGTTTTAATCTGATAATGGCTCAATAAAACAAAGCCAAAGATAATTTTAAGATATTAGTGCTTATTAAAGTCACCCCAAGAAGCACTACCTGTCCCATCCTTAATGTCAGGTTTCAGTGTCAAAGCTGAAGAAAATTTGAAATTTAGACATTGGTCAAATCAGTGTCCTGATTAAAAGTGAATCTGAATATGCCTTGCCAAGTTGTGGAGCACATTTTTGTGATATTGAAAAGCAGTTCTATTTCTTTGGCTTTAAATACCTCAGTCACTCAAACTACTGACCAATGTACAAAAGATTGGGATTTTTTGTCAGTCTGAGAATGTGTCTACTCTCTCTCTTGCCAGTCAGATTTTTCTTTTAAGTGTATTTGCTTATTTTGAGAAAGAGAGAGAGAGAGGCAGAAAGAGAGAAAGAGAGAGAAAATCCTAAGCAGGCTCTGAGCCTGCCAGCTGTGAACCTGATGCTGGGCTTGAACCCATGAACTGTGAGATTGTGACCTGAGCCGAAATTAAGAGTTAAACGCTAATCCTACTGAGCCACCCAGGCACTCCTTGCCAGTCAATTTTTAATCTCTGTTCTGAAGACCTGCTGTTATCTTTTATTTAATTCATAAGTTTCTTATATCAGCTTTTTGCTGAATAACAAATTACTATAAAAAACAATAATCATTTATTATTTCTCACGTGTTTACAGGTTGGCTGGTAAGGTCTATTGATCCGACCAGGATTGGCTGGCCAATACTACACTCTTACCTTAAATTGGAAAATAATCTTAAATTGGTCAATAACCTTAAATTGGTCCCATCTCTGGCAGTTCATCCGGGACTCACTTACATATCTGGAAGTCAGCTGACTGTTAGCTGATTTAAAATAACCTAAAGTAAGAAAATTTTCTCTGCTTCATGTGGTCTTTCATTCTTCAATAGACTCTGTGCCAGGCGTTCTGAAGAGCACTCCTGGGATTGAACGATCCACTCGGCGACGTCATAGGACTTGGTATATAGGCAAATGCATGGCTATGATTTTGCAAACAGATACCAAGCAAAATCAGCAAAAGCAAAGGCATGTGGGGGGGGGAGTCCTAAGGAGACAAGGCACAAGTTTCCGAGAGACCTCACTTAGTAGAGTCACATAGGCTGTGCTTAATTCCTCTAGCAATGAATTGTGACAACACATATGAAATGTTGTCACCAGGAAATTCATGAGGGACTCAGGGCCCAGGATTTGTGTTAGGGGCTGGTCATGGAAACACCCTTCACCTGGCACATGCCACAGTTCCACAGTCTTAGAACAAAAACAGGAGTTCAACATAAGCCATATTGTTTAAACAAATATGATAAGCACAGTGAGCCACTCTTATCAGTTTCAGTGGCAGGAACATTTGAGAAATCCAAGTTTTCAGAGGCCAGCTTAGGGCCCATCTTCTAAGCGGGTCTTTCCAAAGATAGTAACTACACCTGCTGTGTTAACTTCTTTCTGGATACTATCCCAGGCTTGTTCCCCGGAAAAGGCTAAAGTTCCAAAAAGGCAAGTGGAAATTCAAAAGGCCTCTTGAAGACTAAACTCGGAATTGGCATATATTCAATTCTGACGTAGCGTACTGACCAAAGTGAGTCCCAAGAGTCAAGAGAAAAGAATATAGACTCCATCTCTTTACGGAGCAGCTGCAAGATCTCAACAAGGGCACAGATAGTCATTAATTGTCACCATGAAAGCGATCAGTCTGCCACACTTCCCAAACCACTATCCTTTGTCTTGCAGAGTTGTGCGAAGCTTATGACTTGGCCCCTCCCACACAAGCAGATCTATTCCATAATGAGCTTCTATCACGGTTCCTTTCCAGTCACCCCTGAGTAAGATTATTGTCACTTTCCAAAAGCTAACTCTGTACTTCAGTTCACTATGGAGTCTCTCACGAGGCTGAATACACTGGCCCAATGGTTGGGGTTCTCTAATTTCTTTCTTCACCCTCAGTATGTGAGTTTGCAATGATGCAGCTGTTACTTCTCAAGGATTTGGGAGATTAGTCCTTAGGCAATCCAAGAATGGACCGCCATCACCTCCAGCTCCAGAAACTCCAAGTGTCTATATCCACTGACGAACTGCAGTCACTGTCACACCCAAGAGGTTGAAACTCTCTGGACTCCATCCACTAAAGAGCAGCCAAATCCCAGACCAATCCCATCTCTGGGAGTCCAATTCCATAACTTTCCAAGAGCTCATCCAGAACTTCTTGGGCAGCTGGTGGAGAATACTTCAGGGAAAATTCCAGGACAGACCAACACAGATCCCGAATTCTAAGTCTGGGGGAGACTAATTACATGGAAATTAGAAATAATTGATGCCAACATTCATTCCCCTTGACATTTTCAGGCTAGCTATGATCAAACCAGAGTATGTCACTAGTGGGAGAGCGCAATGGCTTTTATTGGTGAAATGTCACAGCTGTAACAGTTTCTTTTTAGTGGAGTACAGTCTTAATACCCAAAATAGCAGATTTTAGCATGGACTTTAAAGGAACATTCCTCTTAGGACTCCTTCCCGGACAATATAATTCCTCCCCACGACATTTCTTTGGCAGGACAATCTGACCAACTTTGTCTCGGCCCAGACATGACAACATTAACTGCTCTTTCTCATGAGCTAATGAACTGCTCAATCTGATCACCTTCTTCCCGCATTCATCTAGCCTGACTTGTACAGCTAATTCACCAATTTCATGCCTGATAGAATGATCTTGAATAGGGCATCATTCCTTTAAATGAAAGAGTGCTTATAATATTTTTGAAGATTGAAATTTGTGGGTGAATTTTTGATAGAATGGCTTTCATGCTGTACATAAACATCATGAATGTATAATTTAATATCCAAAAGTAAAAACACGCAATTGAAAAGATATTTGTATTTAATCAAAATGGGTCTGCTTTCAGTTAAGACCTCAATAAATTTAAAGGCTGAAATAAAACTTCTTGTCATGTAAATGACAGTTTTTTTACACAACATTCTTTGCTAAAGTCATTCAAAAAAGTATTCTTCTGAGTCTGTTTGAATCGAATTATTTAGTAATAAATAAACAGTCTGTTTGAAGCAAATTATTTAGTAATAAATAAACAGCTAGCTCACATTTGTACTTATTATAGGAAAGGCACTACATGGAAGACTTCATATATTTTATCATAATCATAACCATAAATCAAATAACTGCTCAGGGGTGCCATTTTGCAGATAAAAGGCTAAGAGTTATAGAGGTTTAGTGGCTTAATCAGGAACATACTGATGAGTAGCAAGATCAGATTGGAATTCAGTTCTGTCTGACTCAAGAGAACAGGCATGATTTAAAATTGTCAGTATTCTGAGATATAGACCAGATGCCAACACATTAGGGCACAAACACACATACACATGCACACAGATTATATTCGGACATTTTTAAACTTAGAAAAATGTTACCCCTTAAATGACTTTATAATCTTCACAACAGTATTACTTAATACTTTAATCATTTGCCATAACTAGAATGAAGCCACTTAAATATGTTATACTGACTATATTCTGGAATGTTCCCTCAGATTCTAAGACTTAGAAGAAGATTGTTGCTAAGATCTTATTTTTTTTTCCAAAATGATGATTCTTGGCAGTCAGAGCATGATTCTATTCACAGGAACATTGTCTTAGGGAATTTTCTTGGTAGGAAAATTTTGAAGAGAATTTATAGAAAACACTACTCAAAAAACTTCCTTTTCAAGGCAATCTGTAAGAAGACTTGCCCTGTCAGAAAAATACTTAAGAAAAGATTCCAAAATGAATCATGGAGACATTCTCAAAAAGATTTTAATAACTATTAAGACCATACACTCTAACTTGGAGATGAATTTCACTTTATTCAGTGGAGTTTTATCTAAAACACTATAAAGATATGCTGTTTTGGTTTCTTTCTTTGTTTCTTAACTATGTCTGTCATGTCTTATCCTAAGAGTTGGCTGGTGGGAAGCCTGAATAAGGGGAAATATATTTTGATTTAGCCAGAAAAATTATGAGTGCATTGAGCTTAATCTGAACCACTACCCATCAAGTTTTACAAAGATATTTTCAAAAGTTTAACTGTCCCTTTGGAGATGAGAGCAAAATAAAGAGCATCTGGAACCTGCATTTGTTTTGTTTGTTTGTTTGTTGTTTGGTAAATTTTCCTTCTAGTTCAGATCCCTGGAAGAAACAGAAGCAGTAATCCTCAAGAAAGCACTTTGATTTTGGAGTCCACCCTACAGACCATCGAGACTCAGAGCCACTGTTTAAGAAAGATTCTATTTTAGGGGCACCTGGGCAGCTCAGTCAGTTAAGCATCCGACTTTGGCTCAGGTCATGATCTCATGGTCTGTGGGTTCAAGCCCTGTGTTGGGCTCTGTGCTTACAGCTCAGAGCCTGGAACCTGCTTCAGGTTCTGTGTCTGCCCTTCCCCCACTCACTCTTTGTCTCTCTCAAAAATAAACATTAAAAAAAAAAGACTCTAGTTCACAGGGCACATAATAGAACATTAGCAGAGCTCATGGATAGTTTCAGAAAGAAAGTAATCTTTGAATAGAACATCAGCAGGGCTCATGCATAGTTTCAGAAAGAAAGTAATCTTTGTTCTTCCTTAAGATAGTAAGATTATCAACCAACATATGAAGCATGTTATAATCCAAGCACTGTATTAAGCATTTGTACATTGGCATGTACAAATTTAATAAATACTTGGAGTACTTTTATGCTCTCCCTGCTACAGATTAGGAACCTGAGAACAGATATTGGCAGTCTGTCCATGTTAACACAATCAATGTAATGTAGCCATTTCACTTGGCATTATTTCTCCAAATATTTTTCTCATTCATTACACTATCCTGCCTCTCAAATGAAATCAGAACAAATGGGATTGAGAACACATCTTTGGAATTACCTTCACCCACAGAGGTCCAGTAGACTCTGCATCACACCACAGAGCTGCTTACAATTCTGGACAGATCTTACAATTAAGAAGAAAGGAAGAAATTAGGAAGAACTGGACATTCTCATGAAGCCAAGATTGGTGTCCCTGCAGGGACAATTGAGACAATCCACGTCGTATGAATTTAGCGAGCGTAGAATGAGTAGCCCCTTGAGACATGACCTACCACATACAAAACCTTTTCCAAATCTTGCCTAACTTTCCCTCTGTCACTAGCAAGAATCCAAAAAGGGAACTTCAGATTAAAATTAGGACTTTCTGAACCCATCCATCTTTTTACTACCCTTTTTATCATTTTTATAGTCTTTTCCTTTCCTTTCTCTTCTCAAAATGGTTTGTATGTTCCCAATTCTCTCTTTTTACAAAGTCCTTTTCTCCTTGAATCTTATTGCTAAAAAATATTATTAGATGCCCTCTTCCACACTGGAGCCATGAGGGAAACCAATCCGAAGAAAGGGTCCTGAGCCTGTCTCTTCTCCTTATAATATTTCCCTTTTTATGATGGTGTTTTTTAGCCTTATTTTTCCATGACTGCTTCCTGTGTTGGTCCGCCACTTCTGACCATATCCCATCTTCAGAACTTAGAAGTTGGAGTTTTGCTTGAGAGGGATTCTGAAGAACAGTTTCTCTACCAACGTTCAGGTAAACAAATTCAGTAACCAAAAGCAAACATAAATAGATTAAACTTTCCAGACAACTTTCTATTAGGAATGCAGATCACATGTATCTCATACCTGATAATTTCTGATCAATCACAGCCATTTGCACACATTTAGGGTGCACTTTCAAAGAATAATTCTGTCAGACAACAACTGTTAGTGGGACAGGTGTTTGGAAAGCTCTCTTGGAGAAGTATAGATTGTGCTCTTCATTAGCAATACTGCTCTAAGCCTCAATGTATCTGTTCAGATTTCTTCCCTAGGATTTTGTCTTTTGTCTACACAGATATTGTTTTTTCTTCTTCAACTTCTGTACCATTCAATATGTAATCCTAAAACTCCACATGTTTTGAAACTGTTTGGAAAGTTTCCTCGGCCTTCGAGATGTCCATCTCCCAATTGCAAAATAAGCAGTCACTCCAACTGGAATCAGACCATTCCTGTTTACCAGCACATTCCATACCCAAGACTTATCAGATGTCAGAGTGCTAACAATGAGCTTACATTTGAAGAAAAAATATATATGAAAAGAGAAAAATGTGTCCACTAAGATGATTTATGTGTGCAATTATAGCCACTCAGTGAACTCAGACACCTGAGTAACTGTCAGGGTTTATTTTCCTTAGGGAAACTCAGCTACAGAATTCCACTTTATGTGCAAAACAATAAATACTTACATTGGGAATTCCTTTTTCAATTCATAGGAAGCTTAAAAGTGGATGGAATCTACACTTATTTTACAGGAACATGAAATGAAATTTCTAAAGAAATTAGATTCCACCCATTTCACACCTCAATTTCTCTTATTTGTTTACATATTATGTGATTTTGACTTATAATTTATTTTCTTAAAAATAGTTTATTGTCAAGTTGGTTTCCATATAACACCCAGTGCTCATCCCAACAAGTGCCCTCCTCCAATAACTTATAATTTAAAAGTGTTTTCCATCTCTAGTTCTTTTTGAAATCGCTGCACTTTTTTTATATTTTCAAATCTAATTTCACCCAGTTTTCCCCTTAGAAGCATAATTCATTGAATGCTGATTTTATAGACATCAGATTCAAAATCAAATAATTATAATCAAGGTTTGAGTAGTAACTTACCTCTCTGAACACACTGGCCAGTCAGTTGCTAAAATGTACATAAATAGTCTCAATATAATAGAATATTTTAATATTGTGAGCACAGAGGCTATAAAACAAAGAATTCGAGTGTTTGAAGAAACACTTAAAAGTGAAATTAGCATAGAAATTGCTCTTGTACATTTTGGCCAATGATCACATGGCTTCTTCTGGAACATTTCCAGAACCTCACTACTTCATGGAACAGTTCTTATTGGTAAGGTTTTTCATTGTACTGAGCACTAAATTTCTCTATTTAGTTTAAATTTTGTTCTCTTGGCCAACCCAGAATAATCCTAATAATTTTTATCCAAGATAATTCCTCATATATATTCTATTCTCTATAAAATTCCCCTTTACTGAATGTTTATAGAAGTTTTAATAAATAAAACTAGAAAACTAAAGACCTATGATTTCTTCAGACACATTGGGTGTGTAGATTATATTTCACATATTGAGAAGAAAAATTAAACTAAAGGTCAACAATAAGAAAACATTAGTAAGAAACAACATACATAATTGTTTTTAAGGGTAAATCTCCTAATTAACTATTTTATTTAAGTACATCCCACACCTAAATTTAATATTTTATAATTTAAGAGCTTGCATTATAATATTAATATAATCTACATGGTTTTGATATTCCCTTTTAAAAACATCCAGCAATAGGCTTTATTCACTGTAAAACATCTACCATATTGTGTTTATCTTTATTGATGTAACATGAGACACGAATGGCTCATCCATTGTTTTATGAAAATGACTTCTTTTTGAGATGTGAGTACTTGTTTAGTTTAGTCTAAATATAACAAAGCTAATCATAAAGAATATAATAGACTATTCTATTGGCTTTACTACAACAAATGGAACAATAAATTACTTAGGAGTTACATTGTTATTACTGAACAAAACATAAGTTAGTGAGATGTGTCCATAAGAGATAAGGATGGCTCTCGTGACGTTAATGAATTTGGATGTTAGTCTTCTGTGTGGCAGACTCTCACATCATTGTTTGGCTTTTGTCATTACTTTCTTTTGGATTATTCTATTTGACAGGTAACTTTACATAAAAGTATCCCTTACAGGCAATATTTTAGAAACGTAATTTCTGTATTATTTTTATTGTTAAATGGTGGGCCCCTTAGATCATTTCCTTCGGATGAAGCAGTATCATGAGAAAAAGAAACGTTCTTCCCTGGCCTTGAAGTTTAACTAGTCTCATATGAACATTAATGGAAGTTACTAACACTAATTTATTAACACTAACTTGAACAATGTATTATTCACATTGTTAGCAAACCTGATAATATACAGGTTGAATGAATTTATCTACAGTGTTGAACCATCATCCTTAAGCTTCTACTCTGCCTTCTTTTTATTTTCCTTGAAAATCCTTTTCTATCTTACACATACTCATTTTTGTATTTCTTTCACTTGTTTTTTTATGTGTCCCCTAATGCAGATTGATAATGGTCATAGTCTGAACAGTTATGTTTATATTTTGTTTCAGATTTGCAATTAGTCCATGGTTTACATAATAGTTCCTAACCTGAATTGCCTTGGCGTTAGCAGTCAAGTTGGCAAACGATATTATCAACAAATTACTCCGCTAAAAGTAGATGTACTCAGTTTGGGCCAAATTCTGGCCGTCAGTTACTGCTACACACAACTTTGGGGTCAGTTCCTGCCTTCATTTTCTTACGCACAATTGCTGTGGAAATCAGCATTGATGCAAATGGACCTGAGCATGAGTGTCTGGGGGAGGATTTGGCATGGAAATCACTGAAAACAGAACTTGGCTCAAGATTTGTTTAAATGGAGTACCTCACGTTGGACTACAGGAAAGGAGGAGAGAGAAAATAAAGAAAGGAAACGTCTGCCTATTTTTGGGTTGTCTGGCAGAACAAAAAGCTTGGAGCCTCACATACAAAACAGATGAATGCATTAACGGAGATATTATGATGTGATATTAAAACACAGAATATGTGTTTTAACATGACAAGTTAAATTCCTTACAACAAAATACCACTAATATACACGTAGAGGAGCAAATTGATAATTTCATACATTTCTTACGGATTTCCAGCATATTCTTAGGCCTATTCAAGGTCTTCCTAGGTTCCCTTCCCAATGCTACCATCAGCAAATGACTGATTTCATCCAATGGAAATTGTCTCATATCCTTCTCTCTTGCTCACAAACTGTCCTTGGCTTTATCCTCAATTTATTTTCCTGTCTGTTGCAGATGTGAATGTGTCTTTTGTCTTCAGCATGACTCAACACTCATTGGCTCTCTGGTTGTGTTCTGTCCCAAATTTTCTAGGTTATAGCTCTCCCCCTTTGTCATTGTCCCCTTTTAAAAAAAACTTCCCATTTGCATTGTCTTTGGAGTTTTAATTAGGAGTTTGACTGCTCGAAACAAGGATTCATGAAGATAGCTCTAGAAAAGGTAAGGCAGTCCATAATAATATGAAAGTAGAGAAAAGTGGAAGGTGTTAGGAAGTTGCGCCATTGACTTCCAGGCAGGAAGCCATGAATCTTTGCTTTGGTGTGCCACTGTCCGCTTGCTTCACCCAGTCTATCTGTGATTCTCCTTCATCTTGTTTCTCTAGGTCTTTCTACCAAATGGTGCTTTCACTGTCTACTGTCTGCTTACTTGTACTTAATGCTTGGGCTTACTCATGGTCTTTTCTTTACAGCAAAGACTTGCCTTATGGATTTGTTCATCCTCTGGTCTGACTGCTTCTCAATGATTCTCTGCACATTCTTAATTCAGGTACTTGAAAATTAGAATCTCTCTGATGTTTTTCATACCTGATTGGACAGCAGATTGTGTCATAGATTACCTCACAGGCATAACTACTAGGATAATTATTTGTCTCTGATACCAAGTTTTAGTCCAATCACTTATAAGCTAAATGAACAAGCTTATATACTAATAAATATTGATACCTAAGGGTGTGGAGAGGATTGAATAGCTTCATTTATTTGGGTCTATGAATATTTACAGGCTGGTTTTTGAGCATATATTTGTTGTTTTCTCCTCTTCCATGAAATGTGCACATTTCTAACTAGTGCCACATTCAGCTTGAGATCAAAACTTAAGGGAGCATCAAAAAATTCAGAAACCAAGATAAATAATTTTTAATGCATTAAAAAAAATTAATTCAAAATAATCTATGGTGCACAAAATATCAGAATGCTCTACTGGTTTTACCTTTTGCCTCAGGCTCTAATATGGCTTGGCATGGCACTGATCACAACTACTCCAACTAAAAGAAAATAAAATTTTGCCCTCTTGAGATCCAGTTTTGTTTCTCTTGTCTTTCTAATAAGTTGTCTATGTCCTTGAAGTCTATTTTTCTTGAATCTGTTTTGGAATGGCAATATTTGGAAAGTTAATTATGTATGGTTACCAGTCTTCCTAATTCAGAGCAAATTTGGTTCTCAATTAATTTAAAAAGTTCTTACTGGATAAACTGATGGTTCTTGCCAAACCAGGAAGTGCAGATAAAAGGGGGATAATTCATACCATAAGGAAAGCACAACAATTTTGGAATAATGATATTAAAAAGGTGTTAGGGCATCAGAATAAAGTTCAGTGCAGGTAAGAAAACACATTTTTCTCCTGTTATTGTCCCTACCCCTCACCCTCTTCCCACCCTTGACCTCTCTGTAGCATCCATGATGTTGACTGGCCCCTTCTGGTTGAAATCTTTTTTAGGACAACAAGCTCTCAAGGGTGCCTGCTACCTTTTAGTCACGGTCCTTTATTTCTTATTGCTATTGCTTCTTTCTTCCACTTCCTCAAGGAAGGTGTAACACAAAGCTCAGTCTTTTTTTTTTTTTTAATTTTTACATTTATTTATTTATTTATTTTTGAGAGACAGAGTAAGACAAGGTGTGAGTGGGGAGGGGCAGAGAGAGAAGGAGACACAGAATCTGAAACAGGCTCCAGGCTCTGAGTAAGCATTCAGCACAAAGCCTGACGCGGGGCTCAAACCCACGAGCCATGAGATCATGACCTGAGCCAAAGTCGGATGCTCAACTGACTGAGCTACCCAGGTGCCCTGGCTCAGTCTTTAGAATTCCTGTTTGTCTTTTCCATCATCTTGACAATTTCATTCACCCTCACACTTCCGTTTTTACCCTTCCAGAAACGTGTCTGGAGAGAGAGATTCCTCCAGAAAATACATCTCCAATCCTGGACTTCTCTAACAGCATTTAGTCTTTCCTCTCTACTCCATTATCACTCATCCATGTACAACCATATCACTGCACACTCCGGCCTGTTATTTAGGACATAAAGAATGATTGTGTGGTTAGTTTCTAAACCACTCATTTCTTTTTTGTTTTGTTGAAAGAGATCAATATTTCATTTTCTTCAGAGAAGCTAATTATAATAAAAATTTATTCAGATACTTCTTAGAGGGAAGTAGCATGTTAAACGCACTGTTTGAGAAGAGTCCTGAGATATTGTGGACAAAACGATTATAATAGGAACCTTCACTTTCTAACAGGCCCATTATCTGGTGGGAGGGATATGAATGACAAGCTTATTACCTTGAAGAAAGGAATGCTCATTTGAGGAAATTTGCTTTGCAAACCTCACTCTTTTGCTTCTTTTTAAACTCTTTGTTTTGGAGAATTCAAACCATGTAATGTATAAAAAATAATTTAATGAATTCAATGTACCTGTTAGTGGCTTTAATAATTATGGACTCATAACAAACCTGTTGCAATTCTATTCTTTCTTTCTTCCCTTCCACCCCAAAGTAGTCTTTTGATCTGTTTATACCTCCCTTGTTTTCTGGGTCCACTTCTCCCCAGTCCCCTTAATGTGATGCCATTATTGGTTACTTTATTATCTCCTTGGTTTCAAACTCCCAAATTCAGTCAGTTTCTTCCATCTGTACTGATGTTACATCTAATAATAGACCCCACTTAGGCACAATCCTTGTATTAGTTAGTTCTTTGTAACAAACCATCCCAGAACTTAGGAGACTTAGACCACAGCCGTTTTATTTATCTTTTGATGGTGTTCTTTCTCAAATCTAGGATGCACCTCTCTCAGTCACTGTCCTGCTCATTGAGCAAAGTTAAAATGTAATTTCACTTTCCAGACATGGGCTGGTGAGATCAAGGACATCAGATTTACAATTTTGTAGAAAATCAGGTAGAAATTTTGTCTGAGAAGTAAAAGAATTACTTGATCATCTGGGATGGTTTTGTCTAATATAAATTTCTAGGGCTTCAAAACAATGAAAGCCACAACACTCTCAAATTATCTCTTAACTTTGAAATTGATTCCTTGAGTTTCAAAGCAATGAGATTTTAATCACTACATTTTCAAGCCACTTATGCTGGTATGCCCATTTCCTTTTCCTTCTCTTGTCTTCCAGGTTTGTCATCCACTGCTTTCCTTACTCTACCCAAGAACTCTGGTGTTGAGTTTCCTGTTGACACGTGTTCCAATATATAATGGGGAAGATGATCTCTCACAAGAATCAACGGTTAAATGGAGATATAAAGGCAAAAATGCACACAGTTAAGTGCAGAGGTTCAAGTGCTGTGTTGGAAGGACAGGCAAGATAAAGATGTGTCCCTCCTCGGCTCTGTTCTGTTTCCGGTGTGGTAAGGTGGAGCTGTGTTTGCTTTGGACACAAGAGGACTCTTGTCTTAACAGACTTCTTGTGGGCATGGTGAGATGTGGGGTAAGGGTTACAAGAACTGGTTATCCATGTCTGGATACCATCTAGCCTTTAAACAAGGATATTTTTATAATTAGGTATTGTCCTCTCTTGCCTGTTTACCGGGTTGAGAAGCAAAAATGTAAGGGGGAAATCAAAGGTTCTATGCAAAAGTAGTATGTGTGTGCTAATCTTGTTTCCTGATTCATCTATTCTTTCCAACATTCAACACATATTTGTGAGTTCCTACCATGAACCAGGTGATGGGATCAGTGCAAAATTTAGAGTACAATGGTGAATATAAGAGTCAAAAATGTCTTCTCAGGGCACCTGGGTGGCTCAATTGGTTAGGTGTAGAACTTTTGATTTCGGCTCAAGTCATGATCTCACATTTCACAAATTCGAGCCTGGCATTGGGCTCTGTGCTGACAGTGCAGAGCCTCGCATGGGATCCTCTGTCTTCTTCTCTCTGCCCTAATACTAGTTAGGGTAACTGAGAACATGGCATACAAACAAAGAAGTAAAGAAGGTGAAGGAATTGGTCATATAGATATCTGGGGATGATAGAGGAAGAAGCAGAGGCAAAAGACCTGAGGGAGGAACATGCTTGGCTCTTTAAGGAAGAGCAACTATAGTGGTAGCTGAGTGAATGAGGAGAGAAAGTATAGAAGGTGAGGGTAGAAGAGAAATAAGAATGGTGGTCAAATCAGGTGAAGCCTTGTTAGATATTGTAAGAACTTTGGCTTTTACTCTGAATGAGTCAAAAAGGAGGATTTTTAACAAAGAAGTGACAGGATTCTACTTGCACATTAACAAGATCATGCTGATTTCAAAATGGAGAATTGAATTGGGTGAGGGAGAAGAGAGGTAGAGGCAGGGAGATCCATTTGGAGACTATTGCCATAATCCAGGTGAGAGAGAATGTGAGCTTGGACCAGAATGGTGTCAGTATAAATTGTAACTGTGGTTGGAAATGGAACCATTTGAAGGCAGAAAACATAGAATTTGTTGATGATCAATTAAATGTGAAGGGTGTGAAAAAAGAAAGAAGTGAAAGTTGACTTTAGATTGATTTTATTGATTGAGAATTTTAGATTGATTTTAGATTGAGAATGTGGAAAACGGAACTGCCATTTTCTGAGATAGAGGAGACTGCAGAGCAAGGAGGCTTTGTGGGGTGTTTTTGTTTGTTTTGTTTCTTTTTTAAATATTTTTAAATTTATTTCTAGGAGAGAGAGAGACAGCGTGAGCAGGGGAGGGTCAGAGAGAGAGGGAGACACAGACTCTGAAACGGCCTCCAGGCTCTGAGCTGGCAGTCAGCACAGAGCCCGACGCGGGGCTCGAACCCACGAACCGCGAGATCATGACCTAAGCAAAAGTCGGACGCCCAACCGACTAAGCCACCCAGGCACCCCTGTTTGTTTTTTAAGTAAGGGTGATGGTGACAAGCAAAAAGATAAGAGCTCAGTTTTGGACATACTAAGTTTGAAATGCTTTTAGACATTCAAATGGAAGTATCTAAGTGGTAACTGGATCTAGGAGTCTGGAGTTCAGAGGAGAGCTCTACCCTCCAGATCTAAATCTGAGAGTTCTCAACATGATTATGGTAGTTAAAGACAGAATAAAACCAGGTAGAGAGTCAGTGAAGACAAAAAAGAGGAAAGACACAATTTTTATAAACTAGGGAGAGGAGACTGAGAAAGGGCAGCCATTAGCTAGGAGGAAACTCAGGACTGGTTTTCTGGAAGCCTAGTGAAGATATACTTTCAAGGAGAGAGGAGTGATCAAATGTGTCAAATATTTCTGCTGGGCAAGAAAAACAGGGATGGTGAAGTGATCATTGGCTTGTCTTTTGGGTCACGTCTCTAGGAGTGCTTAATGAAGGGTCAGGAAGAGGAATAGAGATTTGCGAGATGAAGGTAATAAGGCTGTGCATCCGTCTGCTCTCCTCTGTTGTAGATTTGCCTCATAAGGGTGTGCAAAGCTGCATTGGGTATCTCCTTTTTCCCTCCTAATTCCATGAAGGACCTTCCAGATTTCAGGTCAGAAGGATGGCTTTCTCCTGCAAAGAACTGTCTTCTGGGGATATATGTTTCTCCATTAGTGTCTCATGATCTTGAGGGATAGAATCTTTTCCAAGACTTCTATCCAACCTCTCAATAAGGCTGGGCATGGATATATGGGAGCAGCTGTTTTTGGTTTTGTTTTTGTTTTTCACTGTTGTTTGTTTATTTTTTCAAATTTATTTGACATAGAACACGGTGTAAGTTTAAAGTATACAGCAAGTTGACTTGATATATTTATATATTGCATTATGATTGCCATTCTAGCCTTAGCTACTACCCCCATCACATCACATAATTATTATTTCCTTTTTGTGGTGGGTAATAATTAAGAGCTGGTCTCTCAGCACACCTGATGTTTATAACACGCTATTGTTGCCTGTAATCACTATACTGTGTGTTAGATCTCTAGGACCAATCTACTCCCAATTGGGAGTTTGGAACCTTAAACAACATCTCTCCTGTTCACCCATCCCCCGCCCCTGGTAAGCACCATTCTGCTCTCTATTTTTACAAGTTCCATTTTCTTAGATTCCACAGGTCAGCGATATCATACAGTATTTGCCTTTGTCTGACTTCGCACTTAGCGTCATGTCCTTGCGTGTGTGTGTGCGTGGTTGGGGGAGGCTGGGGGGGAGGGGTTATGAGAAAGTAGTGGGAAGTCTGCCAAAAGAATTCTTTCTCTAAAGATAGCTAGAAAGAGAACATAAATAAATAAAACAGTGATTCATTCTTTGTGATGCAGTAAGCCTTGTTCTGCAGGCCTTATTTACGTAGGAGAGGAGCTTGTGATGACTTCGGTTGTTTTTAAAGCGTAGAAGAACTAGTGGGTTGAGCTCTAATCTGGCTCAGATTACCAGTCCCTAAAACTGTCAGTTTTATTTTCTTTGGGAAACTTTAAAAAGTAAACAACATACACTTAGGGCAAACAGAAACTAATATGAAATGATGGGCAATATCCAGAAACCGGCATTTAACTTTTCAAGGAAATGCTTATCAAACTAATTCCTAAATCTGTGAAACACATGGTGTTTCTAATTGAAGATTTCTGAACGAAGGCATATGTCTTTTATTCATTCAAATAAATCATATGCAAACTATATCCTAATGGACATTGTGTTTTTAATAAAATCATCTGCAACATATTCCATCTCTCTCTCTCTTTCTCTCTGTCTCTCTCTGAGAGTATTTGTCAAAGATTATAGAATGTTTTGAAAATTTTCTTTATAAATACAGCATATATTTCCATTTGTTTAAGAGAATCTCTGTGAAACTATGCCAGTAATAGATCTTGGAATTTGCACAAATAAGAAATCAAATCATGATTGCAAATGCTTTCTTCTGACATTTATTCCGTGCTTTCATGGGATAACATTTTAAAATGATGGCTTTCCTTCTACCAAGCTAATCACAATGTGTCCTTTCTTTTCCCGAAATCCTTGCTTAGAACTCTATCAGATTTTAAGAAGAAAAAAGTCACAGATGTGCCCTGCTGGGCACTCACTGACATACTGATTTAGGGCTGAAGGTGCACTACTTTCCTTTCTCTGGCGAGGACTGGAAATCTGAAATTACAGAGCAGTTCAAGAAAGGACTCTAGGTGGTTGGAGGCAAAGGTCCTTTCCAGGAAAGAAGCACAGGAAATGCTGGCAGTGAATTCCACACTGACCTTGTCCAGAGTTGTAACATGAGTCTATAAATATAGTGTGACTTCTATGGCCTTTATCCACCCAACTCTAAACTGGTGTTTGAAATTCCTCCTTAGAGATAGCGTTAAAAAGGTAAAGAGCAGAGGAAGGAGGCATTTTGAACCCTGAAGAGCCTGATGAATTTTTTTTAATTCTTTTTTTTGTTGTTGTTTTTTAATTTTTCCTGGTCAGTTGCTACCACAATGTGCTCTGTTGCCTGAAAGGGATATACTATTCCAATAGTTAGTGACCTTGGAATTGATGAGTAATGTCGTTAAGCTTTACAAATTGTCATTTTTTTCTTTTTGTGTTTAAATAACAGTAACCTAAGCTGACACATACCTCCTCACAGATGCCTAGACAGCTACACAAGTCAACACACAGTTCACAGCAGCACAAATATTCATCACTTGTGTTCACATACACACCCTCCACAGTAAAGTTCAAAAACTCCAGTCTAGCTCTCCGGCCTGAGCCATCATCATCTTCCCCAAAGTCTTTGCTGGGGAAGCGTGTAATCCCCAAAGTCAGACTGGGTCATTCAAAGTTCCTACCTTTTGCTTGTCTGCTATGTACTGTTAATATTAGTATGTGCCCAAAAGACTTGTAGGAGTTGGTTTAATTCATAGAGACTGTTTAGAACAGAGCCAGTGCTCAAAAAATATTACCCACCACTACTGGGGAATGTATTGGTTTCATATTGTTGGGGTAACAAATCAATACAAACTTAGTTGCTTAAGACAACACACATGTTGTTATCTTATATTTTCATAGGTCAAAACTCCACCATGGATCTCAATGGGCTAAAGTCAAGGTATCAGCAGGGCTGCATTGCCTTCTAAAGGCTCCAGGGAAAATCCAGTTCCTTGCCTCTTTCAGCTCTCGAGACTACCCATCTTCTGTGGTTCATGGCTCCCTTTCTCCATCTTCCAGGCCAGCGACAATGTGTCTCTCAGGCCCCTTCTCCATCTTTATCTGACCACAGATGGTAGTGGTTCTTGATTTTTTTTAAAGACTCATGTCATTTCATTGGATCCACTTGAATAATTCAAAACAGTATCAAGGTCCCATGGCCTTAGTCACATCTGAAAATTCTCTTTTCCTTTGTAAGGTGACATATTCATAGCTTCCAGGTTTAGGACATGGACATCTTTGGGAGGGAGGGCGTTATTCTGTTTACCACAGTGGAGATATTACTGAGTATAAATCTGAAGGAACAAATGCATTCTCAGCATATTGGCTGTCTCATATGTTTCTATCCATTCACCCCTCCATTAAATGTTATGCGATAGTAGGCCAGGCCCTAGGTGAGCATGTCCGTGCCCTCATAGAGTAGGTAGCCCCTTGGGGCTGTGCCACCATCACAGTCAAAAAGGTACAGCAAGTTATTTTAAACTAGCGTTTGCCATAGAGTAGATAAATACATGCAGTTATAAGATCCAGATTTTGCACACTTACTTCTTGTTCTTTCAATCACTCAGCAAATATTTATCAAGTGCTTAGCATGAAAAGGCCACTCCACAAAAGGAAATCGTGATTTCTGACAAGCATTCAAAGCTACGAGCTATGACATCAGCCTCTCTCAAACAAACCAGCCATTATAAACATCCCAGAAGAGGCTTTATAAAAGCTTCTCCAGACAAGGGTTCTTAACCCAGGGCATGCTTGGTGGCTCCAGGAGCCCACGACTTCCTGGCAAGTGCATGCCAACTTGTGCATGTTTGGTGTGTCTGGAAGCAGGGCGGGGGAGATGGTGCATGGTTTTTATCCAGTTCAGAAAGGAGTCGACACTCCACCAAAGGTTAAGCATGACAGCTTCTGGGTATTAGTCTGGGTGGTCGAAGATCTTCCTGCCCTGTTTCCACATCTGGCCCAGGTAGCTTCTCCATGGGGCTGAGTGCATGGTGCTTGTTAACAGCTCTTGGGTAATTGTCACAGCATCCCATCCCTTCCTTGTCTGAGGAATTCCCTTCCATCTACTTCATTATTACACTGTGAACGAACACAACTGCCGCTGCCTAACCACGTGCCACGTGACAAAGACAGACAAGGCAGAACTTGAAGCTGGGCTCCAGTAGCTCCTTTGCTTTCAGACCCTGGAAAACTGCCCTTGTGATAATCCTACTCCATCATTATCTACCCCCACACATTATAACTCATGTGTTAAAAGAAGCTACCAGAGAAGGGATGGAAGGAAGACTATATTCAAAGCAAGCACCTATGTATCCCACATTACACACACACACACACACACACACACACACAACTGAGGCAAGAAGAAAATGAAATCATATCCTTCTATGTAGATTGAGTACAAATCTCTCCCTTCCATGTCCTTTTCCAAAGCCGCAAATGAAGACAAGCATCACCTCTTTCAGAGAATGCACTTGATTCCTGTAGGTCAAGGCCAGCTGTGGGTGGTTTGATCTGGGCTGACATTTAGGAATGCCTCCAATCCAGACTCTCCAGACTCACTGGCTGAATTGCTTATGCCTCCCTTCTTCCCTCTGTTTCTGAGAAAAGCATGAGAATAGAACATGGAGTCCCCTTTCTTGTCCTGTACATAAGATGCTGCCGCTCATTTCAGACAGCACCCGCCCCCCCACCAGACCAGTGAGCAGAAGCAGCAGCAGACCTGACTGCTTTTGAACAGTCTCTCTGGCTCTTGGAGAACTAACCCTGTGGAAACCTAGAAGGAGGTGGCAGTGTGGGAAGTGTTGTATAGAGATGTGGAGGTGCATGAGCTCATACTCAGGACAGGGATTGTGAGCTGAGCCCATTTATGGCTTTGGTATGCAGTTTTTTGCTGCCTCACTGAAGAGTTCCCTTGTCTCTCCTTCCCAGTCTCAGGCTTTACCCCTTTGTTCATCACAACTCTCCCCTTAAACCCAGCCCCATCTACTTGTATTTCCTGAACATGCCGTGAGCAGTTGCTGTGTTCTTTGTCCATTTATTTTATGACTTGAAATTCACTGGGCTGGTATCAGGAACAGATAGAATGAGGGAGACAAGGAAATTTAGATGACTATTGTCAAACTAGAGCTTGGTTTCTAATGACTTAGTTGAAGACAGTGAAAACAATTTGTAGAAGCCATGACTTTACAGTGTTATGAAAATCAAAGGATGGGTTATATCCTGCATTGTTAAATTAGGAAATGAGAGTCCATATTGGATGAGTTCATTTTTCTAAAAAAGTTGGGACCAGTATATGATCTCTTCTTACTATCTTCTCTCTGTGTCTGGGGTCACATGGTCATGCATGATGTTACTTTCATTTTAATCCATCTGGAGAGTTTCCAGAACACTGGGAAAGAGAAAATGCTAATTTGGGAGTTTACTCAACATCGTCTAGTTTTATAATCCATAGAAAATGGATCTGCGCAAATGGTACACATCCAGGTCAGGGTCCCACGCTCCGTTCAAATTCTGTTTTCTCATTAGTGGCCTTCTCAGGACAGAGCCTGGAGAAGAAATGCATTTGAGCATGTTTCAAACATCACAACATCTGCTAAGAGCCAGAGAGAGAAATCGGGATAAAACTACTGTGAAGCAAGGTTGCAATTTTCTCAAATTAAAAGCAGTTACAATGATTAATTTAGTGTGCTGCACACCACAGCCTGAGGACATCATGGAATGCTCCGGTGATTCATTACCATTCCCATCTTCCATTTGAGAGACAAAACTTTTCAGAAGAAAATGTTATGGTGTTAAATTTTAAAATGCTTTTTCCTATGCGTTCGCTTCTTGATCTGAAATAGTAAAAGTAAAATTTTTTTAAAAAAAAGGATCTCAAGTGGACCTGAATGCCTTGGCAAACTAGAGATTATCAAAAGAGAGAGAAAATCAGGAGAATTTTTACAGGCACTGTTGGGGAGAATAAAGCAATTTCCACCATGCAAGCTTTTAGAATTGTAACTTTTGATGCCTTTTAAGGAGAAAATACCATCAGCCTGCAACTTGAGAGGTTTTATGAGAACGAGGAAAGGGCTTTCCTTCCCCCTCATCTGTCTTCATTTGCTGGCTGTATGCTGTGGATTTCATGCTGGTCAGCTAATAAGAAGTCAAAGACTTGCTGAAATCAAGCACATGAATAATGTACCTTTGGCTAGAAATACCAAAAAAAATGTTACAGGAGAAGAGAGTCACAGTGCACTCTATGGTTTTTATCATTTGTGTCCAGTGTTCCCAGTAGCAAATGAGCAAAGTTCATATGCAAAGTCACAGACATTAAGTGGGGATCTGGGTTTAGTTAAGTGGGTGAGAGAACGGATTATATTTCAAGGGACATTGTTAGACATCTTCACCACATTTATGTTTCTTAAGTAACTGGATGAATACCTGAAAGAGTGTGTGTTTTTGTTTCTGTTTTTTGGTCCTTCCCACACCCAGGAAGTTAGTATTATGGAATTATAGAAACTGTGGTTTTATGATGATTTCACCAGGGTCTCAAATGTGCTTTTAATAATCAATTCTTGCAGATAATCACCATCTCAAGCATGGCTATTTCATGTTATTTGTTTATTGATTTTTACTCACCACCTGAATTCTGTAAAGTACCAATATTTCCAACAAGATTCATCTGTTAACACGGGATGCATGCCAGATTGAGAAGCAGAACCATGTGGTGAACACATATTGATTTATCTTTGGTGAATATTCCATAGATTTCAATCTCTCAGGTGCATTTGATTTTTTTCTAAATTAGACTATTTAACACACTAACCATTAGAAATGAAAATTGAAAAATTGAATCCATTACCAATCAGCCAGGTCTTGGGTACCATGAAGACCCAATCACGGATGCTTACAGATTGAAGGCATGTTTTTGTTGGAAACTAGATTACAGATTTGTGGGTATGCTGTTAGTAAGAAGGGAGATTCTTTTTGAGGGGTTATCATTTCTTTTTTTTATATATTTCTTTTTTTTTTTAATTTTAATGTTTATTTACTTTTTGAGAGACTGTAAGTGGGGGAGGGGGAGAAGGCTAGAGGGACAGAGGATCCAAAGCAAGCTCCCACTAACAGCTGTGAGCCTGATATGGGGCTTGAACTCACAAACCATGAGATCATGACCTGAGCTGAAGTCAGACGCTCAACCAGCTGAGCCACCCAGGTGCCCCTCGTTTCTTTTAGAAATGAAATATCATGTAACATAAAATTGGCAATGGCATCTGAGTTTTGATATTATGATTTTGTGTGCTATTTTTGTCATTTATTTTATTATTTTAATTATTTATTTATTGAACTGACATACAATGTTATAAATGTTATATTAATTTCAGATGTATGGTGGACTAACTCAACAATTCTCTTCTCAGTGCTCACCGTGATAAGTGTAGTCACTTGGATTTTATATTTAGTATTAACATTGTTATTCATGTCGATCGAACAAATATGTGTTCAATTGGATAATATCTTATACAGTTCTCTATTTGGCATAGTATAACTTTAATTCTGGAATTCAAGTACTGTCTTAGAATTTTTGTAAAACTCAACAATTATATTAACATTAATACAGTTAACAAAACTGTCCCTAGGCTCTTCCCCAACGTTAACTACCCCTTCTTCCTGTATTTTTGTCTTCTCTCCTTATTCCTTTCTTCTTCCATCCAGTTTAAGCATAATCTGTTCCCTCATGGCTTTGTGACCTAAGGAAAACATTTTGTTTTTCTTCTGGTGCCAATTAACACTTGCTAATTTAACAACGTGCCTGTGGACCTAGTAGTAGTAGAAACTATAATGCACCTGCCCTTACTCATCTGTGAATGTATTTTAGTAGTTGCTTTTGTCCTAGTACTTGGCCTTTCTTTCTTTTCTTTCCCCACATTGCCTTATCTTATTGTTTCACACTTTTCCACAAAAAGTCTTCCGCAACTTAGCAAAGAGTATCTCCTAAGAAAAAAACATAAAGGAAAAGGAGAATAATGAGTTTTGGAGGTGTATCTTCCAGTCAAATATTTCTTTTATCTGTAAATATAATTTCTGAGACTTTTTTCTTCCAATTTTTAGAATCCATGCTTTTCTTTTTTTCCAAATATGGCATCTGTTGCACTTTTCCTCCAAAATGACCAAATCAAGAGGAATTCTGTCGACTTTTAATGTGCCCCAAAAGTCTTTTGACAGATCCTAAGGTGGGAAATTGTGCCTCCAACTTTTTGACTTCCTTCCTTCTAGTAGGAAGCTAAGGTCCTAAGTCACACAGCTAAGTCTGTTTAGTTAATGGGGGCGCCTGGGTGGCTCAGTCAGTTGAATATCTGACTTCAGCTCAGGTCATGATCTCACAGGTCATGGGTTTGAGCCCCATGTCAGGCTCTGTGCTGACAGCTTGGAGCCTGGAGCCTGTTTCAGATTCTGTGTGTGTCTCTCTCTCTGCCCCTCCTCTGCTCATGGTCTGTCTCACACGCACAGGCTGTCTCTCTCTCTCCTGAAAATTAACATTGAAAAAATTAAAAAAAAAAAGAAGTCTAGTTAAGCAAATTACTGCTAAGTATTCTATAATATAATTGTTTAAAAGAATTAATGTACCCAGTGGTGGCCCATCTAATTCCTTTAACTTTAGTCCCTTGTTGAATATCAAGGGACTTCTTACTAAGGAAGGGCTCAATACATGAATACCAAATGAATGAACTGATCCAGAATTACTCAGGGAAATAATTTGGAGGAACATCTAAGTGTTCTGGCCCTAGGTAGCCTAAGCTCTTGGGTGATACAAAATGAAGTATTATTAACTGAAAATGTAGTTCCCGTTACAAAGCTGTGTGTCGGGAACATTCCATGAGCATTTGATGGATGAAACTCATTTCTATTCCCATCCCATTTGAGATGTTTTTGGTTTCTAGGTTTGACTCACCTTTGTTTTGCCCTGGAAATTGAATCCATGTCAATAATTCCTGATGAAAATCAGGGGTGATATTCAAAATATTTATCAATTGGTATAGGGAGTGCCCCAACCAGTCAGCATTGGTGCTGGCTATTAACCACATGAGAGCTGTATTGGTGCCTGCCTGCTACCCTCGGCCATGTCCAAGTCAAGTCCTACGATCTCAAATCCTTCTGGATGCCCCGCGGTCCCTAACAGGCTGCCCTTTCTTGCCATGAGAAGATCTAGCTCCTAAACACATTTTCTTTTCTTTTCTTTTTTTTTTAAACCAGCCACCTTAGAAAAAATTCCGGGGAAATTTGTCAGAATCTATGTAATCATCATTAATTTAGCAATTCTCAAAGGTAACCCAGAGTTCATCCAGCTGCAGTTTATTCCATTGATCACAATAACCCACCCCACCCAGAACTTTCCTCATGAAAAGATTCATCTTGGTGTGGCCATCTGGATCATATTATCCTAATCAGAGTGTGTGGAGCATACAAGGTGCAGACACTATTTCCACTGGAGAGTCGGGCTCGTTGAGTCTTGGATGTGTTTTTTCCTTTTATTTTGCCCCTCTCTTTCTTTTATCTCTGCTGAATGGGTATTTGATGGTTTTCCTGAAATTAAAAAATAAAACTGCAGTAAATTTCCTTTCTCTCTGCACAACACACATGTCTGAAAACTGCTGCCCCAATGTATGCATGGTAGGCCTATGGAGAGCTTACTACAAAAACCTTCACTTTTGGAGATAATTCTATAATCTGGAAAAGCTTCAGCTCAAACTTGGCCATGGCCCATTTGCCAAAATGCAGACCAGTGGCTCCGCATTTAGCTGACAACTTTTTTCTAGGCCTGATTACCAGCAACTGTCACACAGATACCTACGGACTTTTGTATTCATATGGAATAAACAACTTGGACTAACAGTAATAGATGCAAAAGTACAAACAAGAACAGAAAACTAGAGTATCAAAATACTTTTTTGGTGTTTTTCATTTAATATCACTAAAGCCACGGAATTTTGACTCTTATTTGTAACTTAGATAAAAGATGAAAGCTAACATTTATCAGCTGTCAATCATTTAATGTGTTGGGATATTTTGACCTCCATTCCTATTGCCCTGCTATAAAAAGAAAAAGAAATAAAAGACAATAAAAGCAGATATGGTGGTCGGTATTTTGAATGAACACTCTCCCTTCAAAGGATCCCAAGTAATTAATGAGTATTTGGTCTTTATTCTGTACCAACAGGGTGATTCAACACACGTTGGGGGCTCTTTTTTTTATGTCATTCTGACTAACTGTAAAAGAGTCAGTTTAGTTTGTATCAGCTAAAGAACAGCTTATTTAGAAGAGTAGAACAGGTACCAAACAAAACAATTTGGAAGCCTATAGACAACCAAAGAGTGGCTTAAGTAAGTGACTTATTTTCTGATATGCTGAAAAGTCCAGAAGCGGACAGTCCAGTGCTTTTGCCAATGTCAACCACACCACTGAGGAACCAGGCTCCCTCGGTTGTCTTGTACTGCCTTTGACCTCATGGTCACGAAATGATTCTTGCAACTCCAGCCATCACAATCCTCATTCCAGACAGGAAGAAGAGGGTAAGCGTAAATGGCCAAAGCTTTCTTCTCACAAGGTTTTGCCATTACCAGTTGAGAGGAATTCTGCCAGTCTCATTGGCCAAAACCAGTTTACACTGTCACTCCTTAACAGCAAGCAAGAAGGAAAATTTTATTTTAAATGTTGGTAGGCAGGAATGAACGGAAGTTGAGTAAGCTGGCTCACAATCTCCGCTGCGTGTTCTTCTGACCAACGCAGGCAGCTCCTTATGGGTATGACGTGTGCTTTCTCAGACTGCACAGCTTTTAGGGCAGAAGTATGTGCCACGGTAAGTCTCCTTGAGTGTCCTCTGACTTTTCCCCCTTCCAGACCTACAGGAATCTGCATCGTTCCTCCTAAATATTTCTGGACATCTCCAGAGGATATCTTGTGAGTACCCACAAACTCTGCTCCGAAACATACCAAGCATGTCCGTTTCTTCCTCGTGTCTTACGCTGGCTTTACAGAGCAATCAGATGTCAAGGAGTCTGATGTTTCTAAAGGTGCCACAAGCCAGTACCAATGCCACTGTGTCCTATTGTTTCTTATCACTGGTGTCATTGACAAGATTGTCCTGTGCCCAGCATTCAAGCCCGTAATCCGGCTAACGGTTGCTGTTTGCCTTGGGAGTCCATGCAGGGAAGGCATACCTCAGAGGTGATGAGTATCCCTCTCATCACCTGTGAGGTCCACACGACATGTCATCCTCCTTTGTGCTCTTAATTCCTTGCGGAGTTTTAGTTGGAAAAATTCTTCCTGTTTCTAATTTGGTTCATTCCATCGAGCACAAGTAAAATTGCATAAAGTTGGCCAGGGGACCTTACAAGCAGCAGACAGCCTTCATGTTCAGATTCATTCTCCCTTTAATTCTTGGGATGGAGTTTGCCTTAACTTTCCTCTGTGTGGGATTTTTCACCTCAGCGAGCTCTTATAAGCTGCATGCAAACCTCCCAGATACTGAGTCCCTCTGATTTATCCAAATCAAAGGGTAAGTTCAATTCAGGTTGCCAAGCTGGAATTGATTACTTTTAATAAATAATTTCTATTTCTGTTGAAAAGTTATTACCATTTAATAAATTCTGAGTGCAATATATCCTTCTTTTTTTGTTTTTGTTTTTTAATGTTTATTATTGTTGAGAGAGAGAAAGAGAGAGAGAGAGAGACAGAATGTGAGCAGGGGAGGGGGGAAAGAGAGAGAGAGAGGAGACACAGAATCTGACTCAGGCTCCAGCCTCTGAGCTGTTAGCACAGAGCCTAATGTGGGGCTCAAACTCACAGGCCATGAGATCGTGACCTGAGCTGAAGTCAGACACTTACCTGACTGAGCCACCCAGGTGCCTGGCAATGTATCCTTCTCTATCTTAACTTCATTTTTCAAACTCCAGATTCCATGTGAATTTGTATTTGTGCTCTCCAGCTCTGACGTCAAATCAATACACAGAATGCTCACTTACACAGAAAGTCACAGTTTACTGTTTTTGATATGTTTATGCCTCCCTGCATGGAGAAGAAATTGATGAGCTACTCATCTTCTTTTTTGAATACCTCTTTCCAGCCAGCCCCAGGAGCTCTCACTAGGGAACATCATCCCTGTTCTTGTCCTATCCCCAAATCGGGAATTTGAAGTCCCAGATGAGTTCTGCTTGGAGTGGGGATAAAGCTGGTAGTGTTGTAGAGTCAAAGCTTGTCCTTCAGCAATGAGAAAGGCAGGTAGGAACTAGAGCGCTGCTGTACCTAATGCCACTTATAACATAATTATAAAATGGCTGGTGAAGATTAATGCTGAAAACAAATTCCTTAGAACTCATTAAATCCAGATATGAGAATCTAAAATGAAGTTAAAATACACATGAGGAGCAAACTGAATACAAGCAGAATAATGTCAGTGATCAACACAACATTCAGAAAACACCCACATCCATATTTAAATTAGATTTTCAGGTTTCTTGGCACAAAGGAAGCTATTTGAGAAAAATTTATACCTAAAATGAGAACAAATTAGATATTTTTATTCCTTTTTTAAAGTTTATTATTTTTTGAGAGAGAGAGAGAGTGAGGGAGGGACATAGAGACAGGGAGACAGAGGATCTGAAGCAGGCTCCATGCTGACAGCAGCCAGCCTGACGTGGGGCTTGAATTCATGAACCGGTGAGATCATGACCTGAGCCAAAGTTAGATACTCAACCAACTGAGCCAGGCAGGCACCCCAAGATAATATTTTTAAACTTACCATACCAATAAATGTCCCTGAACAAGCTGAGTGTTTCATCTCCGTAAACGATTACCTCCAGAAAGATCAGAAAATGTTCGTGATTTGGGAAAATGTGGCAATATTGAGTTTTCTTTTAAAATCAGATGAGCCTTCCAATAGAACATTATAAGGAGAAAGTAATGGCTTTAGACCTTACAATGTGATTTCAGTACTGGGCTATTGAGGTCCATTCAGTAATTGAGACCCCAAGCCTTGTTTGGAGACCTTGCTGAGTCAAGAGCTATACCTTTGCTCCGTTTCCACCTGACGTAAATTATTTCTTCCAAGAAATGACTTTTCTTTTTTTGGCAAGTAACCTTCCGAGATGCTAAAAGGAACTGGAACTCTGAAAGAGATAATTTACCTCAGATGGACCATGTCATTTATTTCCAGAAACCAGTTTAAATTCTTCCTTTACTGTGACTATTGGGTCAAATCCTTATTAATAAAATGTGCGCTACTGGAAAGGAAAGACACCTTTGTTACTTAATACATGTGTGGTCATTTATATCTGGCGTGCATAAATGTCATGGAGAGTGGGAAAAAATATAATTCATGAACAAAATGCATTTTTATGTTACCATCCCCTTGCCAAATTAAGTATTCTGGTTGGAAATTCAGGGTGGAGGCTCACTCTGGAAAAAAGAATCAAATTGAGTTTGCTTTCATCATCAAAGGGTTTTTATGCATTTGGAGGGATCATCAATTCCTGATTCGGTGGTAGAGAATACTCTTACTTTGCAAAACTACTGCAAAATTCTAAACAGCTTGGTTATAATTCCTGCTTTTGACCAGAAGCTCCTTTCTGTCACCTCTTTTTTTCAATATTCAATTTTGAGACCATCAAAATAGAATGGAAAAATACATCATCTACTCAGAAATAAAACTTTCTTGAACTTACCTAGATGATGCTGTCCTGACAGGCTTTTCCGGTCCAAATCTATTTATGAAAGATTCATTAATCTCCAGATTTTAAAACTGAGAGGAAAATTACAATAGTTTTTTTTTTAAGTGATGAAAAAAATGTCTAAAATTCATTTGTCATTAGCGTTGTTACCAAGACAGTGTAGTTCTGGCCATAAGCATTTAGGATCTGAGCCTATGTACATATGGCCTTGTTGGAAAGTCTCACTTTAGTTCAAAAGCCGAACAAACAAGCAAGCAAAACCCAACTTTGAGTTCATATTTTTTTTTGCCTTATCTATTAGATGTTAAATTAGATTTTAAGTAGAAAAACAAACTTACTTGTAAACCTTACACTTTCTAAACTGAAGTTAAAAATGCACAAAGAAGTAGCAATATTTCTTTGACCTGTTCGATAATCCTCAGTACTGAAAGTCACTTGCTCATACTGTGATGTAAAGTGGGTGAGTGACAAAGACACCTGATTTCATTTCTGTACGTGCATCTTATGGTGACACAATATGAAATAGGTCAACAAGAAATATTTATTAGATGTAGCAGTTGTCTTTATATCGAAGTTGATAACCTCTTCTAATAGTGCTCTGTGTAGAAGGTCATGAAGAATTTTCTATCACAGATATTCAGCATCAAAGTACTTCCTTCACTTTTCACATGCATCCTTCAAATATTGAGACTACTCTTCCATTTATAACTTCTTTAAAAGGCAAAATATGGTGGGAAGTCAGGAAACGAATCAGTGTTATTGTATCCTGTGGAAATGGCCTTTCAAACTCCACTTACCTTTATGTCCAAGGTCAAAACTGCTTTGAAACTCCAAAACTAATGACCAAAAAACCTAAACCAACCTAAATAAACCATTTCAAAAGCTTGAAATTTGTGTTGGAAACATCTGGCTGACACAGTCCCTTCTCCCCAGCTGTGCTCTAAACTTGTCATTTGTTATTCATGTAAATTGTGAGCAAGGTTTTGTGTCTCATTTTTACTTCTAGCCCCTGTCATGTGCACAAGGATGCATCACCACTAACTTATATGATATAAAAAAATAAATTTAGGGGTGCCTGGGTAGCTGACTCAGTTGGTTAAGCACCCAATTTTTGATTTCAGCCCTGGTCAGGATCTCAGGGTTTGGGAGGTGGAGCCCCACGTTGGGCTCAGGGCTGACAACATGGAGCCTGCTTGGGATTCTCTCTCTCCCTCTTTCTCTGTCCCTCCCCCACTTGTGCTTTAATATATGTTGACAGTATCTGCTTTGCTTATCTTAGAACTTATTATGATGTTAAAAGAAATTTCTTTTAAACGGAAACCTGTGGAGAAAACTTTAAAACACAAACACCAACGCATTAAGCAAATGTGTGTGCGCGGCTTTGCAATGTTGTAACGGATGAGCTTGGCTGCTGATTGTGACCATGTTTTTACCACCAGAACTCTCATTGTCATGGGTAATGTGATCTAAATATTTAATTCCCAGTGAAAGAGTCAGGAATAAATAAGACAAACACTGCATGTTAATTCCGGCATGAAGCTGGAGCATAACAGAGAGTTGAATGAGGAAATCTGGTTTGGTGTCAAGCCCAATAAAACGAAGAGATGTTTGTTGATGGACTATGTTCCCTGCTGAGAGAGTAGTTTGAATTTGGACAAAATAATATTCAGCTTCAATTTCTCTTTGGATCCGTACTTGCTCCTGGATTCTCTCTAATTTGAACCTTGTAGGGGTCATCTGTGCCTCTGTCATCCCTAATACTCTCTTCTTCAGTGAATCATACTTCATGCTGCCAGGATGGCCACCCAGAAATCCTCTTTGTGTAAGACTTGGCTTCTGCAGAGGAGTTCATCCTAAGTCCTGAACAGCCGAGTTGGGAGTTCCACAATGGTTTCCTGTTTGTCTCTGGGCACGGGTGGAAATACGGTCATCTATAAGGCCTGATAACCATCTAGAAGTTCCTCTGTTGGAAGTGTCTTCTTCTCACTGCATACATTAGACTGTACTGTAGTACAGCATACTGGGCATGCATTTTCCAGAGTACTGTCTTGATGGAACAGAATGTATATGTCAGGAAAGTCAATGTGCACATGAATGAGGAAGTTGAGATGAAAGGGTCTGGAAATGAACAATCTAGAAATGAACACTTTGTTGCCTGCCGCTTCTATTCCTTCTGTCTAATTTTATGGTCTTATTATTTCTACCACTAAAATTTTAGAAAACCAACAGGGCTTGGCTGGTTAAGTCAATAATGATGATACTTTAAGATATAGGGAGGGTCCATGTTAGATTTTGAAATGCATAGAAGAGATTGTTGACTATCCTTTCAGTGAAATGAAAGGCTTTGGAGATCAAGTTATCCTCTGGGAAGGGAGGGAGTGGGCCTTTATCTTTGATTAGGTTCTTTTACAACTCTTTAGGGACAGAAGTTAACTTGTAGAAATCAGTAGGAATGTAAATAGTTCTTGTCTGTGAAACTATAAATTGGGAAATCATAATTCATGATCATCACCTTATGGATATTGAGCAGCTTGGCCAGTTTTGCATGCATTTATAAATTCATTTCAACATTTCTACCGTAAGTGTGTGGTCCTTTGAGTTCTTCAAATCTGTCATAATATCTCATTTGTTCACTCATTAATTAAATTAAAGGAAACATTTAACAAAACATCCATTTTATATTTGTGAATCATAATTTCATCTTCTTTTGAAATTCATCCATCAAAAGATATGTACACACACAGACATAGCACTGAGATGCATATATATATCTCAAGCTGTCTATTAGTTTTCTGTATTGGATAACTAATTTACTATAACAGTTATTTGATAGGTTCAAGATGAGGTTCAAAATAAGTATCAGGGAGACAATGATAAGGGAAGAATAACATAATACAATCAGTCATGATTATCAGAAAGGCCACCTTCAGTGGCAGAGACAAGGAAGCTTCTAGAATTGACATTTAGAAGATTCAAGGCCCCAAAGGGAGCAGGGGAGTAGAAGGAGGGACTGGTAAATTGATAAGGTGCCAAAAGTAAAAAGTTCATAATAGCACTTTTAGGCGATCCCATGTATGTAAGTATGATATTCATCTTAAATTTAACTAAACTAAAATTTTTAAATTAGTATTTGGCTGCATTTCTCCTTTATCATTTCCAATCTGGTAGATTGTATTTTCCCCAAATGACTGCTATAATATCTATTTCATATGCTGTGCTTACACTGTGATATTAACACTCATCCCACTGAGAGGTGAGGGGGTAGTTATGTCCCCTCCTCCCTCTTTGAATCTGATCTAGGTAAACCTACAACTAGAGCCAGTTTATATAAGAGCTGACGCAGTGTGGCTTCCAAGGTTTTATTCTAAAAAGCCATTATTTTGGGACTACTGCTCTAGGAATCCAACTACCACACTGTGAAGAAGCCCAGGGAGTTTGGTTTTAGAGCTATATGGAGAGGCACACGTGGAGAGGAATCAACCCACAGGCTCAGATGAACTCTTAGCTGTCAGTGAGCATCAACTTCTGGGTCATGGATGAATCATTTTAGAACTGGCTCCTCAGGTTCTGTGCTGAGTTGTTTCCCCTGATGCCTCGCAGAGCAGAGACAAGACTATTCTATAATAGTCTGTTCAAACTACAGATTGGAGAGGTAAGTCCGTGATCGTTGTTTTAAGTCACACCAGTTTTTAGGTGCTTTGTTTGTGGCAACAGACAACCAACATGTCTTGCTGTATAAGTGGTCCTGAAAATTTGCATTTTGAATATTTCTAATGAAATTAAGCCTCCTCTAGTAAAGAAGTAGGAAATGATGATAATATATTAAATTATCCGCACGAAATGAGAAATGGCAGCAAATGGGAAATCCATATAGCACATGTTCTTTCTGGGTTCAGTTGGAGCTCAGTAAATGTTTTTTTTTTTTTAACTTTAATTATATGGCTGTTTCAAGAACAAATTCAGGATTGTTTGCAATCACCACTATTATTCATGAATAAATATTTAGATGGAAAGTTCTTGCGTGTGTTTTTGTGTGGGAGTGTATCCTCTGAGGGGCTTGTGCTACTCACTTCTATGTGTACTTTGGCTCATTCAGTTCGTACTGGCTCAGGATACAGACACTATCATTGTCTTGAGACCCTCAAGTTCACATTCAGCAGATTTCTTTGTCTCTTTCCAGTGTCAGCCCCAACTTAATTATCTTTCTCTTCCTAAACTCAGGGTGTCTCTGCCAAACTCTGAGAGCTACTAATTTTTTTCAGCCCCCTTGGCAGGATCACTTGCTTGCCTAGAAAAGAGGTACTTTTTTATTGTGGTAAAATATACAACACAAAACTGACCATTTTAGCCATTTTTAAGTACAGTAAAACCTTGGATTGCAAATAACTTGTTCTGCAAATGTCCTCCAAGATGAGCAAACATTTCTAATAAATTTTAACTTGATATATGAGAGATGTTTTGCAATATGAGTAGTACGTGATTCCGAATGTCACATGATCACAAGTGAGCCATTGGTTCTTGAAATTTGTTTTGATATATGAGTGTTTTGGATTACAAGCATGTTTCTGGAATGAATTATGCTCACAAACCAAGGTTTTACTGTATATAGGTCAGGGGCATTGACACTGTTATACGACCATCACCACCATCCATCTCCAGAAACTTTCATCATCTCAAACAGAAACTCAGTCCTCACTAAGCATGAGCTTTCCATTCCCTCCTTCCCTCAGCCCTTAGTAACTACCATTCTACTTTCTATCTCTACGAATTTGAGTATCCGAAGTACCTGTAAGTGGATTCCTTCAATATTTGACCATTAGTCTCTGGTTTATTTCTCTTAGCATAATGCTTTCGAAGTTCACTCATATTGTAGAATATATATGTGCATTTATATTTCCTTTTTGTGGTTGAGTAATATTGTCTTATACGTATATACCCCATTTTGTTCATTCATTCATTCATTCATTCGCCAATGGACATTTGGGTTATTTCTACTTTTTGGTTATTGCAGGGAAAGCTGCTGTGAATATTTGTGTACAAGTATCTGTTTGAGTCTCTACTTTCAGTTCTTTTGGGTATATACTCAGAAGTACAATTGATGGATCATATGACAACTCTCTGTTTAGTTTTATGAGGGGCTGCCATACTGGAAAAGTAGAACTTTGAAGGAAGAGCATCCTCCTCAAATATATGTTATTTGGTGATATAAAAAATTATGTAATTTTTCATTTTTCCTAACGATCACATTTCATTCATGTTATGTTAATGCTTAACATTAATCATATGACTCTAGTCCAATTCACCACTACCTGTGTTAGAATAGAAGACCATCTTCTTACTGGTTTCTACTTTTAGTGAACTTCATTTCTGATCACGCTTTGAAATGAATTTTCCATTCCAAGGAAAAAGAAACAATATAGGTAACAGCCTTAAAAAACACATTTGAACATCTGCTAAAGTTCTTTATGTGCAGAGATTTCTTTGCTGCTTTTATCTGTGTGTGTGTGTGTGTGTGTGTGTGTGTGTGTGTGTGTGTAAAGAGAGAGACAAACATTTATTTTAAGGAAGTGGTTCATGTGACTGTGAAGGCTGGCAAGTGCAAAATCTGCAGGGTAGGCCAGCAGGCTGGAGACCCAAGGAAAAGCCCCCTCTTCTTTGGGGGAGATCAGTGTTTTTGTGAGCGCCTTCAACTGATTGCATGAGGCTCACCATATTATGGATGGAGAGTAATCTGCTTTACTCCAAGTCTATTGACTCAAATGTTAATCTCATTTGAAAAATAGTTTCATAGCAACATCTAAGCATGTTGGATCAAGTATCGGAGGACCATGGCCTAAAATCAACCATCATAGAAAGCTTTAAGTCTGCAAATTCATTGGCTCATTATTTTTTAGCCTCTGATTTCTCTTAGCCATTTATCAGGTTTTATATTATTCGTAAGTTATTTGTATGTGCTTCCAAATATTTTTGAACACAAATTTTATCCTGATGATTGACTTACATTTTCCTTAAAGTTTGAGTCAAGATTTATATTTTTTTAATATCCTACCAATACCACCTTTTCTAGCACCAAGAGGAAAGTCAGTGTTTAGCTCACACTGAATCCTCAAGTTACTGCTGACTTCCTTCCTGGCATCACCAGATACCTCCTATGATATCCATCGAGTTTTCATGGAACCCCAGTGTCTTATAATTCTTATCTCCATTCTATCCCAGGTCCAAGATGGTGCAACGGGCCTTCTTTTTTTCTTTAGCCCACTTTTCTCCATGATTTACTAAAAGAAACTCCTGTCCAAAACTCATGTCTACCTCTAAGATTTTGCTTCAGTTCCTGTCATACCTCTAGGAATGCCTTTCTTAGCCTATCCCAACCCCACCCATTGTTTAGGACATAGTTCACATTCCTTTTCTTCTACAAAGTCTTTCCCAAGCATTAAGTCTATATTACTCTCTGCTCACTCTAGTGCCCATTTGATCTGTAACTTAAATGCTGGTAGCAAAGCATATACTACTTGTGGTGGTTGTTTTGTTGACCTCCCAAAGGAGAGTCGCAAGTGGAGGAATTCATCCTTTTATCCGCCTTACCCTTCTCTATAGAGATAATTAGTACATATTTTCCAAAGAATGAATTAAATAAAACATACTGTGATCCTGCTCTGTATAAGATAACGACTGTCTATTTTCAAGCTTTACCTTGGGGGTGTAGTAAGTGTAGGTGTGTTGGGCAAGTGTTTTTGACTTTATATTTATGTATGACTTAGGAAACTACATTTTTCATTTTGAGTTACTGGCATTCTAATGATCATGTCAAAATGTTATCTTCTGAACATTTTTTTCCCTACTGAATTCAGAGCTGTTCCATTTGAACCCAGTATTTACCAAGCTGAATAGTCCATTCTTCTTGGACAATATCTAACCAGAGTTATCTATAAATGGTACCTTAGGGATTCTCTTTTCAGATTCAATCTGGTTTTGGTTCTACAATGCAAATAAATAAAACCATAAATTAAAGGACATGGAACACATGATCGTAACGATTTTTTTCGGCACATTCATGTACAGCTGTTTAAATCTGTGTAGACATTTAGGTACTGTTCACAGTCCCATGATTAAGATTTAGTATAACTTTACTGTGGCCTTTGCTCCTTTTCAAGTTGGTCTTATATTTCAGAAGGTATCTTGCAGTGTTCATCGTTTTGTTTGGGGCTAGGATTGTGCTTAGGGCACCACGGCACTGCTTTCATCTAACAGCGTGTCAAACGACGTATAAATGTCAAGTATTTTTAGCCTCTGCATCATCATTGCTACAGGATTCCAGACTCCCAGTGTGCCCTTCATCCCCAGAGCACAAAATCTCAGTGAGTCATTTCACTAGGGAATAAAAGAGCTTTCTATCCAAACTGATGTTTTAGTTTTCAGACCGTATGTTAAATCCCTGAAAGCATTTACAGTCACAACAGCTGGTTTTTCAAACTTCTATATATTCATTTGCACAGTTAAGAATTTAATCTAAAGATATAATGACATGTTACTAACTGTTCAAGAGGTAAATAGGTTTTTAAAGTTATTGAAACCCCTCATATTTGAGGGGAGAATCTGTCACTGTGTCATGAGGTTAAAATAAGCCACAGTGGAACATTCCCACTTTGCCCCACTAGATGTCTCAAATTTATATACTTTTTTTTTCTGGGAAAGCTAAGATACTGCTATCGTGGATTCTCTGATAGCAAAATATTGCTAAAAAGAACAATCATCATAGGAGTAACAGTACTTATTAGAATCCATCATATGTAAAAACAAGTCCTAGTACATTTTCCCAATGTTTAAACTTTTGTTGTACATTTCTTCCTACAGTAACATTCATCATTTTTAAAAAAATGTTTAAAGGAATTTTTTTTATGTTTATTCATTTTTGAGAGAGAAAGAGAGAGTGCACACACGCGCACAAGTAGGGGAGGGGCACAGATAGAAAGAGAGACAAAAGATCCAAAGCAGGATCCAGGCTCTGAGCTGTCAGCATAGAACCCAACACAGGGCTGGAACTCACTTGAGCCGAAGGAAGTTGGACACCTAACCAACTGAGCCACCTAGGTGACACCTCCCATTTTTTTTTTTTAATTTTTAAGGTCAAAAAACGTTTTTTAAAATGTCACAATACGCTGTGTATCTGAACAAATAGAAATGACAATGTGTTTCTTCATGTGAAAAAAAGATCACGATAAATGAGAAATATAGTTTGTGCTAACTTGAAAAAACATCTCCAGGCCCATTGTTTCTTGTAATTATGATTTGATATTTCTAGAAGCTGTGACTTTCCATCATTAAACTGATTGATCAAAAGTGTATGCTATTTATTCTGAAATGTGAATCCAGGAAAGGGGAAACATGGAATTTTGATTTCAAGCTCTTAGATGGTAAAGTAGTAGTCCAGGACCTTGGTCATCTAGGAAGGCCATCACCATCATCAACGGGTCTCAATTATGGCAAAAATAAAATTTCTTAAAAGGAAGCTTATCAAGTTGGGAATTGGTTAAGTTTCATCACTTAAAAATTATTTTTACTTTTAACTCAATACTTGGAGAAATAGATTTATGGTGTGTAGTAGAATTTACCACTCAGATAGCTTGTTCTTTTCTTTTTAAATTAAGTTTATTAATTTATTTTGAGACAGAGAGAGAGACAGAAAGGCAGAGAGAGAATTCGAAGCAGGCTTGAGGCTGACAGCATGGAACCCCACATGGGGCTTGAACACATGCACTCAGATTATGACTTGAGCCAAAACCAAAAGTCAAATGCTTAACCCACCAAGCCACCCAGGCATCCCTCTCAGATAGCTTGTTCTTTTCTAACACCCTCAAGGGAATAGATAACTAATTGTTCTATACTTTCGTAGGAGCTGATAAACTTGTCAGCTTCTAGAAGTTTCTGAAGGGGAAGGCTAATTTAATTCAGGTCAGTTCTTATGACTGAGAAACTTTCTAAAGTAACCAAGTTGACAGGGCCATACTTCACAGTGGGATTGAGGGCCATGTGCTTCAGATATTAATCTCAATAACAATAGAGATTTGCATAGAATATCTCATTTATTTTAGAACAATCCTTTAGGTAGATCTTTATTTACAAAGGAGGAACCTGAAACTCAAAAGAGATTAAGTAATTTGCAAGTTTCCAAGGAAATTTACAAGCACAGAGCTGTGGGCTTCAGTAGTTGCAGATTCTCCTGCAAATTTACTTCATCCTTAGTTACTGGGAATTGTTTGAAGTTGTAGAGGCTCTTTGCAGGAAGCTCATGATTGTCAATGAATAAAACTTTTATTGAGTTTCTACTGTGTGTTGAACTACAACTCTAGGAACTCCACAGGAAGGAGAGCTATAAAAAATGTGGTTTTATTATTACGAAAAATCCACTCATAGAGAGACAGCAAAAGAGCATAAAAGCCAGATGAATGCTTTTATGGGAAATGCATACCTGCTTGAGGGCTTAGCATGTGAACAATGATACATTCTAGAGTGAAAATCTTCAAGTGATTCTGGGCTAAGTATAGGTCACCTAAGCCAAATGTGGTATTTCTTTTTTTTAACAAACAATTAAAATGACAGTATAATGGGGGGGAACTGAAAAAAAAATATATAACGTTTTAAAGGAAATTGCCTGGATGATACTGCCCTTTGTGTGCAACTGTGTGAGTTGAATTCTAGCATCAGGATATCATTAATTACAGCGGACAAACCAAAACCCACCTTCAAAAGCACTCTGGCCCTTTTAAGGTTGTCATTCGAGAAGTACATACACCTTTCCTGGTAATGCTGCCTCGGCTTCAGTATTCTGGAATGGATCCATTGAAATTGCCTTTGGAGCCTGCAGCTCATTCTTTGAATATCCCCTGTGGTAGCAAATCTCTCTTTGAAGGAGGATTTTATTTTGGATACAAATAAGGGTCTTTGCAGCCAAGTATGATGACTAAAGTGGGTGTCTAAGCTGGGTGATGCCATTTTTGGTCAAAAATGAAACATGGCTGGGAGGCAATGAAACAGGTTGCTTCTCTGAATTGGCTCTGAGGACCGCTTCAAGGAAGAACTCCAGTCTTTGAAGAAATGGCTGCTCTTGGCTTCATGACTGACAGTCCAAAGTGATTATGCTTGTGGGAGGGGGGGTGTTAATTTAGATATGTGATTTTTGGCAGATTTAGCTTCAAAGGTCGCATTACTTGCCTCTGTGACTTTTATTTATTTTTTTTAAAAATTATAATACCCCAAAATTCAATAATTTCTCTAGGTAACTTTTTAGCAAATTAAGTTAGCCTACTTAGGTGAGTGAGTTGGGATGAAGCCACCAAAGTCAGAAAACATCTTTCCGGGTCTCTCTCTCTCTCTCTTTTTTTTTTAAGTTTATTTATTTATTTTGAGACAGAGGAAGCGAGAGAGAGAAAATGACTAGGGGAGGGGTAGAGAGAGAGAATCCCAAGCAGACTCTTAGGGGTCAGTGCAGGGCCAGACATGTCATGGCTCGATTTCAGGAACCCTGAGATCACCAATTGAGCTGAAATGACGAGTCAGATGCTCAACCAACTGAGCCACTCAGGCGTCCCACTTCTGGGTCTCTTACATGCAGTTTTTATTCTTTGCTCCCTGCTAGGAGGAAGTCCCTGTTTCTCCAATCCAACTGTTGGCATTATCTATGCATTCCACTTGTCATTAGGAGGAGCTGGGGAAGAATAGGTCACATGAGTCAAGTCCCTTGGGCCACTTCTATTCCTTTCCCAATATCTGGAACACGTTTGCAATGGACTGACTGCTTGTGTCTCCACAAAATTCCTAAGTTGAAATCCTAACCCCAATGTGGTATTTAAGAGGTGGGGGTCTTTGGGAGGTAATTAGGGCATGAAGGTGGAGCCCTCATGGATGGGGTTAGTGCCCATATAAAAGGGATCCTAGAGAGGCCTCCTGCTGCTTTCTGCCATGTGAAGATACAATAAGAAGTTGGCAGTGTATAACCTGGAAGAGAGCTCTCACCAGACCCTGAAATCTAAGATTTCCAGCCTCCTGAACTGTGGAGAATAAATTCCTTTTGTTTATAAGCCACCCAGTCTATAGTACTTTATTACATCAGCCTGAACCAAGACATCACCCCCTGCTAATTTTTCAGTTCTAATCAATGTGAAGTGTCGTGTTTATGTCTCCACTTCTTCCCCGAAATTATTTTTGACCCTCTGACTTGCAGTGATTTCTCCCTTCTGGATCTCCAAGCTTACATTATGCATACAACTCATTGGCCTCACTTCCTTGTGTTGTTAACTAACTTTTCACTGGTATACATTTTATTTATTTAGCTATATTGTAAGACTGAAGGCAAGATTGTCTCTCTCCCTTCATCCCTCTCTTCCATCCTTTTATCTTTCTCTCTCACTTTCTTTTCCTTGTGGGCTCCTTCTCAGATCCTAGGACAGGGTTTTGTACAAAGTAGGGGCTCAGTGATACTGATTCCTACCCAAATCTGTTATATCAGTGGAATGATGATCTAATGGTCTGCCCTACAGATTTATCTTCTTTATTATAATTTCCTTAAGTTGATTTTCTTTTTTTTGTTTTCCTTTTCTTTGTTGCTTGAGCATATATTTCTTGAAAGATGTGTAATTCTATTTTGGGGAAGGGGAGTCTTAATTAAACATTTTGTGTTTGTTTAAAATGATTAAGGGCAAACATATTGGCAAGCCTGACCCTATCTTCTTAACAAGTGATGTTAAAGATAATGACTCTTCTTGCTCCATTAAACCTTTGGGGTTGACAATTTGATTTTTCAGCAGTCTCTGTCAAAATATTACTTAAAACTAAGCATTTGTTTTAACAGTGTTACTTTCCTATCTTCTTTGGAATCTACACAAAATAAGTGTGATATCTAATAATCTGGAGGCAAACAACTTTATTGTTATTGATGCTCTGTAATTAACAAAGCTTCACATTGTAGATAGTATCTTTTAGGTGGCTACTGATAATTTAAGTCAGATATGTTAGAAAGAATTGATGGTATGGTACTTTTCTCCCAAAGTCCCACAACTGTGGGTGGGAAAATCCCCTAGAAAAATAAATGTTCAGTTCTCTAATTCTGGATGCTCAACTCTACCTTTTTTTTCTTTTGTAGAATTATACCTTTTGCCTTCTCCCAGTCATGCTAAGAACGTCATATTACTGTGTTTTCACTGTGCCTGCAATTTTTAGTGTAGTCCAAAGTGAGGATTTTATACATGTTTACCACTGGATGGAATCAAGGCTTTTCCAAGTGTTCAGCATTATTTACATTTTAATCTTTTAAATGTTTCCCATGCACGTGGCTCTTAAGGAAAATCAAAGGCGATGCTATTATGACTTTTAGGAGAAAAACCAATAGTCTTTGTTTTAAGAAAAGAGAGACCAAAATCAAATATCTTTAGCAATCTTGCACAGTTGTTTCTTAAATGTAGAGGTCCAACCTAAAGTCTTACTTAGTCTATACAAGGAAATTCTATTATCACTACTACCTACACTTAAGATATTAACAATGTATGTTATTAGAATATCAGTACCAGTGTAAAAGGATTTTAGTTAGAAAAAGACAGGGTTTAACATCAGACTTCTAAAAGAAATTGTCCTTATGCCATAGAGAATGTTCCAGAATATCTTGTACTTTGAAAACTATGTATCATCTCTATGGATCTTTAAGAGGAGAGAGCCCTGCCCCTGGACTTGAAGATCTAGCATTTGTGATTGTGTGACCTTATTATTTGAGATGAAGGCCTCCAGCTGACTTCCATTTGTTCAGATTCCGTTTGTCATGCTGATGGATGGTGTCTGTCCCCGCTCTTCTTCCTTTTCCTCTCCAGTATCCTCTGGAGCGAGTCCCATTTTATTCATTACCTCTGGCAGGCTCTGAGAAGAGAGGGGACAAAAGCCAATCCTGTTGCTTCTCCTCTAGTTAACAACTTTGGTGAAACTTTTGAAGGTGAAAGGTTCTGGAACATTCGGAACTTAGTAAACCAAGTTGAAATGAGTGAAAAGCCAGAGCAATACAATACTGTCCCTCATCACAGGAGGCTGCTTGGCTCTTGGGTTCTTTATTTGGTACCCTTCCCTGCTTGTATGCCAGATGCAACAGGGAACAGGTAAAGGCTTAGCCCACTTTGAAGATGGAAAAAGGAAAGAAGTTCAGCACAAAGCTAATCTAATCCATCTGGTGAAGAGCTTCAGCTAGAAATCAGAGATCTTTGATCCTTGCTCATTCCTTATCTTTCAGCAGAGTTCCCTCCTCTGCAACTTCAAGGTTGCCAAATGTGCCCCGTGTCTGTCCACCTTTGTGTTCCTGCTTCACCAAGGGTGGCCTTGCCTCCCTTAACTTTGGGAAGTAAGAGTCCTGAGTCTCTTCGTATTCATTCTCCTCCTCCTCCTCAGCTTTTCTTTCATATATATTTATATAGAAAAACGACTTTCCATTTTCATTCTCTTGACTTGCTTTTCTTCCTCTGGTTGTAAAACCTGTAATATATAATGGTGAATTTCTTGTAGACTATGATCATATTTAAATATGGCCTCAGTATAAAAGTGATAAATTCACAGCCTATGAACAGAGAACTTATTTAATAGCTCTGTTTTGCAATGCTACCAGTAAGAAGAATGTCTCTCCTTCCTTCCTTCCTTCCTTCCTTCCTCTCTTTCTCTCTTTCTTTCTTTCTTTCTCTCTCTCAGTTTTACCACATGATTTCTTCTTGGCTTTATACCAAACTTGTTTTAGAGAGTATTTCTCTGTTTTTAAGTGGATATACTTTAAATATATTTATCCTCCCCTCAAAACAAGTCAAAGAGTAGAAAAGGAGACTAATATATGTTTATCTTAAATTACTTCAAAACTGACTAGCTTTGTAAATTGGACAAAAGAAGTATAGCTTCTCTATAGTTTTTGGTTTTTATTTTTTTACTTTTTTTCACAGAAAAAAATAACTACACAGAAGTAGAGAACAAAGTATAATGAGTCTCTGTCGACCATTCAGCATGAACAATTATCATCATTTTGCCGATCTAGTTTCATCTGTCCTCGCCTTTTCTATTTTTGCTTGAAAATTTAAAAGAAAATTCCAGACATATCATTTTACCGAAGGACCTAGTTTAGTTTTTGAAATGAGATAATTTGGAAATATCTCCTTGGTTATGAGCTGATAGGACCTTTTCACTGATATGTTGTTCAATGCAATAAACACCACTGAATTAAAAGGCCATTATTTCATCTTAACATGTTACTATTACTGCTTCTTGGCCATTCTTTTCTTCTACTGCCAAAGGAGAAAAAAAATTATCTGCCTCTTTGAGAGTTTCCATTAAAAAAAAATGGGGACAACTGAAAAAGATAGTTTAAGGGATTGTGTAAGTTTTCATAAATTTTTGTAAATAAAGAGGAAGATCGTCATCACATCTTGGCTTTATCCTTTAAGCACATCTGTATGGAAAGTTGTAGTTTATTCTTTTGCTCTTAGCTTTTTAGGAATTCTTTTGTTTCATAGAGAATCTTGGATAATTGATCATGTCAGTGTGGATCTTGAGTCCAGCTTTTTGCCTAATGCTAACACTTGGCTACTTGTGCACCCTGGACAGCTTTGGAACTAAAGCACTCTTCATAACTCAATGAAACTTGCGTACATAGATATACGAGCCATGTGGATGTCATGCCTGATGGGAATTTATGAGTTTGAGTCTCCTGGATCTCCTCTGACTGATAGGTACACATTTTTTAAAAAATTAAAGTGTCAGTAATTTTAAATTCCTGGGGATTTACTGTTCATTCATCTTCTTCAATGATAAATACGGGCAGAAAGGAAGAACAATATAAAATAGTGGAATACATACAGAACAGATTGGAATTTGAAAAGTGATTTAAAAAAAAAACTTTTAGTGATATGCAGTATACATCTCCTTGGAAAATAACATATATACTGATGTTACAACATGAAGTCACTTAGTAAAAATCTTACCAATCTATGCACTTTTCTTTTTATTTGAGAGAGAGAGAGAGAGAGAGAAAGAAAGAGAGAGAGAGAGAGAGAGAGAATCCTAAGCTGCCTCCCAATGCAGGGCTCGATTCCATGCCCCTGGGATCATGAGCTGAGCTGAAATCAAGAGTTGGTCACTCAACCAACTGAGCCACCCAGGTGCCCTTCCAATATATCTATCTTGATTTTTGCCTCCATATTTGGCATGAACATCACCACCCACCTATCCACAAAACTAACTTGCCCTAATGTTATGGCATTGCAAAAATGCTTCGGCTTTTAAAGGGTTCTTATTGGGGGAAAACAAAACAAAACGAGATAATATTTACAGAGTCTATAAATTACTGCCCAGAATGAATTCACACAATGAAAACCACTCCAACTAGGGTTTTCCTACCCTTTAAAAATAACTTTTTTTCATGATTATAGAAAAGATACAGTTGTGTTTTGGTAAAAAATTTGGAAAACACATAAATGTACTAAGAAGAAAATAAAAACAGCCGGTGAGGTTGTTTTTGTGTCCATGCATTGTTAAGTGCAAGGGTGCATGTGTGTTGTATGTACAACTTGGTAGCAATAATAGGGTTTAATGCTTGAGAGTGGAGAAGGAACAGCGTCTCATGCTTGGATGCGTGATGTTGGAATGCTTGGTAACTGTTCTACCTCAATCAGGTAGTTCAATTTCTCTTTGCTTATTCCCTTAGCTATAAGATAGAAATAATAACAATAATAATAATATCTACATCAGAGTTTGTTTTTTCGAGGGGGTGTTGGTCACTAACTGAGCTAATTTATATAAAACACATAATTAACTTTTAGGAACATTGGCCATCCTTATTATTAACCACAATTCACATTATGTTATGTAATAAATTGTCTTCAGTGTACTTCTTTGATGCCTGTGCTCAGATTTATGTAACATTTTTTTTTTGTTATTTAGCACTGATTGCTGGGAGTACAAATTTCTATGTCCTGTAGTTTGACTATTTTTAAGGGCTATTCAGTGAATAAAAAATATCACACAAGCAAAATTCTAGGAACTGGAGAAATGATAGTGAGCAAAATAGACCCAGAGCCAGAAGAGTAGAGGATTTTTGTGAAAAGTGACAAGAAGGTAAGGTACACAGTGTTTTTAGAGTGTAACCTAAACTAAGGGGTTTAGGAGGATTTCCTTGGAAAAGTGACATTTAGTTTGACATCTAAAGAATGATTAGCTGTTAACTGGGCGGCCATGTGGAATCATGGGGAGAAATCAATGGCTTGTGGGAAAGCTCTGACACGAGCTTGGATGTCTTTTGTGTTTACTAAAAATAAACTTCTATTTTTTTCAAGGATTCTTCTGAAACACAGAAGCTTAAAGTTTTTAAGCCAATCACATCAGTGCATGTGAGTTTGTGTGTGTGTGTGTGTGTGTGTGTGTGTGTGTCTTGGTTATATAATGTCTTCCATTGTTTCTATGTTGAAATATCACGTAAATATTTGTCTATACTTGCTAGCACTTCTTAAGGTCTCGTTTAAATATTTTAACTTTTTAGGGGTGTCTGGGTGGCTCAGTTGGTTGAGCACCTGACCCTTGATTTCAGCTCATGTCATGCATGACCTCACGGTTGGTAAGATCAAGCACCTTATCAGGCTCTGTGCTCAGTGTGGAGTCTGCTTGGGATTCTTTCTCTCCCTTCTTCTCTGCAATATCCCTGTGTGTGCACTCATGTGTAATGTTAAATAAACATTAAAAAATAAGTAAATGATTTAACTTTTAATATATCTGGAATTTAAGTTGATGAATGGTCTGAAAGGTTTTAAATATTTTTTTTCCCCAATGAATTTGTACTTTTTTTCCTGTTCACCTATTTCACTCATTCCCCACCTACCTCCCTTCTGGTAACCACCAAGTTGTTCTCTATAGTGAAGAGTCTGTTTGTGGGTTTTTTGGTCTCTTTTTTCTTTGTTTATTTTCAATTTTTTTAAACTAATGTTTGGAATGATCTTTTTTTGCTCACAGACTTATTGCCGACTTCATCATGTACAAATGTTTGGGGTTATGGTTACTAAGGTTTATTACTGAGCTATCTTTCTCACCCACAGATATGCTGCTTATCAATCCTGTAAGTATCACTTTCTTCCGATTGTAATTTTATGCAGTAATAAATTTATTTTTAGTGAAGTATAGTTGGCACACAATATTATATCAGTTTCAGGTGTATAACATAGTGATTCTACAACTCTGTAAATTATGCTATGCTCACCAGTATAGCTACCCTCTGTCATGATGCAATGCTATTACAATATATGCTGCATTTTCAAATCAAGCCTAAGAAGTATCTTATAGCACGCTTTGGTTTTTGGTTGCATTTCTCTTTATCTTCACCAAATTTATTTCTTCAGATGAACCTTAGAATCATGTTAACCCACTTCCAAAAATTAATGAATGGCTAATGATTAGAATTTTATAAATCTGCTCATTATTTTGGGAAAAAAGAAAATGTGTATGATTTAGAATAAAATAAATGTGTGTCTTAGATACTGGATGGCTTAGTCGGTTAAGGGTCTGACTATTTCAGCTCAGATCATGATCTCCAGGTCCATCAGATGGAGCCCCACATCAGGCTCCATCTGATGGCATGGAATCTGCTTGGGATTCTCTCTCTCTGCCTCTCTCCTGCTCATGCTCTCTTTCTCTCCTTTCTCAAAAATAAAGAAAAATTTAAAAAAACATTAAAAAAAATGTATACCTCTTGCTATCTTCAAGTCTTTTTCTGTGTCTTTCTAAAAGTTTGTAGTTTTTTTTATTACATATTTAGTCTGCCTTTACCTAGAAAGAGGTTTGAAAGACAACCAGAATAGTTCTTACCTGTTGATCATCGTTGGTATTTTTATTTTTAAATCATATATAAGTATTTTATTACTTGGGACACATATTTTATTGTATATTCTACTTTTAATCCACAAGAAACATTATTCTTTATTTTGCAATGGGTTTTTCCATTTTAAGTATAATTGTGGCTGACACTCTATTCTATGCTTATTTTTTTCCTACTGTTGGCCTGATAAACCTTTGGACTTCTTTGAAGAAACATCATTTTGATTTAGACAGATCTTTTTTATTTATCATGTCATTGGGTTTTATTTTTAAGCACTTTCTGAAGATACCTGTCTTTTAATAAGAGAGTTTAAACCATGTGTTGTGATAATGTGGTTGGTGTTCTGACACCTTATTTTTTGCTTCCCATTCTTTCCTTTATGGGCTGTGTTTCACATACATCCTCTCTCCACAGAGACTTCTTGGAAATTTGTTTTCAGAAAACATCATTCAAATATGTCTAATACAAAATTCAAAAATAAAATGATGTCCTTTGAGACCTCTGTATGAAATTTCTATCCAGCTGTTATGATTTGGTCAATATGACATAGGATTTTATTTTATTTTATTTTTTTAATGTTTTATTTATTTTTAGGAGAGAGAGAGAGACAGCGTGAGCAGGGGAGGGTCAGAGAGAGAGGGAGTCACAGGCTGAAACAGGCTCCAGGCTCCGAGCTGGCAGTCAGCACAGAGCCCGACGCGGGGCTCGAACCCACGAACTTTGAGATCATGACCTAAGCGAAAGTCGGACGCTTAACCGACTAAGCCACCCAGGCGCCCCTGACATAGGATTTTAGACTTGAATTGTTATTATTAACATATACTACATTATATACCATCTCTTTTAACTGATATTTTTGTGTTTTCAGTGAATTCTGAAACCACACTTTCAACAATTATTTATATTTAGCTATATGTTTAAAACTAGTTTCAATACTTACTAAAAATCTTGTATTTTTAATTTCTGTTTGTCTTTAGAGTATAGTATGCATGCATGTTGCACAGAACACACACTCCCACCTCCCACCCCA
>NW_027529441.1:4627853-4752339 GCF_008692635.1 Crocuta crocuta | reverse complement strand
AGACCCCCCCCCCCCCCCCCCCCCCCCCAAAAAAAAAACAGAATAAAAGAAACAAAAAAGTTGGACTCATCCATGATGGGGTATTTTGTTGTTGTTTTTCAGTTTCACATCTATATCCATCTGCAAACCTCAAAGTCTTAAACTGCAGAATTTGATGTCTTTTTCTCATCTCCATTATCATTTAGCTTATCATCGTTCATCACGGTCATTGCAATAATCTATCTATATGATTCCTCTCTGGTCTCCTTCCATGTTAAAATGTTAAGTCAAACCATGCCTCTCCTCTGCTCAGTTTCATAACTCCCTCCCTTTCAGTTTAAGCCAAAATCCAAGCATACTTCCTACCCCCTGGGGAACTTGTTCTCTGCCTCCCACCAATCTCCCCACTTCCCCTTTGCCCATAATTCCAGCCACACTGGTCCTCTTACTGCTCCTTACAAGAAGCTAAGCTTGCTCTCACCTGTGGTGGCCACCTCTCTATCGTATAATCTCATCCCTCTGACAATGGTCTCCTCACCTCTCTCTGATTTCCTCCAAAATATCTCCTTATTGAAAAAGCTTTCCTAGATCAGTCAACATAAAATTATACTCCAGCTCTTTCCTATCCCAACAAGTAAATGGTTTATACTTTCTCTTGAGCGTAGTAGAACATAAAATGATAGAAACCCAAAAGAAAGAGAAACTGCCTTAGCTAAAAAAAATATATATGCAAAAATAGAAACAAATAATTGCATAGTAATTATAGACACTTACCCTTAAGGAATCTGATTATTTGGAGGCCCGTGTTAGGAAAGGTTCAGGCTTCTGAATTATGGAGACAAGAGCACACTGAACAAACAAATACCACATTAGGAACTTCTAAGACCCAGACCAAATGGAGACAAGTAGAGTGAGTGGACATTGTGTGTAAGTCTGTGTTCTTATGGGACTTGCCATGTTAGTATATTTTATTCTAACGTTGCTCTTAAGAGAAAATATAAAGCTTCATTAGCTGGGAAGACTTGATGAACCAAAGCATCTTCCATATTTTCCTGGTCCCATTTCTGCCCATGCCATATGAACTCATTCATGTCACAGACGTCTGTGTATGGCAAACAGACCACACTTCTATACTGAGGTATCTTTGGTCAATTTCCTTGTCAGGTCTAGCACCACCAACCCCTACATTCATAATTTTTTAAATTTCTTTTGGAAAACCAAAGAGATTAGCAAATTGTGTTGTGTATTCTTCTTCAGTCATATTAAGATCTATAGCCCTCTTCTAGAAGACAAATTAAACAAAGAGCAAAAGTTGGAAACGATTTTTTGCCAATGTTTAAGTGAAAGCTCTAATCCAAATGTTGTGCTTGCATGGTGGTTATTGAAATGCTAGAGAAAGAAAGTGTCTGTTGAATGCTCTGAAAATTAAGTGTTTGGCTTAGTATTCAGCATCATGCCAGTTCATTATTTATATCTGCAACATGAGTGAGCACAAAATTTCCTCCTCTTAAGCATGTGCCTGGTCAAGCTCAGAGAACTAGATGCATGTTTTATTTTTATTTATTTTTATTTTTTTAAATGTTTTATTTATTTCTAGGAGAGAGAGAGAGAGACAGCATGAGCAGGGGAGGGTCAGAGAGAGAGGGAGTCACAGACTGAAACAGACTCCAGGCTCTGAGCTGGCAGTCAGCACAGAGCCTAGGCTCTGAGCTGGCAGTCAGCACAGAGCCTGACGCAGGGCCCGAACCTACGAACCTCGAGATCATGACCTAAGCAAAAGTCGGACGCTTAACCGACTAAGCCACCCAGGCGCCTCATAGATGCATGTTTTAAACTAAACTCTCTTTGCTGCCCAAATGGAGTATCTTACACTGCTCCATATATTGATAAAAAGAAAATCTTACCAACAGAGAGCTGAAAAAAAATAATGTAGCAACTTAGAAAGTTGTTTGGCATTACCTTGGACTGAGAATAAAGAGAATGCTGCAGTCTTTTGGCTGTTTTTATCTTCGTGTCCTGANTTTTTTTTTTTTTTTTTAATAGAGAGAGAGAGAGAGCAAAAGAGCAGAGGAGAAGGGCAGGGGAGGGAGAGGGCGAGGGAGAGGGCGAGGGAGAGAGAGAGAGAGAGAGAAATCTTAAGCAGACTTCATGCTCAGTGAGGAGCCCAACGTGGGGCTCAATCCCACAACCTTAAGATTGACTTGAGCCCAAATCAAGAGTTGGACACTCAACCTACTCCACCACTCGGGCACCCCAATGCAAGCTTTAAAAACAAAAACAAAAATAAAAAAAANAAGATATAAACATGACTTCTTTATATTATAGATTATTATTTTAGGTATATTTATCATATTTTTCAAATAGCTATATAGGAATTGAGGGTAAGGGCATTCCTCATGTGTGTGCAATCCTCCAAGTCACTTACTCTGGGGATTTGTGCCCCAGCAATCAAGGCAGGTAAATCATGATGGTAGTTGGTGCAAAGAGCATGTGAGGCCAATGAATTGCATGGCCAAATTCTATGTTTAATTGAGTTCTATGGGACCAGGGCTGGTTTCCAGGGTAAGAAGACTTGACTTTCACCTTTCAGTTCAATGGCCAGTAGATAGGAAAAAGCTAGACCAGAGAAACATGACTCTCCCTTCCCCTGCCCTACTCTCGGACCTATACACCTGGATCCTGAGAATCTTATATTCGGTTTGCTCAGCGGAAGAAAGAGCAGAGTGAATCTGAGGGCAAATGAGAAATTATCATCTGAATCTGAAATTAGCATGTTATATAGAACTACTTGAGGAAACTAAGGAAGGTGAAAAAAAAGGATGAAAATGCGATCTTGGAATTGTCTGTGGTTAACCACATAATCTAAGTCTGGTAGTAAATAAGCCATTTCCTGAGAGAAATGTAGTTACTTTGGAAGCAGTTTCAACTCTTAAAGTCACTGATGTGCCATTTAGTATTTAAACGTCAGTGATTTACAAAAGGCCACCCAGAGTGGCCTGCATGTTCCAAGGTGTCTCCAGAACACCTCATGCATTCCTGAAGAGCAAGTGGAACATTTGGAGGGTTTGGCTCACCACGCGTGTCTAGCCCAAATGTAATTTCTGAAGCAAGATTTTCTACTCAGTAGCTTGCTTTTACAGATTTTACTCACGTGGTATAATCGGAGAGATACAAATTCATAATGCATTTAGAACCCCACCTTGTCTCATTTATGTTACATACCGGAGGCTGGGAAACTGCCCAGAGAACAAATTTGGCCCAGTTTTTGTAAATAAACTTTTATTAGCGCACCACCATGCCCATTCGCTTATGTATGGTTTATGGCTGCCTTCCTACTACAACAGCTCAGGTAAGTAGTTGTGACAGACATAATCTCGCTCCTCACAGAAAACATTTGCTAACCATCTGTGTATGTTCTTGCATTAGTAACAAAACCTATCAACCACTGAAGCTCTGAGAGGTTTCTTTCTTTTTTTTTTTTGTAGCAATCACATACACTGAGGGGATATCAGGTACACTTCATCAGGATGAAATCTTATTTCTACAGAACTTATTTTGTGTCTCTGATTTCCTTACCAGGAACTAATTCTCATTAAAAAAAAAAAAAAAGACACACACATTCAAAAAGTGTTCTTTTATTATTTCTAGTAACATATATCGTATAAATACTCTATTTTTATATGCCCTTTTACAAAAGCGATATAACTTAAAAGTCTTATCATTAGAAAGAAATGTATAAAAATAAATATGTTATTATAAGCATTTATCACAAACTATAGTCCTTCTTAGAAGGAACACACAAATACTTATAAAGTACATAGAATTTATAGTAACATATTTTACTATATACATATGGGGAAAAAAAAGTCCTATTCTCTTTCATAGTAGAAGAGCTGAACAGACATTCACCAGGATATGACTGTTGGGCCAGCTGCTGGGGATGGACCCGCTACCCCTCAGTAGCCTCCCTACTGTGAGACAAGTTGGTCTCCATGTTCCCAAACACTGGGGATCCCATTCTACACACCCCATTCTTACACTGGCATTACATCCCTTCGTGTGTGATCACCCGGTCCTTCTTGAGACATGAACTGTTTTTTTGTTTGTTTGTTTGTTTTTTGTTTTTGTTTTTTTTAACAGCCACATTCTGAAAGCAGGCTTACATAAGGAGGAAAGAAAGGAGGAGGTTTGAGCTCATCTTGTCTCCTCTGGCTTTTACTAGCATCTGATTCATTGCTGCCTTTTTTTTTTTNGCCGTGTAATTGTTTGTCAAAACGACATCATGAATAGAGACGCAATGATGGCACAGGAGAGTAAAGATGGTGTTCATTGGAGTCGCTTGATGTTGCTAAGCTTTTCTCTCATGGTGGACAACCTTGCATTCTTAACTCTCAGTAGGAAAGATGGCGGAAACGTTCTCAGAAACGGTAGCAGCCAAAATCAATCAGTGCTGGTTGAAGATGCTATTGTAACTCCTTTCTCCCTCCATTGTTTGTGAGGTAAAGTAAGCCCTGTCTGTGACTAAAAGTCTCCTCTCTCTCCCGCTTTTCATTTCCCAACCCCCATGACACAAAGTATTGAATCAGTACCACAGAACAGGGATTGTATAATCCTTAAACTAATTTTGATGACTGTTTCTGTTTGTTTTTTTAAACTTGTCATAGTTGTAACAAAAGGAATAATAATAATGCCCTGGGGCTTTATCATGCTATATCACTGCTCAGAGATTAATAACCCTCATTAACTACCCTATCAGATTCGTAACTGGCAGGATATTCTGCCGATCTAACTCCTTTTCTACCTACCTCTACACTCCCAACTCATTGACACTGGCAAGGTACACCAGATCCCTCCAGCCTTCTTGATGTCAGTGCATCAGCCCTTCCACACACCTCCTCCCCTCAAGCTTTCCCTGCCTAACTGCATTCTGCCATCGTACAAAAATCTATGTAATGCTTAGGTTTCTTTAAAGGATCACAGAACTCAGGAGACAATACCCCCCCGTCATGGGACAGACATTGCAAGGTTCTCTTTTTGTAACCCTTCCCGCAAGTCTTGGAACATAGCGACCAATCCCCTAGCTGCCAGCTGGGGCAAGGCACGTCTGCGCACGGTCTGGTGCTGGCTGGCTTCACCTCCTTGGCACACTCCGAGGCGGGCTGCCCATTAATATCTCGGCACTCCACCAATCTCCGCTGCCAACCCAGTCCACATGACTTGGAACACTCGCCCCACTCTTCGATGACCCATTCTGAGAAGGTAGGGATGGCATTGAAAGGCTCCTTCTTCTTCTTCACAAAGTAGGTGTATTTAATCTTCGGGCGAAGGGCATTGCCCACTGTGAGGACTTGGATGGTTATGGGCTCTTTGAGAGGGCTGAAGCTGCGGATTCTTTCCAACGCGGCTGAGGAACCGCTGTACCTCAAGACCGTACCTTTGTAGGTAATGTCTTGCTCTAAAGTGGACAGAGTGAAGTCGCCGTTCAGGATATATGTGCCATCGGCAGCTTTGATGGCAAGATAGCTGCCGTTATTTCTGGACCCCCTGTGATTCCGTTGTTTCACCTCAATGTTTGTGGCCCCAGCAGGAATCGTGACGATGTCATGATATCCAGGTCTGCCGGCAAGAAAGAAACAGACATGAAAATCTCTCAGTCACTGGCTACTTAGAATACTCAGCTTGAAAACATGCTAATCGTTCGGAAGGTAGGTTCTCCCAGACCTTACAGTTACCTCTAAAGAACAAGATCTTTGGGGGTGGGATGTTCTAAAACTCACTTTGCACTAGTAACTGATCCTGACGTTTTCTTGCACGTAGATCCATTTCCTCCACAGATACCACATTTATCAAACTTCTTTTTGGAGTCTATAATACGATCACAGCCAGCTTTGACACACTGTCCTTGCACGCAGACCGAAGTGGAATCGGGGCTACATGGGGTGCCGTCAACCACCTGAAGAAGGAAGAACATGTATCTGGTGTCACACATTAGTCAACTTGGGAAAGACACAAGGCTCTGATGAGTAGGAAAGTTTTTCTCCTTAACACAATGTCTGCTTTCCTGACCATCGTAGTTATAATAGCACTCTACACATGTCACACACTACCCTTCTTGGTGGCTTTTTCCCTACAGTAGATATAGGTGACTCAGTATACTATACATTTTGATGCTTTGTTTATTGACCTATCTCAGATTTAAGGTCAAGGAAAGTAGAGCTTGTCAATTTGTATACTGCCGTACACTCAGTGCCTAGCATAATTCCGGCCAATCGCAGATTCTGAGTAAGTCAGTTGTTGGATGTTGAATCTCCAACTTGGGGATATTTTCATAGCCTCCAGTGATAATGGCATGTGATAATCGTTTTTTTCAATCTCAGGACCAGTTTGAGCCTCTCAGCAAAACAGCAAAATGATGCTTCTACTAGATCAATAGATGTTCTCCAACACAAGTGTTATCAATGTCAGACTTCCTTTTAATAAGTCCATTCGCATACGTTACTGCTAATCACCAGTGACAAGCACTTTGGTCCATGCCTATGCTATTTTCCAGAACCACTGATTGGCTGCCATGCTAATCCATTTATCTGACCAAAAAGAGCTTTTCTCTGCCTATCAGAGTAATAAGAAGCAATGATAAGAATCCTAAGTGCCAGATTCAAGCTTCATTCATAACTGAAAACAACAACGCTGCACTCAAAAGAAGGCGGTTGGTCACCAACGTGTCTAGAATAAAAGGAGATCGGATTTAAAATCGAACACGTTGATATATGAATCAATAAAACCACATCCCGGACTGCATGAGAAGGTTGCAGTTCAGGCCTTCGCTTCTTAGGCAAAAAGCATGAATAAAAGCAACTACCTTGGGCTGCAAAACGAAGAAGAAGCCGATGCCTTTGGCTTGACAGATGAGCTTGCATCTGTCTTTGGGCGAGACTCCAGCGTACTTGGGCGTCCACTCCACCGCGGGCCCGCTCCCTAAAGAAACCTTGGAAAACTCATTGTGTGCCTCACATTGTTCCTCTCGGAAGGTTTTTCCTAGAAAGAAAATGACATAATGATGTCATCAGTTTTCAACCCTCACCTGCTTGCTTGTGGGCACATCGCTTGCGTCCCCTTTCTACTCACCGTTGTTGTCTGGGCAGTCTTCGATGTTACATGACCTGTAGCGCATGCGCTTGCCTTCACAGTACTTCCCTCCATTTTTGGGGACCGGGTTGTCACATTCCCTCACTGTGTACTGAACTCCGCCGCCACAGGTTCTCGAACAGTCTCCCCAGGGTCCCCACGGCCCCCAGCTTCCGTGAATAGGGGTCTACAGGGGAACACAGATGATCAGCATTAGAACTTTTTACAGAAATCTTGTTAGAGAACAAACGAGAAAAGTAAGACACAAAGAATCAGCTGTAAACATAATCTATCTTGTGTCCCCCACCAAAGGACAGACAGGGGTGTTTATCGTGGTGTCAGACGTTTGGGCATCTGTCCGTTCCTTCCAGTCCCGAATTCTGAAGGAGTACGCGTGTGTTGTGACAGAAAAACTCACATGCAAATGCATCTCGTCCGTCTTGTTCACACACTTGCCGTCCAGACACCATTTCCCTTCTCCGCAGCTGGTGCCGTCTGCCCAAGGGAAGTGCTTGGTCTGGCACACCAGCAAGCCCCCAGACATGCCCGTGCACCACAGGGTCGCGCACGTGCTGTCTGCGTCTGCGCAGTGTTTGGACTCTTCCCCAAAGGTAAACTGGCACTGCCGGTCGGCATCATACAGGGTCCCCGGGAGATCGGAGGGGAGCTGGAGGGGGCTCTGGGGCTTGTCCAGCAAACATTCCCCTGCAACGGAAATGCCAACCAACATTAAAGAACAGTAAATGAAAACATACGGAAGGCAGATCCGTTTCAGAAAATAGTTACCCTAAGAGAGCAGATATAGCAGAGTGACTTGAAAACTAGAGCTTCTGGGGAAAATGCCAGAGAGATTTAACTAATTTCTAAGATATTGTCCTCCACGGGGTATTTCTGCAGTAACAGGGACAGGAAATGACTGTTCTGCTAAAAAACTCAAATTAGTGCACTTTTAGGAGCTACTCAGCCAGAAGAACTATTGTTTATTGGGAATTAAGATCTGAAAATGTAGGCTTTTGGGCTGCCTGGGTGGCTCATCTGGTTAAGCATCTGACTTGGCTCAGGTCAGGATCTCACAGTTCGTGAGTTCGAGCCCTACATCGGGCTCTGTGCTGAGAGCTCAGAGCCTGGAGCCTGCTTCAGATTCTGTGTCTCCCTCTTCTCCCTCTGCACCCCTCATGCTCTCTCTCTCTCTCTCAAAAATAAGTAAACGTTACAAAAAAAAAAATGTATGCTCTTGACAATGTAAGTGATTTAGAAGGAGAACTAAAAAGAACAAAAAAGAAAGAACTGGTTGAACTAGATGTGGAAGGCTGGATAACATCTAGAAAGAGCAGCTGAAGCATCTTACCATGACCATTATCCAGGAATGACGTAATCATATAGGCACTGCAGTGAGACCAAGGCTGGTTGTAGTTCAACTTGGGAAGCACTGACGCCATCATGTGGGAATTGTGGTCAACACCGTTAAGGCTGGCACATTGCTTTGTATCGTCGTGTGGCATGTTAAACACGTGGCCTAAGAAGCAATGCAAAACCCCCATCAAAATACAGGTCGTTTGAATCCCTCCCCCCCAATCAGGGATTCACTTGTGTCAAAGTGATTAATTCTAGAAGAAGAAATGTACTTTCGAAACAATCTAGTTTGGATCTGATGTGTCTATTTCTTATAAGGTGCACACAATTACGTCAATTCCCAAATGTCCAGATTTCGTACTATCTTATTTTGAAATCTATTAAGGCTGGCCATGTTCACCATGGTAGGGAAAATATTTCCTGCAGTCTCTAGAAAATTTTGGCACCTAAAAGGGCAATATAATCTGTTGACTCTCCCTCTTAAATTAGCCTATGTTTGATCAGCTTGAATTCATGAAGGGGACTGAAGTTCACGCCCACCCTGAAATGGACTTACCTAGTTCATGAGCCGTGGTGAAGGCAGCTTGCAAGCCATCATCTTCTATGACCGAGCAGCTTCTGGTGGGATCACATATAGTTCCAACATCAGCCATCCCAAGGGTGTCACATGTCTTGGCCCCGCACAGGTCCTAAAAAGAAGCAAACGCAGGTCCTTATTCATAGGGACAAGAGAGCATGATCCTTGGGACCTCATTGGCAACAGGTATCTTCACATTTGTACTGAGGCATTTCCCTTCACTGTCACTGAGTTGTTCAAATCTGGGGACTGCTTTAGGGGACTTTTATTAAGATTTTCTCTAATGCTGTTCAAACAGGACCGTGGGGCTTGAGCTATTAAGATTATGGAAGCTGTAGGTAAAACTGACCATGTCAGCCAATTAAAAATAGGTTACAGTCAACAACGTTGACCTCCCCGGAGGACCCTCATGACCCGCAGGGTCTTCCTCTCACCTGTCTGGTGAAAAGAATGGCGGTGTCATAGTGCTCCCCGTGCCGGTCACTGGGCTGATTGTGCTGTTTCTGCCAGTTACAGAAGTTTCGCAGAGTGAGGGCGGCATTGGATGTCACTTCGGGCCCCTTCTGCTCCTCATAGATGACCAGGATCTTCACAACCACCAGGTTCACAGAGTTGCGGATGCTGGGGTGTTTGTACAGCCGGGCCGCCAACGAGAACAAGGTGAGAAGGTAGTGCTTGAGCCCACTGCCGTGGAACTCGGCCATGGACTGGTCGGCCACCAGCATGGTTTCCACGTAGCGGTGGCTGGACACAAATCGCTTCTTTCTTACGCTCCCGGTGCCTGTGAAGAAACAAAGAGATAGGTTTGCTCACAGGCATTCAGGCCAAGAAGAGCTACCTTCCCAGAGTATATGCGGAAAGCCTAAGCGGTCAAAGCAAACATAATAAAAATACACCTGGGACAATAACAAAAATATTTGCAGCTCTTCTCACTGCAGATGTTATATTTAAAGCTTTCTCCTTTATTTATTTTCTCTCTTTTTTTTCTCTGTNTGCTACGGCCGCGTGCACATCGTCCTAGGCGGCTGTAGTAAAAACTTGGAGCGAAGGCATCAGGCAGGGCCCCTGAGTCACTCTTTCACAGGCCGGGACCCAAATCCTGAATGGGAGCGTCGGACTCCACGTGGAAGGCCCGGGAACTCGGCCAAGGGGCCGGGCCCAACTGCGCGGCTCCGCTGTCTCATTCCAGGGGCCCCGGGGGCGCTCTGCTCTGGCCAACCCGGGCACGACAACCACCCACTCTGCCCAGCAGCCTGTCGCCCCATTCCCACTGCCCCGGGGAGGGGGGGGGGGGCGCCTGAACGTTTAGAAAAGAGCCTTCTGACTCCTGACGGAACACCAGACCCCAGGGAAGTCCTCGACGGGACGCTGACCACGTAACTGCTTCAAGGGGCAGATGTCCAGGGGGGAAAGAACATTGAAAACAAGTCACGTGGGAGAGTTCAGGAAGAAAAAAGGCACCGTGACAGAATGAGGAGACAGCAAGCACCACACATAACTGAAGGGTCAGGGTGAAGCGTAGCAGGAAGGATCGGCAGTGACTCACACGCAAAAGTGCAAGAGAGCAGAATTTTGGCCGCGAGAGGGAGCGCAAACTGGGAGGNCCAGCGGGACGGAGCGCCCAGCGCAGCGGCCCAGGCGTGCGGGTTGCGCACTGCTAGATCACCGTCGCTCCTCCGCCCTCCTGCGCGCGCAGGGCGCGCGCACAGGCAGCGGTTACAAAACTCAAAGCCAAGTTGCCATCCGATCAAAGAACACACGCACGGTCGTTACACATAAAGTAACAGGATGGAAATAAGTCCCCCCCACACACGGACACTTGACTAACGTGGAAGGAGTTGGGTTATCAACCCTTCCCTTCCCGGACGAAACGCTTCGCCTTAGTCAGGAGAAACTCGCTGATTTGCCCGCCCTCTCTGGACCATTCAAGGTTCGGGCCGACAGGCTTCTGTTCTAGAAGGGTTCGATTAGGTCACCAACCCAAACCTNCGCCGGCTTCGCGTTCCCCATGTCGCCGCCTCCCGTGCGCCTTCGGAACCCCGCGAGGACCGCTCGCTGCACCCGAGTCGCGGGAGGCGCCGCGCGCCCCGGTGGACAGAGAGAGGGGGCTATTGTTCGGGTCGGGAGCGCGGAGCCTTGCGGGCTTCGCTCTGGGTTGTTACAGTTACTATTATTCTTTGAAAAGTGAGCGCAGGGCGGGCGGCGGACGGGACTCCCGGGGTCGCCGGGGAGGAGGCGCTGCAGTTCTGCGGGCGCGCGNGCACCGCGCAGCAGCGGCTGGCGGGGAGGCTGCTGCAGGGACCAGAAGTTCCCTGGGAAGCCTCCGGGGCAGGGGGCAACGGGCCACGCGAGGATCGGTGCCTGGAGCCCCTCTTCGGTCTCCGCCTTGGCCGCGGGGCTGTTGGCTCTGCGCACGACTCGGTCCTCTCGGCCCTACTATGCGCCCTGGCTTTGCAGTGGCCCCTGACTTGGAGCCGCTCTCCAGCGAGTGCAAGAACCAGGCAACCCGGGTTGCCCTTTTATAGTCTCCACCTCCTCTCCCTCCCTCCCGTCTTCCCTCTTGGCCGCCTTTCCATCCCGAAGACACCGCCCCCTAAACTCTGTCGGTGCTAAACCGCGCTCAGCGCCGCGGGCCGGGGCGGGGGAGGGGCGGCCTCCGCGCTGGCCGGGCGCCAAGAGCTCGTCAATCTGGGGGCGGAAGACGCAGGAGGGGCGCTGCGGCCAACACTTTGTGCGTCTGGGGCTGCTGCGGAGAGAAGGTGCTCGCTTCCATCGCGCCTTCCCCCTCGCCGGCTTCCCGGACCACCCTCCCCTCTCGCTGCCCTTGTGCGGGAGCGCAGTTCGCGCGCTGGGCTGCAGTTCCCAGAAGGGACGGTGGGGGTGGAGCGCAGAGACCCGTCTCCAAGATTTCCCTGCCCGGGGGGCTGTCACTGTGCCGCCTCCCTTTGCCACCTCCGCCCGCAGCCCATTACTCCCCAGTTTGTACGAGGAGCCAGGACTGCCCTTTCTAGAAAAATACCCCGCCCCACCTCCATCTCCCTGGCCCTCCAGGGCGGGTTATGCAGCTGGTTCTCTCTTCGCCCCAACATTTTTCGGGTAAGCTTGTTTGGGTCAGTGCCTCCCTGGAAAGCATGCCTGGGGTCAGGGGGGGACACTCCCCAAGCTCTAGATTTTACGATGCGTTCTCATTGACCTTTCTCCCCCTCCCCCGCCTCCCAGCCCCCACCGTAGTGCCTCCTCTTTGGGGACCTGGCTCACACTTCCGGAATAGGTGATCTGGAACGCGTTTCAACTCCCTGGGGCCTTGGGGAGAGACTTGCGCTTTCTCTTCTTCATTCCACACATAATCAACTCCCGCCCAGTCTGCCTTCTTTTACCTAATAGCTGCTGCAGAACGTAGGCCACGCTGGCAGAAACGTCAAGGAACCCCACTTTTCTACCCAGTAACCAGCGGGGCCGCTGGGGCTAGAAAGCTAGAAAGTGTGCTGTGGGGAAATTAGGAAGCTGGCTTTCTTCCCTGACCCCTCCCTCCTCTTCCCACCAGGAAGGGAAAAGGCTGCATTCGGGTTCTGAAAGCGAGCAGCGCTCAGCCTTGCCACCTCCTTAGGACCCTAAGGAAAAGCTAAGCCTCTCTTCCATCGATAAAGAGGGAGGGAGGGGCTCAGTGACACAGAGGAAGGAAATGTCTCATAATGCTAACACCGGCGGAAAACCGGGCGACAATGGTGAGAACGGCCGCCTCAGCCCCGGGGCAGACCTCTGTCCACATCGCGCGCGCTCCCACTTCTTTGCCCGGGGTTCTGTCTCGCCGCCCCTGCCCCTCGGGTTTCACCAAGTTTGGTGTCTGCTCCGACCCCACTCTTCCCCAGACCTTCCCAATTTCATTCTGCCCCAGCCAGAAGCGCCCCCCCCAACCCCCCAGTCCTCCAACACACCCCTCTTCCAAACTTTTGCTTTCAGAATTCTTTCCAACTTCCTCTCCTCTCCGAGTTCTAGATTGCCTGCGGGAAAAAAAAACAAACAGACACAAAACCCCCGCGTGCTACTCTTTAGGAAAGATCACATGAGAAAGAATGGCACCCAGAAGCAGAAACGCTTCACTCTTACAGGGTAATAACAAGCCCTGCCCCCACACCCTTAGGGGTGTTTGCACTCTGGAATGTAATGTTCCTTTCCTAAGGTCAGTGTCATAGTTACCTGCTGCATGGTCAACTGGAGAATTGCTTATGTTTTATTAGCAGCTTAAAGTATGTCAATGACCAATTTCCACCCTCACTCTATTCCATTTCTCCTTCAAAGTTAACATAGACCTACACTCATGAGTGGCCTTATTCATTTCTCGGTTGTGTAGCCTAACTTTCTGTTCATCTTGGAACTAAGCAATTCACCTCACTGTTTCTTAGTGTCATTTCTCATTTAACATCCCTACTCCTTGGTTTGGTTTCTAGAGTTTCTTCTCCTTCCCCTTCTCTTTCTTCTTCTCCTACATTCCCGTCCTCTGTTACAGTAGTTTTTAAATGTGTCATCTTTTAATGATTTCAAATCATTTGTTCTTTCATCCTACCTAGAAGAAAGGTAACATATTTGAGACAACATTTGAGGGAAAGTCATTTTACACTTGCAAGATATTGACTATGGAATCAAGAAGCCATGATGGCATAGCCATCAATAAATTTTCAAACCCCTTGTGTAGAGGAGGGTTCTGGAAACAAATGGTGACCAGAAGGTGAGACCTCAAACTGGTTTTGGGATGAAGATTTCAGATACTTGAGGTGGCCCAGGGCTGAAAGTCTTACCAGATCCTTGAGATTCAATGATGATATGGGAAATGTGTCATTTTCTAAAAAAAAAATCATGTAATGCATTCCCAACTTTTAATTCCCCTACATAAAATTTAGCTTTTAAAATATATTTGTGCAAGTTTGGCCTTTGGTTTCATTTTGCCTCCGGTGAGGTTTCTCTTTGGAAGGCTGTTTAATTCAAGGCATACATTTCTAATCTTGAATGGTTTACTTCAAATCCATTACAATTTTTGCAGATTTCATGTTGTATATACAAATAGAGCTGAAAAAACAGAGAGCTAGCGGCAAAAGAATGGCCAGGAACATGGCTTTTTTTTTTTATTCACTGGGTTTCTCTCCAGATTTCTGTTCTTTTGCATAATGACTCCAATCTGTTGTGCACCTGTAGTTCTGGGAAATGATTCTTTTTTAATCGCTTCAACAGAGGCATGGACATAGACGTTGCCAATTACTAAGCTTGAAAAACTCCATCTATGCTCTGGAGAACATTTAATCTACTTACTTTTTTGTTTTTAGAGACCAGAACTCTGTTCAGGCCTTCTTGTTGTTATACAAACATGTACATATAACATATAAGCGTATTTATAAACAAAACTGTGAATTGATAAAAATACTTTACTATAGAAACAAGACCAAAGGAATCAGATTTGTACATGGCACTAGTGAAAGTGACATGTGATATTGGATCCTTGTACGTAAGCTTTGCACCGCCACTCATAAAATGTTTGCTCCTTGATTTGAACATGCACCCAACGCTCACATACCAGATTCACCTTTACTGTATTTCTGGTTTTGTTCTTTTAGGGTACACATGCGTTTATAGAAACATAAATATTGATACACATAAAAATATTTTTGCAATAAGTTTGACCTTTTAAAAGCATTCGTGTCCTCTAGTAACAGAGAAAAGAAAAAGTTTCATGCATTTTAAAGTAAGAGAAATACACAAGTATTAATTTTATGTCTACTTTATACATTTGCATGTATTTCACTTATTTGTGTACTCCAGACACAATACTCAATTCATAATTTTCAAGAAGTTTATACCAAATTAAGTATTCAACAAGTAGCCATGAAATGAAGGAATCCGGTAAAATACATGAGCTGTTATCATTGTTTTAGTGGAAACGTTGTCTACGAAACAGTTAATGTACATAGTTCATAAACATGCAATGCTATTCATATTTTCATACCACAGGATTTACCAAGTAGGAAAGGAAAGATGTTTACCCTTAGTGCTTTTGGGGGCATATATGGTCTAAGATAATGTTAGACAAATGGATATTTTAGTTGATCATAAATGAGAAAATAGATAGAAAACATCTATTTTTAGCCCGTTATATACAAAGAAATACAACTGTTGAAAACAGAAAAATTACTGTAACTTGCATTTGGGCTTAAAATAGCTATGACCTCAAAGCCATGCATTTGCAAGAACTGAAAAGAGTGTGCTCTGTCTAATCCACTCCCCTTGTTTGGCAGATGTGGAACTTTGCCTCAGAGAGGTTAAGTGACTTGCCTTAAATTGTAGCCAACTGAGGACTTTGAAATAACTCTGGCTCATAATTTTTCATCAAATGCCTTCTGGAATTTTAACTAACTAGTTGCTTTGGTAGGTAAGTGTGCTGTCAGATCTGTGATTGCTGTTGTTTCCAATGATTAAATTTTAATCATTTGAAATAGGAATTTTCTGGCAATAAAACATTTCCACCTTAAAAGATCCCAGCCTTTAGTACTTCATTTTTTGTCCACCAGGTGGCAACGTTCTACAACAAATGATGTTCAGCTATTTTTCTTAATAGTTCAGGGCTGGAACTCGTAGCTTTTACATCTTTCCAATCTTATTTGATAAATTTTTGCCCAATTTTCTCTTACCTTTTGGTATCCTGGAAAATATCTTTTAAATATTGTAACTTTAATTTATATCCTTAAAATAATAATAAATGCTTTAGCCAATGACTTTTTAATCAATGTAGTTCCATCAGCTAAAACCAAAAACCAATTAACCTTTAGAAAACGAAAACTACTTCTGATAAGATAATACCGAAAACTACTTCTGATAAGATAATACCGTAGATAACTTTCATTCATCACATTTGAGGGCTCTTTTTCAATTCAAATGAAAAGAGCACGGACATTGCAATTTACTAAAACAAAAACTCATTCATTCATTAAGCAAATGTTAAGTGCCTAAGTCTGGTCAGTGTGTGTTAGTACTCGACTATCAATACGAAAGTTTAATACTTGCTAAAGTTAAATGCTAAAGTTAACTTGTTTACCTGGTTTAGAGATTTTCTTTGGCAACAAAAAAGAACTTCAAGTGCAATAGTCAAAGAAAATAAGAAAATGTTCTACCACCAGGTGGTGATAAACGATAAAATTTAAAATAACTGAAGCTTGAGTACTTCAAGCAAATGTTTGATGACCCCAAATACAAGTGACTTCCAAATGTCACATGATTTAGAATTGTATTATGAGGATCTTTTATGACTTAAAATAAATTGATATTAACATAATATCTCTAGTTTAGTAAATTCTGGAATTAGAGGCAGACAATTTTAGTCAGCAGGAGGCACTTGAGACCACAGAATAAGAAATTTTAAACTAAACATTTTTCCCCATTCTGCTCACAATCGATTCATTAGCTGACTGAGATAGAAGCTTTTTTGGAAAAGTGTCTATTCATGTCTTCTGCCCATTTCTTCACTGGATTATTTGTCTTCGGGTGTTGAGTTTGGTAAGTTCTTTATAGATTTTGGATACTAACCCTTTATCTGATATGTCATTTGCAAATATCTTTTCCCATTCCATCGGTTGCCTTTTATTTTTGTAGATTATTTCCTTTGCAGTGCAGAAGGTTTTTATCCTGATGAGGTCCTCATAGTTCATTTTTGCCTTTAATTCCCTTGCCTTTGGAGATGTGTCAAGCAAGAAATTGCTGCAGCTGGGGTCGAAGAGGTTGTTGCATGTTTTCTCCTCTAGGGTTTTGATGGTTTTATGTCTCATATTTAGGGCTTTCATCCATTTTGAGTTTATTTTTGTGTATGGTGTAAGAAAGTGGTCTAGTCTCATTCTTCTGCATGTTGATGTCCATTTCTCCCAGCACCATTTGCTAAAGAGACTGTCTTTTTTACACTGGATGCTCTTTACTGCTTTGTCAAAGATTAGTTGGCCGTATATTTGTGGGTGCAATGCTGGGTTTTCTATTCTATTCCATTGGTCTATGTGTCTGTTTTTATGCCTATACCATACTGTCTTGATGATTACAGCTTTGTAGTAGAGGCTAAAGTTGGGGGTTGTGATGCCTCCTGCTTTGGTTTTCTTCTTCAATATTACTTGGGCTATTCGGGGTCTTTTGTGGTTCCATACAAAGTTTAGGATTGATGGCCAACAGACACACGAAAAGATGCTCAACGTCACTCATCATTGGGGAAATACAAACCAGAGCCACAGTGAGATACCAGTTCACACCAGTCAGAGTGGCTAAAATGAACAAATCAGGAAACTACAGATGCTGGCAAGGATGTGGAGAAACGGGAACATTCTTGCACTGTTGGTGGGAATGCAAACTGGTGCAGCCTCTCTAGAAAACTGTGGAGGTTCCTCAAAAAATTAAAAATAGAACTACCCTTCGACCCAGCAATAGCACTACTAGGAATTTACCCAAGGGATACAGGAGTGCTGATTCATAGGGGCACATGTACCCCAATGTTTATAGTAGCACTTTTTGACAATAACCAAGTCATGGAAAGAGCCTAAATGTCCATCAACTGCTGAATGGATAAAGAAGATGTGGTTCATATACACAATGGAATGCTACATGGCAATGAGAAAGAATGAAATCATGCCATTTGCAGCAACGTGGATGGAACTGGAGGGTGTTATGCTGAGTGAAATAAGTGAGTCAGAGAAAGATGGATACCATATGTTTTCACTCATATTTGGATCTTAACAGAAGACATGGAGGGAAGGGAAGGGGAAAAATAGTTACAAACAGAGAGGGAGGGGGGCAAACCATAAGAGATTCTTCAATACAGAGAACAAACTGAGGGTGGATGGGGAGGTGGGGGAGAGGGGAAAGTGGGTGATGGGCATTGAAGAGGGTATCTGTTGGGATGAGCACTGGATGTTCTTTATAAGCCAATTTGACAATAAATTATATTTTTTAAAAGAAGAGAGAGATAGAAGCTTCTTGTTGTTGTTGTCATTGCTTTCCCTAACTACAGCTATTTAAGCTGAGGCTAGAAATCAGTTGTCCAGATATTTTGGAAGTGATTTTTGCCAACTGATGGTTTCTAAGCTTCCTTCCTACAAGAAAGATTTATGGATTTACAATGCTCCTTTGTATTTTATTGATAACCAGTGACTGGATTATGACGTTCTGTGGTTTATTGGCAATTCACTAGGGCAGTTAGAATGAGTAGCTCAGAATTACTGACACTTGAGTATCTTCAAAGTCCTAGAATTGCTGGCTACCTCCCATTTTCCTGGCCCTCATTCTGGGTGCTCAACTCTGGTAATTGCTGCACTGAACACTTTTGGGCAGATGCAACCTGGCTGCATCCTAAGTCTCACATGCTGTCTCACCTGGGGCCCATCCAACTTGCAAAATGATGGTCCTGTAGTGCAGCTGGGAAGCTCAGTGGGGTTAATAGTCACGCGGTTGCCCTTGACCAGGAAAGGAGCCAGTGAGAAATGGGTCTTTGTCATGAGCACACCATGAAAGCACACATACAAGTTACATCTTTCCAGTGTCAGCTCTGTGCAGTCAGATAGCAAGGTTAATATAACGATAAAGCAGTTTCCGGATTCTGAACTCAATGACCTTTCACCATCTGTTTAACTACTTACAGGTCACACAAAGAAAGCGCAAGACACGTCACACACAAACAAGATACAACAGGGGTTAGGAAGTTAATAAACCAAACACGAGGTCCGTTTGTGGATGCACAGTCGAGTCAAGGTCTCCGTCGTCTGGTCCTGGTCAGCTCTCGGCACTTACTGCTAGTTACATTCAAGCGGCAGAGGCTCCCTGTTCTGTCCAGAGATCTGGCAGAACCTTTGGTGGCAGCTGCCTTTTTGAAATGTTCAGACATGGAGGAGTCAGTGTCTGGAGACTCTGACAGTTGGCTGCAGAAATCCTCCCTTTTTAAAGGGATTTAATCCATCTTGGGCCATTGTAGCCCTCCTCTGCCTCTGCTGGTTATCAGGTCTTGAGTGTGTTCTCCGCTGCTGGCCTCAGCAACGTCTGGGCTTGGCTGCAATGCCCTTAGCTGCTTGAGTTACTGCTTGACATAGGCCCCGCTTGACATGAGCGGCTCCATTTTGTTCTCTATAGTCTTCTTCTTTTCCCTGGGAGACAGTGTAGATGCCCATTCTCCACGTCTCTTCAGAGGGGCCTGTTAGAACTAAACTCCAGCTGTCCCTAATGCTCCCTGGCATTTGCTTTGTCCCTTCTCCACCTTATTCTTGTGTGTTACCCTCCCCTGCTTCCTAAACTAGCTTACCTGCTCCTTGCACTTCCTACGTCCTCAAGGACTACATGCCCACAAACCTTTTTCTGAGGCTGCTTTCCGGGGCACAAGTGAATTTCAGACAATGAGTATCAGAAGGTCACCTTAAAGGGGACCACTCACTGATCAGACAGTAAGAAACATCCTTTGGTGCCTCTCAGTGGGGTGCCGTAGCCTGGGGCAGGCAGGGTGCTTAAACAGAATAAGGAAAAGAGGGATTAAAAAGAGTGTTGTGGTCAGATGGCTTCTGATAGTTGCTTCAGAGCAGGGGTTGGTAAACTACAGCCTGTGGGCTGACCACCTATTTTATAAATAAAGTTTTATTGGAACAAAGCCACGATTATTTTTTCATGTATTGCTTATGACTGCCTTTTCAGGACAAGGTGGAATTGAATAAGTACCAAAGAAGCCACGTGGTCCATGAATCCCAAAGAATCATTACCTGGTCCCTTATGAAAAAGTTCGCTAACCCACGCTTTAGAAGCCTTGAAAATAATTTTTAAAAGAGAGATTTTTTCCCCCTAACTCTTAATTGCAAGGCATGATGTGAAAATCCTCTTTATTTCCTACAGCCAGAGGGCAGATGGTACTGAAAATCTGAAAACGCCTCATCTTAATAGTTGCCTTATGCCAAACTCAAGGTCATAATAGAAAAATGTGGGACCCTGAGACGTGATGTGGAGACATCTGGGGGGATTAACCTGAGTAACTTGAACCTCCACATTCTCCTCAGCCCTCCAGATTGTCAGAGGCAGATATCGCCTCTCTGTGACAGCCTGCCCTTGTCAAGAAGCCCTAAAGTTCTCAGCAGGGGCAAGTGCTTCTCTAAAGGATGCTTCCTTCCCCTCCTTAACGTCTGCCCCATCTCCTGCATTTCTAACCTCTTATTTCCTGGAGAAATTGTTTGAAAAAACACTGGCCATACAAATAATGGTCCCCAAATATTTTTCACATTCTAAGAGTAGAAGCAATGTTAGTCAAAAACACTGCATTAATAATAGTGATAGCATCAGATTATATTGGGTTAAGACAATTATAAGACAGTTTGGTTATACTTATGACATCATAGAACAATCGATGGTACCGTTGTGAAAATTTTGCCATCGTGCACAAAAGCTCCACAGAGAAAATGCACAATTGTATTAGTTTAAGATTAATAATATGGGCTGTTGGAGTATATACAGCTAGCGAGCAAGAAGTTCTGGGGTTCTGGAAGTGATAACCGGATAGATTAGCCCCAACTACTCTACGAGAATTGGTTGTCGTTGTCCACTCTGGATAACATCAGTGGAGATGGTTCTTGTCTGGTGTCTGTCTGAGATTTCTAGGCTAGGCTAGCAGCAATGATTCCAGAAAACACTCCCTTTGCCTATCTGATCTAGGGACATTGAGCTAGGCAAACACTGAGGGTGTGTGTGTGTGTGTGTGTGTGTGTGTGTGTAGAGGGGTGACTCCTACTCTATTTCCAATTCCCTGCTTTCTGAGCAGTTGTTCCCTGCTAGGCTGCACCTTCTTTTTCATTCCACTCCTCAATGAAAAACTCCAGTCTGCTCAGGGTGCCTGGGTGACTCAGTCGGTTAAGCCCATCATGACTTCAGCTCAGGTCATGATCTCGCGGTTTGTGAGTTCGAGCCCTGTGACTGGCTCTGTGCTGACAGCTCAGAGCCTGGAGCCTGCTTTGAATTCTGTGTCTCCCTGTCTCTCTGCTCCTACCCCGCTTGTGGTCTGTCTCTCTCTCTCACACAAAAATAAACATTAAAAAATAAATTAAAAAAAAAAAAAGAACCAAACTCCAGTCTGCTCAAGCAAACTAGGCAGGAGAAAGGATCCAACTGTAAATCAAATTATATATGAATTCATGTTTTCTAGGGTTTTACCCTGACAATAACATCTGCTATTTCTTTAATGTTCACTGTATGCCATGCACACTTGGCATATAGGAGCTAATTAATTCTCACATGTCATTTTATTGTTATTATCTCTGTTGCAGAGATGATATAACTGAGGCACAGAGAAATTAAGAAACTTGGCCAAGTTCACACAGCTAATAGTTGATAGGTATTCTGTTCTTTTAACCTTTAATGCAACCAATGACAGTAGGTATATAACTCTATTTAAAACTTGTTAAGAGTGGGGGTGCCTGGGTGGCTCAGTGGGTTAAGCATCCGACTTCAGCTCGGGTCACGATCTCAGTTTGTGACACAGTTTGAGCCCCACATCGGGCTCTGTGCTGACGGCTCAGAGCCTGGAGTCTGCTTCCAGTTCTGTGTCTCCCTCTCTCTCTGCTCCTCCCCTGCTCACACTCTGTCCCTCTGTCTCTCTCAAAAATAAATAAAGCATAAAAAAAAAAAACTTGTTAAGGGTGGTGAGAGTACACAAGAAAGAGGACTGGATTAGGAGTCAGGGCAACCTGGGCTCCTGGGTGGCTCAGTCGGTAAGGTGTACAAGGTTGGCTCAGGTCACGATCTTGGATTTTGCAAATTCTGTGCTGCAGCTCAGAGCCTTGGTTCTGTGGCTCCCTGTCTCTCTGTCCCTCCCCTACTTGTGCCCTGTCTCTCTCAAAAAAATAGATAAACATTTAAAAAATTAAAAAAGTAAGGGAGCGATCAATATCAGATGTGCAACCACTTGCTCAATGACTTGAATCACGGACTCTTCAGAACTTAGTTTCTAACTCTGTAAAATGGGCAGGTTAGATAGTGCCATCTTAAATATTCTATAATTTTTAAGATAATTCTAGCACTTTGAATTACAATAGATGTTCAAAGTGCTGTATATTTGTTTTAAGAGTGTAGCTCTGACACTTGTGGGGATGAGCACTGAGTGTTATGTGGAAACTAATTTGACAATAAACTATTAAAAAAAAAAGAGTGTAGCTCTATTGTATAATCAATTTTTTATATGTCATGTCCTTGGTGGTGTATTTATTCCTCAATAAAACCTTGGCATGATTAGAATGTTATTCAGATTAGAAAATCAGACACACTTTTTTCTTTTGCTATGAAGCCACTGTAGCTAATGATATTATCACCCGTGTCAGGAACCAATTAATTAAAGCATCAAATAAGACTATTTTGTCTTACATAATTAAGCCTATAAAAGAACTGGAGGATCTGATGGCATAAAGGCATTTAATTTCCAAAGACTTTGGTGCTATATTTTGTAGGTTATATCACTTAATTAAAATATAATTTAAAAAGATCATATATTTTAGTCATATATCTATGCATTGCATAAATAAAATATTATGTATGTGTATATATATATATATTTACATATTGGGAAGAAGAAATAGATTCTAAATTTCCATGTTGTATCCCCAAGGCAGGAAATATAAAATAAAGGCTTTAGTTTTATGACTTTGTAACTCTTTGGTAAGTATACTGGACTCTGAGTAGGTAAACACAGTGTTCTTCTGTAACTCACCAACATCACCCTCATCTCCTGTATGTATAAATACAAGGTACAGACACTGACCTGTGTATTTCACATGTATTACAGCTTTGCCAAAAAGCCATTCGTAAATTTATAAGGGAAAGTTTCAACTAAGAAAGGAGACATCTCTGGTAAACTTTACATTAGGATAAATCAACGTTTCTCCTTAGAAGAAGAATGTGACCCTTGCTCAGACTTGCTCAGCAACTGACGTTCATCCAAACTCCAGGCAACTGCACAAGCTATATATACTTCTCATTCGAGATCAGAGATCAAATAAAAGGAAGCAGGTGAAACTCAAAAGAACATTGCAGGAGAGCTGCAGAAGCACACCTGTTAAGCACAAGCACCCGGGTCAGGACACCTGTGCAGCAACTGCCGGCAAGATCACTTGCTGGGTGGTGCTGGGCATTATCACCGCGACAGAGAAGGCGGGAGTCATGCATTTGTTCTTATTTTTGCAAAAATTCAGAGTTAAAATAAAAGGAGATTAGTGACATTACATGGAATAAGCCAAAAGTATAAAGCAAAACCACATAATCATAGAGAATTTAATGAATGAGCTCTCTCACCCAGATATCATTTCTGAATAGCTGGATCTCTGGATAAGGCTTTTGACAGCACTTGGAGATTGTCACCCATTCCTTGTTGAGAACCCAGGTGCAAGGAGGGAAAGCAATTCTTACTTGAGGTTTGAGAATAGACTTGATGATTTTAGGGGCAGTATAAAACTCATATCATAAAACCATAACACAGGAAAAAAGAAAGTTCTACCCCAGCAGAAGTATGTCAAATTAGAGACATCTCTGTTGACTTGGCCTGGCACATCAAAAATGAGTGCACAGAGGTGCCTGAGTGGCTCAATCAGTTAAGCGTCCGACTTTGGCTCAGGTCATGATCTCGTGGTCTGTGAGTTTAAGCCCTACATTGGGCTCTGTGCTGACAGCTCAGAACCTGGAGCCTGCTTTGGATTCTTTGTCTCCTTCTCTCTGCCCCTGCCCTGTTCTCTCTCTCTCTCTCTCTCTGTGTCTCTCTCTCTCGGTTTTGTTTACTTATTTTGAGAGAAAGAGAAAGAGAGAATCCCAAGCAGGCACCTTACTGTCAGCACAGAACCCATCGTGGGACTCAAACTCATGAACCGGATGATCATGATCTGAGCTGAAATTAAAAGTAGGGTTGCTTAATCAACTGAGCTACCCAGTTGCCCCTCAAATGACTTTTTTAACAATTGTATCAAGTTGTTCCTCTGGAACTTGGTCAATCTTCCATTTCTCTTCCCATTTTTCTCTTTTTTATTTCTCCTTTTTAAATTTTTAATGTTTATTATATATCTACTTGTGTCAGTTGCTATACTGGGCATTAATGATATTTACCCTGCACCCTGAAATTTCACAGTCTTATACAGGTTTATTTAAACAATTACTCTTAAGAGTCTTACACAGATACATTTAAATAGTTGCTTCCGAATGCAGTTAGGAGCTACCCAGGGGATTCAGATAAGGAGGAGGGCATGGCATAAAGATGGAGATATTAACCTTGTTCAGGGCCAGGTGGGAAGGAGCAGCTGTGAAGATTTCACAAAAAAAATTGTTATTCAATCTGATTTTCTTCTTTTCAGTGGTTTGAGACTTCATAAAAATACCTTGCATGTGAATACTACTGCCATTTCTGTTCCTTTTCTAAGAAGGTAAGAATACGGGGAAAGTCTAATGACACATGGGTGGCTCAGTCTGTTAAGCATCTGACTTCAGCTCAGGTCATGATCTTCTGATTCATGAGTTCAAGTCTCACGTCGGGCTCTGTGCTGGCAGCTCAGAGCCTGGAGCCTGCTAACTCTCATTTTGAAAGTTTAGTGAATGGCTTATAAAGAATGACTGGGGTATTGTAAAGGAAAAGAAAAACAAAATCTTAAGCTTCAAGTCTTCAAATTAATATTAAAATTTAGAAAATTTAATTATTCTAATATTTTCTTTCATATATGATTCATTTGTTCTTCCTTTAAGTGTTTATTTATTTATTTGAACATTTTTAATGTTTATTTTTGAGAGAGAGAGACAGAGCCTGAGCAGTGGAGGGGCAGAGGGAGGGAGACACAGAATCTGAAGCAGGCTCCAGGCTCTGAGCTGTCAGCACAGAGCCCGCCGTGGGGCTGGAACTCACGGATTGTGAGATCATGACTGGAGTGGAAGTCAGACACTGAAATGATTGAGCCACCCAGGTGCCTCAGTGTTTATTTATTTTTGAGAAAGAGAGAGAGAGCATAAGCAGGGGAGGAACAGAGAGAGAGAGTGACAGAGGATCTGAAGCAGGCTCTGCTCTGACAGCACAGAGCCCAGTGCGGGGCTCAACCTCACCAACCGTGAGATCATGACCTGGGCTGAAGTCAGATGCTTAAGTTTTATTTATTCTTTTAAAAAGGATTGAGTGTAAGTAATAGGAATAGGTTTTTGGCCTCCTTACATGGAAGTTTCTTTACTTTTCTAATGATTCTTGGTAATGGTAAAAAATAGTGAACCTATGAGGAAAATCTTATATATATTTTAAATTTTTTAATGTTTTATTTATTTATGAGAGACAGAGACAGCGTGAGCAGGGTAGGGTCAGAGAGAGAGTGAGACACAGAATCTGAAGCAGGCTCCAGGCTCTGAGCTGTCAGCACAGAGCCCAACGTGGGGCTTGAACCCACAAGCTGTGAGATCTGACCTGAGCCGAAGTTGGACACTTAACCGACTGAGCCACCCAGGCGCCCCGAAAATCTTATATTCTTAAGAAAATAGATTCCTTGGGGCGCCTGGGTGGCACAGTCAGTTAAGCATCTGCTTCTTGATTTCTGCTCAGGTCATGATCTCACAGTTCTTGAGTTCCAGGCCTGCGTTAGGCTCTGGACTGACAGTGTGGAGTCTTCTTAGGATTCTCTCTCTCTCCCTCTCTCTCTGCCCCTCCTCCATGCTCTTTCTCTGAAAATAAGTAAATAAAAAAAGAAAAGAAAAAAGAAAATAGATTTCTTTGCATTCTGTAGAATGGAAAAAGAGGAATGCTTATGTTAAGAACTAAAAATAATTCAATTTTTATCCTATAACTAATTTCTGGTAAGATATTATGCACACATATCTTGAGAAGTCAATATATGCCCTCAATCATATTTTTACAAATACTGCAATTTTGAGCACATTGTCTGAACTGGCACTTTCAATAATATACCAAATTTTTAGATATGCATCGTTTGAAAAATTAAAAGCACCATTTAACTGAAACATAAAAACCATGACTCCTTTTTGCTCATTCACTCTCTGGTAGATACTGAAAGAAACATTAATGTGCAGGCTCAAAATGGTCCCTAAGCAATCACAAAGAATTCATAAAATGATCATAGTCAAATCTAAGTATTTCCGATTAGTGAAGGAGTCAGACATAAATAATTCAAAATGTTGGGTAATCCAAGATAAATATGTGTAAACTATGTTTTAATTGCTTCAATAAAATCGACTTGGATATAAGTGATGACAATAATGATGGTGATGGTGGTGATGGTGATAGAAGTAAAGATAACTCACATTTATTGACACCTTTCTGATTGCCAGATACTGCTCTAAACACTTCGTAAAGACTACTCTAAAGATTTTGCCCTTGGGGCACCTAAGTGGCCCAGTCAGTTATGTGGCCCACTTTGGCTCAGGTCATGATCTCACAGTTTGTGGGTTCAAGGCCCGCATCCAGCTCTGTGCTGACAGTTCAGAGCCTGGAGCCTGCTTCGGATTCAGCATCTACTTCTCTCACTGTCCCTCCCCCACTCATGCTCTGTCTGTATCAAACATAAATAAACATCAAAAAATTTAAAAAAAAGACTTTGCCCTTAAAATAGCTCTATGAAGTATACCCTATTACTATCAGAAGCTTAGAGAGGTTAAGTGACCTGCTCAAGGCCATAGTAAGAGAGTTTATGTAGTCATTGGTGCTGCCCATCAACACACGTTAATATTGTACTTCCCTACCCCCTCACAGTTAGGTGTGTCTGTGTGACTTCCTTTCATATACTGTGAGCCAGGTGACCTGTTTTTGCCAATGATATGAGAGCAGAGTGTTACTTCCAGTTGGAAACCCTCAGAGTCATTGAGTGATTTGCCATGCTCTCTTTCTCCTCTGTAATGACAGTGGCTCTATTAAATAACTGGCTGCTTCATCAGCTTGCCTTCTGGAAAATTGATAATGGCAATGAGGCAGCCAATGATAATAGACATATAGTATAAGTGAGAATTTACTTCTTGTTTTCAGCCTCTGAAAGTCTCTCGTATTTGAAGATATACAGGCATATAATTTGAACAGATAAAATAGCAGAACCAAGGTGACCTTGAAATTGGTGACAACAATAAAAAATCAAATTATTACTCTGAGAAGCTATAATATAATTTTTAGCCATCTGTCCTTGATGATCTTTTTCTACACAAGGTACCAGGCTGATTCATTAGTGTATGTCTTAAAAGTTGGGAAAAATATTTAAAATAAGAGCTATTTTTATTCTGGGATTAAAAGAATCATTTATTATAGATACTTATCAATACAGCTAAATATATCAATAAATAAAAATAAAAATCATAAAATAATCTTTGTAGATACTAAAAATAAATTTCAAAATATTTTAAGCTTCTATTTTTAAATTGAAATAAAATTAAATCCTCTAATCNAAGTCGGACGCTTAACCGACTAAGCCACCCAGGCGCCCCAAAAGAAAACTCTCTTAATGTGATAAAGAATAACACAGTCTATATAAAATTCATTTGAAAGGATCTAGAGCTATTCCCATGAAAATAAAGACAAAAAAATGTACCTATTATTAGCCTTATCATTCAACATTGTTATGGAAATTTTAGCAAAATTTCCTTAAGAAGAAAATATTAGAAAGAAGAATATAGAAGAGAGAAGAAAAATTTATTTATTTATTTATTTATTTTTTTAATTTGAGTATAGCAGACTTACAATGTTACATTAGTTTTAGCTGTACAACAGAGTACTGAATTAGAGAAGATATTTGCAAATGATATATCTAATAAGAGAATAATATTCAAAATATATTTAAAAACTCATAAAACTCAACACCAAAAAGGCAAGCAGTCTGATTAAGAAATGGGCAGAGGACCTGAATAGACATTTTTCCAAAGAAGAATTATAGATGGCCAACAGACACATGGAAAGATGCTCCACATCGCTAATCATCAGGGAAATGCCAATCAAACCCTCAATGAGCTATCACCTTACACCTGTCAGAATGTCTAAAATAAAAAAGACAAGAAATAACAAATGTTGGTGAGGATGTGGAGAAGGAAAGCTTGTGCACTGTTGGTGGGAACATACATTGGTGCATCCACCGTGGAAAACAGTATGGAGGTTTGTCAAGAAATTAAAGAAAGAACTACCATAAGATGCATATTTTACTTAAATGTTCAGGAAAAAAAAACTTCATATAAGCTTAAGTCTGGGTTTTCCACATATGTAATAGCCTGGATCATTTACTCTGGAAAATTAATCTTCAATTCCTCTAGCACCTTGGTAAGAATGTTCTGGGGCATTTGACAGAAGTTGCATCTGTGAAGCAGGCATACACATAACACAGCCAGAGTCTCTAACAGTTCAGAAGAGGCAGAAGGGTACATTTGGCACCTAGAATCCACAGATTGTCAGTGAGAGTAGCCCAAGGAACTTTTCAAAGTTCCTTTGGTAGGATCATTTTACCAAATCGTGCTGTATCATCAGCTGCTGAGCACATTATAGAAATGAAAAGGCCAATTAAACTTGCCTGTCTGTGTATAATAAGTTGTGACATTTTCTTATGTTATGGTAAAATGTATCCTATGCCGGGAGTGTGCACAATTTTCTGTAAGTTATACCCCTTTTCCACTGTGACAGTCACAATATGATATGCTACTTAGAAAACCCAAGAAAGCAAAATGAAAAATATTATGATTATCAGGAGAATTTCATGAAAAAGATTCAGGGCAACAAAATGATTACAAAATCATCAAGAATTTTTATATAATCCCCAAAATAAACTAAAATAGAAAAATTTTAGTCTCAATAGCAACAAAAATATAAGCAGCTTAAACTGTATAAAATCATATATAAATAAATAAAACATAAATACAACCTATAATCCTTTATTCAGAGACATAAAATAAGACTTTAACAACAGGCTAAAAAGCAGTAGTCTAGCATAGAACAATTCAATATTGTAATCGTGACGATACTTTACAAATTAATTTACATAATAGACATAATTCCAATACAATTTCTAAAGTACGTAATATAAATCCTCAAACATATAGATACTAAAAAGGAGAAACTTAACAGTAGACCATGGGGGAAGGGAAGAAGGAAAAAAGTTACAAAAAGAGAGGGAGGGAGGCAAACCTGTAAGAGACTCTTAAATACAGAGACCTAACTGAGGGCAGATGGGGTGGGGGAGAGGGGAAAATGGGTGATGGGCATGGAGGAGGGCACTTGTTGGGATGAGCACTGGGTATTGTATGGAAGCCAATTTGACAATAAATTATATTTAAAANCAGCGCATGAGTGGCGGAGGATCAGACAGAGAGGGAGACAGAGAATCTGAAGCAGGCTCCAGGCTCTGAGCTGTCAGCACAGAGCCCGATGCAAGGCTCAAACCCATGAACTGTGAGATCATGACCCGAACCGAAGTCGGAGCTCAACCGACTGAGCCAGCCAGGTGTCCCAACGGATTCTTAATCTATAGAACTCCAAAGTGCTCTAGCCGACTCTCTCAGCCAGCTTGGTTACTCTCTGCCATCAGACATGGCGTTACAACAATTACCTCTTTTAAACATAAATTTCCCTAAAAAATTTCTCCACAGCCAATTTCACAAGCAATCACTGTTTTTATAGATAACTCTGGAAAAACTACTAAATCTGCTATTTGGTCTGAGCAGTGATGGCATAAAGTCATCTCTGAAGGACAAACATCTACTCCAAGAGCAGAATTAAGGGCAGCTACTATGTATGGGTTTACACCAATTTCCTAACCAACCTATTAACACTGTAGCAGATTCTCAATATGTAGTATATGTAACACTGAATATACAACAGGCCTCTATTAGGGAATTAAAGGATTCCTCCTTACTGGCCTTATTTTTTTTTTAATTTTTAATGTTTGTTTATTTTTGAGAGAGAGAGAGGGGTAGAGAGAGAGAGCAAGCAGGAGAGGTGCAGAGAGACACAGAGGCAGAATCTGAAGCAGGCTCCAGGCTCTGACCTGTCAGCACAGAGCCTGAATCTCACGAATTGTGAGATCATGACCTGAGCTGAAGTCAAATGCTTAACTGACTGAGCCACCCAGATGCCCCTGACCTTAACCTTACAAGCCTTACTAGATAAACAAACACACCCTCTTTTTTATCACTCACATAAGATCACATTCAGGTTTACCTGGACATTTAACAGAAGGAAACGAGGTTGCAGACCAATTTGTTGGCTACAATATGGCTTTTAAAACTGCTCAATTATCTCACGACTTTTCTTCATCAAAATTATAAATCCCTTATTAAACAATTCCATCTTACAGTTATTCAACCTAAACAAATTGTTCCTGCCTGCCCTGATTGTCAAGAGCAATCTAGAGAACAAAAAGAATGGGGAACTAACCTGAGAGGTCTAAATGCAAATCCGCTTTGGCAAACTTATATTACATGCTATGCCCCATTCGGGCGTCGCAAATATATCCACGTATCTGTGGACACCTTTTCAGGATGTATAAAGGCCTTTGTTCACACCGGAGAAAATGTAAAGAATATCATTCGTCATTTTTTACACGCATTTTCACAAACCAGTAAGCCTCAACAAATTAAATCTGACAATGGGCCTGGATATCTTTCCTCCTTGGTAAGAGAATTCTTCCAAAATTGGAATAAGCCACACATCACGGGCATAGCATATAATCCTACTGGACAAGCTATTATAGAACGTACACATACCACTTTGAAACAAATGCATCACAAACAAAAAACGGGGAACCTATATAATGCCTCCCCTTGGAATTCACTATATAAAGCCTTATACACTCTAAATTTTTAAAATTGTGATTCGCATGGCCTCATGGCGTGGGCATTTTGCACCATCTCCTGGCTCAAATACCAGAGCCGAGGTGCTACTTAAAGACATACAAGGTGCTAATTCATGGAAAGGGTCTTATGAATTAATAACATGGGGAAGGGGATACATACGCATGTGTCCTTGTCCCGTCAGGACCACAGTGGGCGCCTGCCCATCTGATTAAACCATAACGTGAGTTGGAAGGATCAGCCCTCAACCCTCTTCCTCAAATGGCCAATTAATTTGTCCTTGCAAGGACAGTGGCAGAGACCTTGCCCACAAACCAACAAGGCAAGTGATGTCACCCGGGGACAACTTAAGAAGCTCGATCAACATGCCACTGAGGTCATAAGCCATGTCGGATCACCACCAACCCCAGAAAACAGGTTGTTAGCATATTTAGCTGCAAGTTTCTCAAAACTCAGCTGAGGTAACGATTTGCTTAATCTTTTTCTTTATCCAGACTGTTACTGATTTTTCATCATGATTTGGGCTCAGGTCATAGAACTCCCTATCTTTAAGCCAGTTACATGGTGGGATGCACACCCTCCACTAACCAGTAATGATTCTCTTTGGACTGAAGGCATCTGGCTTCTGCCAAAAGGCTCTCTTACTGAATGGAGAGATTGGTTAAAGCTGAATAATTCTGTTCCTTTTGTGTCACCTCCCCTCCTATTTGTATAACCACCGCGAATACTTCTGGATGTTTTAAAATCGCAGCACAGACATATCTACACTACCTGCCTAAAACAAAAGACTGTAGAGCAAATTTGACATTCATTTCAGTAGCCACCTTTGCTACATCTTCCTCTCCCAATGATTCTTCATCAGCCCCCATTGATGGTTGCCAAATAGAGAAGATAGTCTCCTAGTAGCTCTTCAGTCATCTGGCAGCCCTGCTGGCTCTCTCTTGGTCATAAAGAGGAATTTTTTCAAAATCTTACTTTCATTAACTAGGGTCCTAAAGGACACTTAACCTCAGCAGGATTGGGTTTTCAGAACCTAGTAACTCTGCCATCCTTTCGACTGATGGCAGACTTTCAGGGCCCATTATAAGAATTGAAAACAACGATTCACGTAGCCCATGGCATTACAATATATGGCGTCTTAGCCTTGTTTTTTATTATACAGTATCTCTCATGGTTGTTATGCTAAGAATTGTGGTAACTGTTATGTGAATTTCACACAGAGTGTATCGGACAGCATCATGATCTGTACACCTCATCCGTATGTTTTCATAATTTCCACTAAGCGGGTTAATATAACATATGGCAACCTCCTCTGGCTTGGTAGACAGCCTGTGTCAGCCATTATAATATTACCAAACTTTCTATCTCACATATGTTTATCTTAAAAAGACAGCCTCAAATTTGGCTGCCGGTAAATCTAACAAAGCCCAGGGAAGGGTCCAATGGTCTTGTAGAATTAGCCCAAGCCATTTCTAAGTGGAGATCTTAACGATTTATTGGATGGCTCATTGTCTTCCTTATTTCAGCAGTTGTCATCTTAGCCACAGCCTCTGTTGCAATGGTCTCCCTGACAGAGTCAATCCTTACTGCGAAAGTAGCCAATCAAGTGATGACTAATGTCACTCAAATGCAGATGGGTAATGGTATCATGCAGAGACTACAAGCTGTAGAAGCAGCACTAGAATGAGGGGTTGAGGGTGTGGTGGTGCCAACAGGCACTTTTTGATCATCAAAATATACAATGCAATTGGCAATATGACAAAATTTGTGTCATTCCTTACAATATAATATGTCTCAACAATCCTGGGATTTAGTCAAAGACACCTACAAGGACCTTTTTCCACCAATTTACAATCTGAGATGAATGCTCTGTCTTCCCAGCTGCATCAACAACTGTCAGATATTCAACAGGAAACACAGTTATGAGTTGACCAGGACTTATTTGACAATATGGAATGCTTGGATCCAACCAACTGGCTCCATGACCACAATTTACATATTGGGATTATTGGAGCTCTCTGCTTGTTCATCTTTTTTGTATTTCTCATTGCCCTCCGAATGATCTACACTATAGTGGCCTCCTCAAGATGTCATGAACAATGACTGATTGACTTCCTCGGCTCCCATGAACAAGAAGATTCTTCAAACATAAAAGGGGGATATGTGGGAAATCAAATAGCTATGTCCTGGGTTAAGAGATTTTGGGAAATGCGTTGCAAAGCAGAAAACTGCTTTCTGGCCTTGATGAAAACAGCGGCCGCACTTCACTTATCTAGTTCATGTGTATCTAGGGGTTAGGTCCTACCTATGCTCGTACTTTCCTTAGCCCATGTTATCTCATGGAATATTTTACCCTGTCTTAGCTTGTTTTTCTGCACATTTTCTATATGTTCTTACTGGCATGTAGCCCACCGGGTGTTGTGCAGTGTTATCCTAAATGTATGCTCAATAAGTGTGGGAGCTTGAAGCAGCTCCAGGAGACCTCTCTTAGCCTCCCTCTCACCTCTTTTGACTTGTATGGAGTCTTGAGTAACACTTTCTGTCATCCTTGGCTTTGTTGGATGAAGCCAAAAGCCAAACCCATAGTCGGAGACTTTAAAAATATTCGCTGGCATTCCTAACCAAATGTTAACATCTTTTAAAAATTTTTTGATGTTTATTTATTTTTGAGAAAAAGAGAGGCAGAACATGAGTGGGGGAGGGGCGGAGAGAGAGGGAGACACAAAGCAGTGTCCAGGCTCTGAGCTATCAGCACAGAGCCAGACGTGGGCCTCGAACTCATCAGCTGTGAGATCATGACCTGAGCCAAAGTTGAATGCTTAATCACCGACTGAGCCACCCAAGGACCCCTAAATGAGCAAACCATTGAAGTAACAATATAAGAATTCCATTGTCACCAATATTATCTAAAGTTTTTCTGGAAGAAGTAACCAGTGATACGAGGCAGAAACAATAAATCACAAGAAAAATTGGGAATATAAATAACGTATTTCACATTCAATAATTTGATATTTTACTTAAAACTAAGAAAATCAAGTAAAAACTATTATATAACATAAGGTAAATTACCACAGTCATAATATTAATGCATATAGGAAACAAGTAGTTTAAAGATATAGTGTAAGAAAATCCTCCTTTACAACCATAAAAAGTTATTAAAATCCTGGACAGGAACACGATAGAAAACTTAACAGCAACATAACAAATGTATTATTTAAAAACTTTTTTTAATGTTTATTTAATTTTGTGAGTGCAGGCAGAGAGAGAGGGAGACACAGAATCCAAAGCAGGCTCTAGGCTCTGAGCTGTCAGCACAGAGCCCAATACGTGACTCAAACTCATGAACCCTGAGATCATGACCTGAGCCAAAGTCAGATGCTTAACTGACTGAGCCACCCAGCAGCCCACAACATAACAAATTTAAAACAACCTTTGACCGATACAAAATGATTTGACCAAATGATATCATATCTATTTCTATGGAAGACACAGCTGCATGAAAACCCTTTGGTTTTCACCCTGAGTACAGGTAGCAGTCTATGGTACACTGAAGGTAACAAAAGCTAATCCAGTTTAACTACTAAGTAGCTTGACTCCTCCTCCTCCCCCCCATATAATATACTGAACCAAAGAAGAGTTGTAACTATTTCTGGGAATAAATTCTAATTACCTTGGTTTTTACTCTTTTACACACAATGACACTCATTCAACAAAAAATTAAAATGCATCCCAACAAAGCTAGGGTAAAAACATCATGAAGAGGTAAAGTAGTCAACAGAACCAGACCCGGAAATGACACAGCTATTTAAGTTATCTAGGACTTTAAAAAAAAAAAAACAAATATGAATAAATGTAAGCAGCATGCATGAACAGATGTATCGTGTCAAAAGAGAAAGGGAAGTCTTTAAAATAAGTAAAATAGGGGCACCCGGGTGGCTCAGTCGGTTAAGCATCAGACTTCGGCTGAAGTCATGATCTCACAGTCTGTGGGTTCGAGCCCCGCGTCGGGCTCTGTGCTGACAGCTCAGAGCCTGGAGCCTGCTTCAGATTCTGTGTCTCCCTCTCTCTCTGCCCCTCCCCCACTCACACTCTGTCTCTCTCAAAATAAAATAAAGACATAAAAATTTTAAAAATAAAAAATTAAGTAAAATAAAAATAGCAGCAATAAAAACACACTATCAGATATACAGAATCTCTTTGATGGACTCTTCAATGAACTGAACATAGCTGAGGAAAGAGTCCATATAATTGAAAATAGGTCAATAAAATTATTCAAACTTAAATATGAGGAAAATATTTTAAACTAATAAAATAACACTAGAGCATCCAAGATTTGTGAGACAATATTCAACTTGTTAACATACGCATAACTGGACTTGCAATTAGAGAAAAAAGCGAGAATAAAGCAGAAGACATATTTGAAGAAATAACGGCCAAGTGTTTTCAAAATTAATGAAAGACGACAAATCATGGATGTAAGAAGCACAGGAAATCCCAAGAGTGATAAATAATAAGAATGAGAATAAATTCCTAGAGACATCATACATTGCCGAGTAATAAAGAGAAAACCTTGTAAGCACACAGTGAAAAAGACACATTACTTATAAAGCAATGAATATAAAAATTATAGCAGAATTTTTATCAACAACTATGCAACCCAGAAGACAACAGAGTGACATCTTTACCGTACTGAAAATGGAAATAAGTCTCCCAACCCAGAAATGCTATTCTTTTTAAGAAATAAGGGAAAGAAACCCTAGATACCAGAAAGGTAAATAGATTAGAATTTTCATGTATGTGCATGAAATATATCTTAAAGATACACAGTAATTAATACTGATTGTCCCTGTAGAGGAGAATGCAGTATTTGGGAGTATAGTATGGGAGACACATTTTTCACTCCATAGCCTTTTTTCCTTTTTATTTTTTAGCTGTGTGGGCAAAAAAGTAATAAAATTTTGACACCTGGAAAAGGTTAAATGATGTTCCCTTTGTAATATTACAAAATCACTGTGAGTTTCTTATATAAGAATTAATAGATAAGAAAAGGCAAGTAATCTATGACAAACAACAATGAAGGAGAATGTATAGACATTCAATGGTCATAAAGCTGTTCTTGCTCAAATAACTAGTTTATGACTGGATATGCCACAAAATAGAAGTCTATGAACAATTTATGATTATTTGTAAAATCAGTTTATGACAAAGTGATATTTTGATCCAGTACAGAATATATTACTATTGCACTTCAGTAAATTTGCTACATTCTCTGGAAATAAGTTGGTTTTCTTTTTCTTTTTCTTTTTCTTTTTTTAACATTTATTTACTTTTGAGAGACAGAGACAGAGCATGAGTGGGGGAGGGGCAGAGAGAGAGAGAGAGAGAGAGAGAGAGAGAATCTGAAGCAGGCTCCAGGCTCCAAGCTGTCATCACAGAGCCTGACCTCAGACTTGAACTCACGAACTGCTAGATCATGGCCTAAGCCAAAGTCAGTTGCTTAACCTACTAAGCCACTCAGGCACCCCAGTAAGTTGGTTTTCTAATAGTGCATACCAAATGAATCCTAGTTGAATTTTAACAACTAAAGTTAAAACTTGAAATAATTAGAGAATAAGAACATAGAGGTAAGTATATATCTGCTTTATCATTGGGAAAGGAAAGTGCTTTATTTTTATTATTTTTTAAGTGTTTATTTTATTTTTGAGAGAGAGAGAGAGTGCATGCGTGTGCATGTACATGAGTGGGGGAGGGGCAGAGACAGAGAGAGACAGAGGATCTGTCTCTGCATGACAGCAGAGAGCCTGATGTGGGGCTTGAAACTCATGAACTGTGAGATCATGACCTGAGTCAAAGTTGGACGTTTAACCAACTGAGCCACCAGATACCCCAAGGAAAGTGTTGTAAAGCATATAAGCACATAAATTATTAAAAGGAAATTACTGATAGATTTAACTTAAAAATTGTCATGTGTCGAAAAATATAAAAAAAATTAAATAGATCACAATTGAGATAATATATAAAACATGTGACAGAGATTCTCTCTTTGACCAACTCTACCCAAGCTCCTCTGAATTCTCTTATTAATTCTGACTTTTGGGCTTCCATGTTTGTTTCTGCGATGTCCAATGTCAGCAAGAGTCCTCCTTAGTCAGTTTAGCTAGAATTCCCCCACCTTATCTGTCTGGCCACCCTCCATATCTGTTCAGAGTCCTCATTCTTCACCATCCCCCAGGTGATCAGACATCACCTGCCTTCAGCAAAGAATCCTGTTAGGCCAGTTAGGCCAACTCCTGTCTTAGCTTTGATGTTTCCTCTTGGTGATTTTCCATCCACTGACCCTACAGCGCTCCTTGGCTAGAATTTCTACTTTTCCTTGTCATATTTGGAGGACAACATCATTGCTCTCCCCAGTGCAAAACCAAATTGCAGTGCTCCCTACACCAATCGTTACCGTCCCCCTGAATAAAATCTGCCACATTGTCTTTATTATTTTGGATAATATTTTTCTTTAATGCATGCATGACAAAGTATTCATGTTTTTAGAACACCAAGCTCTTTTATGAACAGTTATTGAAATTTGGGCATCACAATACAAAAACTTAAAATAATGCAGACAGTTCACCAAAGAAGAAACATAGTTGGCTTCAAAACAAATATCAAAAAAACCCTTTATTAATATCTAAATAAACTCAAGTTAAATCTCAGGTTACATTCCCATGTTGAAGAGTGTGAAGAAATTGACATGCTCTTGCACTCTTTGGAGTAATGAAAATGAGCATTACATATTGGTGGTCAATTTAGAAATGTGCCACCAATGTTTTCCGCATGTCTTTAACCTTTAACTGGGAAAGAGTCCATTTTTAGTAATATAATTTAAAGAGATACTTAAACTCATGCTTACACATGTATGTACAATGATGTTTCTCATATAAGCAAGTATATATATTTTTAATTTCATAGTTTTTTGTTAGTTTTAAGAAATCTCTACACCCAACGTGGCGCTCGAGATGAATAGTCAGACTCCACTGACTGAGACAGCTAGGTGTCCCTAGTATAATCAATTTTAAATAAATTAGAAGAGTGGTATATGATTTAGTGCTGTGTAGCCTTAAGACATCGTGAAAAGAAACCTTAAAATCTGCTAGTTTTTATGATTATTTTTTAATGTTTTATTTATTTCTGAGAGAGAGAGAGAGGCAGCTTGAGCAGGGGACGGTCCGAGAGAGAGGGAGACACAGAATCTGAAACAGGCTGCAGGCTCTGAGCTAGCTGTCAGCACAGAGCCCAACACGGAGGGCCTGAACCATGAACCGTGAGATCATGACCTGAGCCAAAGTCAGACGCTTAACCAACTGAACCACCCAGGTGCCCCTATAATTATTTTTTAAAGATAATAAAAATGTTATAAAACATTACTATTGTGTGTATTATATATTGTATGTTGTACAAAGTATGTAAACATGCATAAATACCTTTATATACCTTCGTGTATATACATATATATATATATATACCTTTATATATATATACACACACATCTATCTAGAGGTATATATACATCTATCTATCTATCTATCTATAAATATGTACAGGTAGATAGGATATATATAACTTCTAATGGGATGTATGTATGTATCAAATTGATTATCATGGTGATAAAATGATATATTTCCATTATAATGATAAATAAATATCACAGAAATACAAAGAAAATCCTAAATTAAAAACAAATACAAGAAAAATATGAAGAAAAAAAGGGGCGCCTGTGTGGCTCAGTCGGTTAAGCATCCGACTTCAGCTCAGGTCATGATCTCACAGTTTGTGGGTTCGAGCTCTAAGTCGGGCTCTGTGCTGACAGCTCGCTCAGAGCCTGGAGCCTGTGTTCGAATCCTTGTCTCCCTCTGTCTCTGACCCTCTCCTGCTCATGCTGTCTCGCTGTCTCCCTCAAAAATAAACATTAAAAAAATTTAAAAAGAATGAAGAAAAAATACATATGCATGTTCATATCATCAAAAGTCAGAATTAATGAGTCAGAATATACTCTATTCTCCCCAAATTTCCTAAATAATGTATCTGTTTTACAAATTTGCTTTGCCCCTTTCCAAGTAAAACAATGTGTCTTACTCACCTGGCAGATGAAATTCACATTCCTTCCCACGGCCCATGGCAATGCGTACATTCTCACCTCTAGCAGGCCTTCTCACCAGTTAAAATCCTCAGGGTAAACACAATTTGTTGTTTCCTGAACACACAATGCTGCTTTCTATCTCAGTACCTTTCTCCATTTTATTTTGCCTTCCTGAATTCCAGACCACGCTTTAGCCTCTTGGGTCCTGAGCAGTTTTGTTTACTTTCTGTGTGCTCTTCTGAGGACTCCATGGTGAAAAAATTCCAGATGATGACAATCTCTCCCCACATACAAATAGACAGGCTGAGGTAATAAGAAGCACCTTTCTTCTATTTTTGTTGCTATATCCATAGTTCTCTTATTACTTTTTTAAAATTTATGTATTTTTGAGAGAGAGCTCAGGGCAGAGAGAAAAGAAAATCCCAAGCAGGCTCCACACTATCAGCGCAGAACTTGATGTGGGGCTCAAACTCACAACCTGAGAGATCATGACCTGAGCCAAAATCAAGAGTTGAGCGCTTAACCGACTGAGCCACCCAGGTGTCCTTGTTTTATAACTTTTCATATCTATTAAATTGTGGTAATTGTTTGGTTACTTGTGTAGTTCAGCTACTAGAGGGTAAAGTCCCCTAGGGCGCAGACTGTCTTGTCTCCGTCTGCAACTTTCTTTTCTTTTTCTTTTTTAAACTAGAGGCTTTCAGCCAGCAAATGTTTATGTCAGATAAACTGAACTGAAATTATTAAGACTAGTATAAAAATAATGCTTGCCCATGATGGGATTCAAAGAAGAGCATATTTTAAATGAATTCTTTTATGACGAGGGAATTATTTGGAGGTGGATTTTTTAATAGTTGCCTTTATGTTCCATAATTTAAAACAACAGTTGTCCAAAAAAGTGTTTAAGTTATTTAATTGTTATAGACAAGAATGTTTTATATTTTTACTTTTTGGATTGTTGTTTTGATCTTTTTCTTAAAATTTTTATTTAGGTTCCAGTTAGTTAACATACAGTGTAATATTATTTTTGGGTGTACAATATAGTGATTCATCATATAATATCTCGTGCTCGTCACAGCAAGTGCTCTCCTTAATCTCCATCACCTATTTCCCCCAGCCTCCCTTCTACCTCCTCTCTGGTAACCACCAGTTTAGACAAGAGCTTTCTTTTTTTTCAATGTTTATTCTGAGAGAGAGAGAGAGAGTGAGAGTGAGGTGGGGAGGGGCAGAGAGACACAGAGACAGAATCTGAAGCAGGTTCCAGGCTTTGAGCTGTCAGCACAGAGCCCGACGCAGGGCTCAAACCCACGAACTGTGAGATCATGACCTAAGCCGAAGTTGGACGCTTAACCTACTGAGCCACCTAAGGCGCCCTGACAAGAGCTTTTTAATACAAGACTGATAACTGAGAGTTGGTATTTCCATTTATAATACAGGATTTAAAAATGAGCAGGATTTTATTCCTGTTTCAATCAATGCTGTGAACAAGATTGCCTTAAAACCCGTTCTCCTGAAAACAACTAAAGAGAGGGGGAGAAAAAATTAAAAATAAAATCTTTATGAATGCATCTATGAATAGTTAAGAAAGTAAGGAATTCTTAGAAGCCAAGGAATCAACAGAGGAAAATAAAACTCACAATTCAATTTCCCTGGAAGGAATTTTCTGTGTGGATAAATTTTGTTTTCAGGGACTGTTAGGAAGTGGGGAATATAGATAAACTCTAGGTAGATATACACAAGATGGGATGTCATAGGGATTGCCTCTATATACCATACATTCAAGCGTGGAAAGAGGACTGGAAAATTAATCTGTCTTGAACTTTGATACAGTATGGAGGGGAATAAAAAGCTTTCTTTTATACTTAGTAACCACAGCCAACTGACTTTAGTTTTACTGACTGAACTCATACTTCCTGGGTGGTCTCAATTCTCAGCATACAAGTATTCAGTGTAAAGTGGTCCTACGTTAGTAGTGCCCTTGGGACCTAGCAGGGCCAAACAAAAGCTCTCTCTCATAAAAAACAAAACAAGCAAACAAACGAAAAAGAAAACAAACAAAAAAAACCCCACTGCAATTCAGGGCTCAAATAATATCTACAGTAATATGAGCTTACAATAAAAACAGAAACAAAGCAGAGCAAAACAAAATAAAACAAGCTAAGCCAGCCATGTTGAATGAGAACCAGCAGACAATAAAAAAATAGAAAAATAAACAAATCACAGAAGGAAACCTGCAAAAACATTAGACATTGGAGTTATCACATACAAAATATAAAATAATGGTTGAAAATAAATTTCAAAAGTAAAGGTCCATAAAAATGACTGAACATAAAATTTGAATAAAATGGGTTGATTAGTTGACTAAGAGGAAGAACAAATATGTGAGCTGGAGAGAAATAATGGAGAAATTTCTATAAATGTAAGACAGTCCATAGGATGGAAAACAGAAGAATACAGCTTAAGAAAAATAGAAGATAGAATAAGGTTAAAAACAAACAAAAAAAAATATACCTAAACCTAGTAGTTGTTAAACCCCAGCTAGCGGTATAGACAGTGCATTTAGAGTAATGACAATTATTCTGAGATGATTTATTAACAGCAACAGAAAAAGCTTGAAGAAAGTAATAATGTATTTAATATACTGAGAAAAAACAACTCAGTGCAGAATAGTACACTAGAAAAATGACCGCAGAATGAGAGCAAAACAGTGGCATTTTAAGGTTAAGAAAACCTAAAAGAATTTGACTGCAATAAACTCTCACTAAGGAAAAAATATAGATAGGTACTTTAGAAAAAAAGGCACATCATCTCAGATGGAAGATTTTTTCTGGGGGATCAATCAACAACTTAAATATTAACATTGATGATTCCAAAGTATATACCAAGAGAGAACATTCCGGCTCATTATATAAGATTAGCATAAGTTCTATACAAAAACCTCCAAAAAGAGTGAATAAGGAAGATTTCAAGCCATCTGTCTTGTGGCACTGAGGCAAAGATGTTTGGCCACATATTAGGGAACCTAACTGAGCAATGTGTAAAATTACAAAAATACTGCTTTGCCAGGTGGCCAAATGCAATAGAAGTTTCATATTAGAAAACCAATGAATGTGATTTACTACATTAACAATTTTGGAGGGGAAAGTAAAAAAAAAGTTTTTTTAATGAAGACATAAATAAATGGAGACATATAATCATGGATTAAGAAACACATCTAAAGAAAGCAATTACTACTTGAATTCATTGATAAATGAAATGCAATTAAAATTAAAACTTCAAGGGGTGCCCGGGTGGCTTATTTGGTTAAGCACCTGACTCTTGATTTCCACTCAGGTCACGGTCTCACTGTTGATGAGATAGAGCCTTACATCAGGCAGGCTCTGTGCTGACAGCATGGGACACTGTCTCCCTCTCTCGCTGCCCTCTCCCCCTCCCCCTTTGGCCCTCTCTGTGTCAAAATAAATAAACAATACAAAAACAAAAAACCTCAAAAATTTATTACTGGATTTGACTAACTGATTCTAAAACTTACATGAAGGAAGGGAGGAACACATGATACTCCTGCAAAGGGAAATCTTATCTGATAAAAAAAAATTAATTTGAAGAGCTTCTGATAGGATACAGAAGGTAAAAGCTGACCATTGCTTCGATCATACCAACTACAAACACTAGATAAAAGTTATAACAATATATGTTTTGGAACATACTAGAGAGCTATGGATATATAGCTCATATATATATATAAGTGAATAGTATCATGGGACAAATAGAAAACAAATAGAAGTAAAAGTAAATAACTATGTGAATAGATACATTAAATGCGAGTGTGTTAAATATTCCAGTTAAAAGACAAAGATTGTCATATTAAAATACTAATAAAAATGAATCATCTATATAATTTTTATGTCTTAATTAAGACACATAAAATTTATATAGGTTGAAAATAAGGACTGGAAAAAGATATGCAATGAAATCTTTTTAAAAAATATATGTGTTAGGAGGATTTTGTCCCAATCTGTGGGCAAACCTTTTGAAATCCTAAATGACGTCTTTAGAAAACCCAAAGTTTTTTATTTTAATGGAGTACCATTTATCAATTTTTGCTTTTGTGCTTACTGTTTTCTGAACCTTGTTTAAGAGGTTTTCCTTAATCTTAGGTCATAAAGATTTTCTCCAATGTTTTACCTAGTTATTTTATAATTTTACCTTTTACATTTGGAGTCATAATCCATTTCAAATTAATGTTTGAATATGAGAACTGAAATGGGAGCCACATTTTATATTTTCCCCCTCACTATTTGGATCAGGAAATCTGTAAGGGCTTGGCAAGATGATTCATTTCTGATATATGTTATCAACTGGGGCATATAAGCCTGAAAGATCTACTTCCAAAATGGTTCCTTTACTCAAACGTGTGGTGATCAGGCTCTATGGCCACTCTCCTTTGCTCTCTATCTCAGGTGGTATCTCATTCTCAAAAAGGGCTTCTCAGTGTGCCTTGGGGATTCTAATAGTGTGGTGACTTCAGAGCTGTTGGACTTCCTACAAAGCAGCCCATGATATCAAGAGAACAAGGTGGAAGCTGCTAGTCTACTTATGGTCTAAAATCAGTATAGTGTCACTTCTTTCATAGTCTGTTGAGGAGAGAAGTCACAGGAAAGCTCAGATTCAAGGGAAGGGGTACTGACCATGTCTCAGTGGAAGGGGTGTCTACAAATTTGTCACCATCTTTATTTCACCACAGCATCAGACTGATAAGATCATTGCCTTTCCCCCATTGAATTACATTAGCACAGTTTTCATAATTTAAATGACTATTGCTGAACTCTTATAAAGTTAAGCATATATTTACCATGTGATCCAACAATCTTATTCATCAGTATTTTCACAAGATAAATGAAAACCTATATTAACATAAAATCCTTTCTATGATTGTTTACAGCAAGCTTATTCTTAATTGTCCAAACCTAGAAGCAACTCAGGTGTCTTTTAACCACTGAATGAATAAAGAGATTGCACTACAATCACAAAATAAAACATTTATTTAGCAATATAAGGGAAACAACTATTGATTTACACAATGTAGATAAATCTTAAATACATTTTGCTAAGGAAAAGAAGCCAATTTCAAAAGACGACATATTGATTGATTCCATTTACGAACTGGAAAACAGATCCATAGTTTCTAAGGCAATAAGGGAGGAGAGATGTTGACAGCAAAAGGTCAGCATGAGACGATTTTGGGGGAGATGAAACTGTTTTATATCACAGTAATGGCGGATACATGACTTTTTGCTCTTTTTTCTTTTCTTCCAAGATTTTATATAAATTCAAATTAGTTAACATATAGTGTAGTATTGGTTTCAGAAGTAGACTTTAGTGATTCATCATTTTCTTATAACACCCAGTGGTCATCACAAGTGCCCTCTTTAATGCTCATCACCCATGTAGCCCATTCCCACCCACTTTTACTCCAGCAACCCTCAGTTTGTTCTCTATAGTTGAGAGTCTTTTATGGTTTGTCTCCTTCTCTGTTTTTATCTTATTTTACTTTTCCTTACCTTCCCCTATGTTAATCTGCTTTGTTTCTTAAATTCCACCTATGAGTGAAATCAAATGGTATTTGTCTTTTTCTGATTGATTTATTTCATTTAGCATAATACACTGTAGTTTCATCCATGTCATTGCAAATGGCAAGATTTCATTCTCTTTGATGACTGAATTGTATATATGTATACATATATACACACATACATATCTTCTTTATTGCAATCCCTGTCAAAATATTAACACCATTTTTCACAGATGTAGAATAAACAACTCTAAAGTTTGTATGGGACCAGTAAAGATCCCAAATAGCCAAATTAATGTTGAAAAAGCAAAGCAAAGCAGGAATATCACAATTCTAGACTTAAAGCTGTATTACAAAGCTGTAATCATCAAGACTGTATGGTACTGAAAAGAAAAAGAGATACATATCAGTGGAACAGAATCGAGGACCCAGAAGTGGACCCACTACTCTATGGTCCACTCATCTTCGACAAAGCAAGAAAGAGCATCCAATGGAAAAAACACAGTCTTTTTAACAAATGGTGTTGGGAAAACTGGACAGTGATATGCAGAAGAATGAGACTGGGCCACTTTCTTAATACCATATATGAAAATAAATTCAAAATGTATGAGACACTAAATGGGAGATAGAAAATCATCAAAATTCTAGAGGAGAAAATAGGCAACAACCTCTTTCACCTTGCCCATAGCAACTTCTTACTAGACATGTCATTGGAGGCAAGGTAAACAAAAGCAAAAACGAACTATTGCACTTCATCAAGATAAAAAGTTTCTGCACAGAGAAGGAAACAATCAACAAAACTAAAAGGCAAGCTACAGAATGGAAGAAGATATTTGCAAATGACATGTCAGATAAAGGGCTAGTATCTAAAATCTAAAAGGAATTTATTCAACTCAACACTCAAAAATTAAATAATCTAGTTAAGAAATGGGCAGAAGGCATAAACAGACATTTTTTCAAAGAAGACATAAATGGGTAATAGACACATGAAAAAAAATGCTCAACATCACTCATCATTGGGGAAAAACAAATCAAAACCACAAAGAGATACTATCTCACACCTGTCAGAATGGCTGAAGTAAAAACTCAGGAAACAACAGATGTTGGCAAGGGTGCAGAGGAAAGGGAAGACTCTTACACTGTTGGTGGGAATGCAAACTGGTGCAGCCACTCTGGAAAACAGTTGGAGGTTTCTCAGAAAGTTAAAGACAGAGCTACTCTATGCCCCGCAATTGCACTACTAAGTATTTATCCAAAGGGTACAAAAATACTGATTCAAAGGGGCACATGTACCCCAATGTTTATAATAGTACTATCAACAAAAGCCAAACTATGGAAAGGGCCCAAATGTCCACTGACTGATAGACATTTTGTATTTTTTAAAAACCAGTAGAACTGTATACCACAAAAAATAGGTGGATAGTCTAAAACCAAATACAAAATAGCATTACACAAATAATGCATTGTAGTGAGTAAATTTCTTTCTCATAGAGGTATGGGTTAGTAATTTTGAAAGTACTTTATGTAGTATGATTTACATTATGATTGGATAAATAAATAAGTAAGTAAGTAAATAAATACATTGTAGAAAATGAGAGCCAAGTTTTTTTCTGGTTGTCTGAGGAAAACCTTACAAACGGATAAAGGGGAGAAGGGAAGAGGGAGCCTGTGTTGTTGGGTGGGTGTTGCAGATAATCTGTATGAACTTGTGATATATATATTTTTGAACATTTAAAATATTCTCAATATTTTCAATATGTATACTTGCATCTCATTTTCTACAAAATATTTGTTTTCAACATATATATACACAAATATATAGATATAGGAATAAATATAATGTTTATGTATGCATGAATTAGTAGACATATACATATCTTTGAATTCTATATACCAAGCAGGTCTAAAAGCAATGACAACCTGGCAGAAATAAGCACACTTGGAGCCCAGATCTTGATTTCTAATATCATTCTACAATAGAAGGAACGACGACTCCTTATAAAGTGGTTGATTGGGAAGGAGAAATGTAAGATGTGCTTGGAACACCTTAGAGCACCAGAAAATAAGATAGTTCTCAAACAAAACAAAACAGAACGGAAACAAAAATAAAAATATCCCAACCTTAGGGTGGTTTAATTATATAAGTATAATTTTGAGGAAACAAAGATATACTGCAGAAGATACAGTAACACTTCATTTATATGAAGTTTGGAAACATCCGGACATGGACATATTGTTAAACGATGCAATTGTGTGTGGTGATAATCTAGAGAAAATAAAGGACATGGTAAACATGAAAATTCTGCTAAAAAATTGCTATTCCATTTTATCTGCTAAAAATAAAAACAGTTTAAGTTTCAACAGTTTAATTACTTCCACAATCAGGAAGAGTCTTTCTTTCTTTATCTCACATACATTTTCCCATTGTTATAATTAATTCCATCTGTAATGGGTTCAGTAGATGTAGTACTTGCATCTTCTGGGGAGTAGCCAAGCTTAAAATTGAAGATTGATTTTAGATATCTTTCTCTAGAGTAAATAATTCCATGTCTTAAAGATCATGTTCTCTAATCATTTAACTGTATTTGCATGATTCCTCTGGTCTTCTCTGAGTTTTTCTTACTTTTTGGCTTGAAAATTTTGTTCAACATAATTGACTAGTTCTGAGTTCAGTGGATTGATGATCTCTTCTTAATTCATGCATATTCTACCCCTATGATTTCAGTGACAAATCCATATGCATTGGTTCTAGATTTAGTTTCCAAAAAGGCTTTAATAAGGTATCTCTCTATTCACAATTCCTCAGATATACCCAAGCCCGCCATGGCTGAGATCTCTCTCCTCTCTCTACTTTTCTGATATTTCATCTACATTCTCTATATAAATAATCTTCTTTTGTAACCCAGATAGTATGTAGTCCCAGAAAGCCATCTTTCTGTATACTGCACAACTAATACTATAATAAACAGGTGGGACTACAAATTCCACATTTTCAGAGCGTATGTGAATTCATTATTTCAATATTTTCATATAATTTCATGCTTATGCAATAAACTCATGTAAATTAATAATAACAGAAAGCAAATAAAAATAATAATCATACTAGAGGTACTAAAGGTACTAAAATCAGAAACATTTTAAATTTTTTCTAAGTTTTATAAAACCTTCTGGCAAATAAGTGTATTAGATTTCTACTTATGTACTACATATTTTAAAAATTCAAATAAGATTTATTGCATTACTGATATTTATTTTCTTTATCCGAAATAAATACAAACATGTTTTTATTAAAAATAATATAGTAAAATGCATGGTGGTATCCTGGACTGGATCCCAAAACAGAAAAGGATTATTGGAAAAACCTAAAATCTGAATGAAGTTTGTAGTTTAATTAATCAATGTCTCAATGTTAACTCATTAGTTTTAACAATTAAATAGTGTTTGAGTAAGAAATGACACTAGAAAAACCTTACTGCAAAGATTTTTTTCTTTGTGACTTTTCTATTATCTGGAATTATTAAAAATAAAAAGTTTATTTGAAAAATAATGTATGTAATTTTTAAGTAAAACTTTTATTCCACTGAATGTGTAGATCAAATTTTTCTGAAGTTTTTTTTTTTTTTTTTTTTTACTTAAAAGGAGAAATTGCATAAGAACTTAGAAGTTTAGCTTCTTGGCGAGTTATTTAATATTATAGATCTTATAGGTTAATAGTAGGCTTTATCTAGAGTTTTTTTCTGTTATGTAAATTTATTCTATATAGTATACGATAATGAATATTACTTTTAGTTTTGAACGAATGTTTTAAAACTCTGTTTCCTGAAAATTGGGTTACATTTAATATAAATTTTGTAATTAGAAATCATATAACATAAGTGTGTCCCATTTGAGCAATATAAAACATATAATTGCCTATAGAAGATATAAATGCACCTTTGATTGAAAACATTTGTTTTAGATGAATCCAGGTGTGAATTTCAGATAACAGTCTCTGAGTACCAACTAGATCTTTTATTGGGAGCCAAAAGGTAGTACAGATAATGATGGGCATTCTTTAGGGGGTTAACATATAAATATGTAAAATACAAAAGCAGCATTAAATTAGTATGATCTCCTGGATATTAATAAGCAAGTCAAATTTGAATGAACTTGGTTAAAAAATCAAATAATTTCTGAGGCTGCATTTCCAATTTCTAAAAGAGGAATGATCAATATATCGAAATTCTCAAATATCATGAAGATAAGTCTATGGGGGTGTGTAAGCACCATATGAGCATTCTATTTAAGTAAACAATAAATTAACTGATTTGTAGAATTTGTAAATAGAGAAGAGAAATAATACTTTATCACAGATGCTCTATTTCTTTACCACTGGAAGTAGTAGTTTCTTGATGTAATAACAAAGTAGAGAACAATGAGATTTGCATGGTTTAATGTGTTTATTTGTTTTATTTTTTTAAGCTTATTTATTTATTTTGAGAGAGAGCATGCGCAAGGTTGGGAAAGTGGTAGAGAAAGAGGGAGAGAGAGAAGGGGAGAGAGACGGAGAGAAAGAGAATCCCAAGCAAGCTCTACACTGTCCGTGCAGAGCCTGATGCAGGGCTCACTAACCATGAAATTATGACCTGAGCTGAATTCAAGAGCTGGATGCTTAACTGACCGAACAACTCAAGACCCCTAATTTGCTTATTTTTGAAATACTACCCTGAATTTAAATCAAATAAGAGTCTGAAAAGGTGTCATTTTTCCTATGTTTGTGGACATTTACGTTGATTCCCAAGCAAGCTCTTCTCCACTCTATAGAGTGAGATGTGTAGCACAGCACTGATTGGCTTAAATTTCTGTCAATGTACAAACCCAAAGTGGACAACCTATGCTTCCGGAGGACAAAGACTTAGAAACAAATTTGTGTTTCATCACACCATGTAACATCTGGAAAACAATCTCGAAGGTTTATTATGAACATGATGCAGTTCTATAGTCTTTCTTGTATGGGATGCATTCATTGATACAATTGATTGATTTGTACTATTCCTTTACTCCAATTACTCATTTCTCATGTGGAGGCAGCGTTTTGCAGAATGGATAGATCCAGGAGGAAAGCACTGGCCTCTTTCTCAAATGCTACCTCTACCTCTGTAGTTCATCGTGATGAACTGAATATATGACCCTAAGTGGTGGTGCTTTGAATAAGATAAATAATTGGTCATCGGTAAATAAACTCTTGTTAACTCAGCTTTTCATTCAGACTCAGGGGTCCTCATAAGCCTTTTCTTAAGAAACCTTAGCTCTGGTTAAACTGATTGCAATCTTCTTCTTATTACTCCAGCATGTTTGATGCTTATCTCACCTGTCCTTGCTGGCACTTGCTATTATGTTCTTTTGCTTTACCTCTCTGCCAGCAAGGGTTACCAATGGCCTCAGCTAAGACTGGTGAAGTCTTGGAAGGCTCACGAGCAGTTAGCTCTTCCATACTGCTCCCATATGATATTAGGTCTGGTAATCACAGCCTCCTTGATGGAATTTCTGAACTAACTCCTTATATTTTGGCACGTGAGCTCCATCCAACAAGATTTAAGATAATTTGTGAAAGTAAACAAAGCATAAGGTAGAACAATTCAGAATGAAAACAAAACAGGACAAAGGTCAACAGCAAAGAACAGAAAAGTAAACGTGAGCAAGTACTTGACAAGATCTAATTACCATAATTGGGCAGAAAATTTGATTTGCTTGGAAGCAGAGAGATTTAGGCTAATTTTGTTTTTCTAGTCATTAATAACTTAAATGATACAAACTCACATGGAACAGCTTTTTTTTTATAAAGGAGTCAAATGTAAAAGAAAGAAGTACTTGTATAAGAAACATTAAATTTCAGTGGCAAACTACTATGGTTGTACAACAGACTCTAAAATCATGTTTAAAGCAATGATGTTTTTACATCACCTGAAGGCTGAAAATCATACTATAAATTTGTGAAATGTTTTGTTTTAATTTTTATTTGCTTTAAAAAGTTTTTTTAAATGTTTCTTTATTTTTGAGAGAGACAGAGAGACAGAGAGAGGGAGAGAGAGAGCTTGAGCAGAGGAGTGGCAGAGAGAGACACAGAATCCAAAGCAGGCCCCAGGCTCTGAGCTGTCAGCACAGAGCCCCAAGTGGGGCTCAAACCTACAGACCACAAGATCATGACCTGAGTCAAAATCAGACACTTAATTGACTGAGCCACCCAGGCATCCCTGTGAAATATTTTCTATGTCAACTAAGTTAATATGTTTCAGGTTTCTTTTTTTGCAATGATCTAACTAGTTATAGGAATAGGACTTTGGGTGTCTGGATGAATGGGTGGGTAAAATGCCAGATAGAGTCTTTAATCAGTGACTTCTGGGTGTCAGTAGCAGGTGCTGCTGGATCAGTCATTGATGTTTCCCACTTCCAACTTAGAGCAAAGCCATTTTGTCACTGGTCAAATCAGAACTGTGAGTTGTCAAAATACCCAGTGAGAGTATGCAATTCTGTTCTTTTGTTGTGAAATTTTGAGAGCAGACTTCTCACCTACTTCGGGTTCAACCCACTTTGCCAGGACAAGGGTAGCAGAGGATGTTTGTTAGAGCCAATATTTTCTTTGAAGTAGGTAGAAGTAATTTATAAAACTGGAAAGACGAAATTTTGGTTTGATTTTAGCCCTACCACCTGCAAATCATGAGGCATCAGAAAAGCCACAAAGTTTTCTCTGGCTGTGTTGATCTGTGATACACACTCCCTCTCAGTGTCCATGGTTGCCCACTGAATATTAAGTTTCCTACCATGGGAAGAGCAGACGTACTTTAGATCAAAGTCTATACAGATGTGAGCGCTGGGGTTTGTTTTCGGGATATGACTGCTGGATGCACAGGCGTTGAATCCCATGATTTGAAAAGCTCTAAGAAAACTTTAGAGCTTCCTTTTTATGACAAAATGTAAGTGTACAGATAATAACTAAACGGTGTATTTGCTGATATCAATAAACTGTGCAGTTAATGGGAAAATTAAAAGCATAGACTTAATATGCTACAGTGTAATTAACACACACACACACACACAAACACACACACACACGAATTTCTTAGTTTTCTAATTTTGAGGTTATGGAATAATAAGACCACTGAAAAGGGGGCACTAGGAAGCAGAGAATCATTATGTGACCTTCAAAGAAATGTAATTTGACAGACTTCAGTTTTCGTTTATGCTCTGATGCCTCAGTTGTCTTCTTAGCAGCGTGTAGGCTAGAGGTGCTGAGGAATGACTTCTATTTTCAGTCCAGCAGGAAGCATTTGAACTTCATTTGAATGGTAGCTGTGTAAGTTTAATCTCCTTTTAGCTTTAAAAACCAGTGGCTTTTTTTTTTTTTTTTTTGGCATCAGAAAACATTGGTATTTGTAGGTTAATTCGATTTTGTCTAAAGGTATGCCTCTACCATCAACTTCGAAGGAACAAATAATCTTATCTGAATCCAAATTAACACATTATTGCATGTCTATGGTTTATGGAAAATGTCAGTAAAAAAGTATTAGGTTAAAGCTGATTTTTTACTATTTGCTTCTTTATTTTTATTTTTTTTTAATTTATTTCTAGGGGAGAGAGAGAGAGAGAGACAGCGTGAGCAGGGAGGGTCAGAGAGAGAGGGAGTCACAGACTCTGAAACAGGCTCCAGGCTCTGAGCTAGCAGTCAGCACAGAGCCCGACGCGGGGCTCGAACCCACGAACTGCGAGATCATGACCTAAGCGAAAGTCGGACGCTTAACCGACTAAGCCACCCAGGCGCCCCTATTTTTTTGCCTCTCAATAAACAACCAAGGCAGGGCACAAGTAGATTAAGAATATGATGCATGGATATTGTAAATTACATTTGCAAAGATTTATTTCATATTACAATTAAAATTTTCTTTCAGAAATTAGTGAGACCTGCACATTCTAATAGCTGGCAAAAATGTGTTAGTATCACTGAATACTAAAGTAGTAGTGGAAGCATATTACTAGTGGCAAAAAGCCTATGCTAAATATCGACAACTGTATTTAAATAAATAATATAAAACATATGCTACCTTTGGAGGTTTTTGGGGGGATGTAATAAATTGTATCCTACTTCCCACTCAAATTCTTTACTGATTAAGAAATACAATAAATAAGCCAACATATGGAGAACAAAAATATCCCCCTTATTACAGTTAAAACTGAAATTGGAGAATGTGTTTTGCATCTGGGAGGATGTGGGCTTCTGTGCACGGAGCTATGGAGAGTTATATGTAGCATTACTCACCTTGAGCGGGAGTGCTTGACCGGGCACTACCTGTAAAAATAGAGCTGGCCCACAGAGAAGCAAAATAGAACATACGGGCAGCTGTGTCTCAATAGAGAAGGGAAGAAGATGGCGGTTTCACTAGCCCAGGGTCTCTTTCCAAACTCTCCAGTTAGATACGCTGTGTGGGGAATGAGTGGGCGGGTGAGAAGAGCTGGGAGTCAACAATGGAACATTCTCCACACAGAGGCCAGGCGTGAGGAAAGACTTCCTGTCCCTCCTTCACTGTCTTTCCAGTGAAGAGGTTCTTGTCTGCCATGAAACAGCCTTGAGTACTTCTTGATAATAGGGCTCCAGAGTACCGCAAGGGGAATTTATCTTAAGCAATTCCTGTTCTCATAGGATTCTCTGTGTGAACATAAGAGCTGCTAATGTGCCCGGGCTTTCGGGTGTAAGATTTTAAGATTATATCCATGCTGCTTTCCATTTGGTCTCCCACAACAGGAGACAGAGGGGATCTGCCGTCATTGTCTTCAATATTTTTTTCCATCAGATAGTAATGTTCCAAAGTGAAACTCTGCAACACTTGAGATGAGACCTTCTTTTTATTAATGTTGACTTATTTATTTTGAGAAAGAAAGAATATGAGTACGAGTGGGGGAGGGGCAGGGAGGGCGAGAGCGAGAGCGCGAACACCACACAGGCTCCACACTGTCAGCGTAGAGCCTGCACCGGGGCTTGATCTCACAAACCATGAGATTATGACCTGAGCCAAAATCAACAGTGGGACATTTAACTGACTGAGCCACCCAGGAGCCCCAAGACCCCTCCTTTTTTTTTTAACACAAGCTAAGCTGAAATTATTAATACAAATTTTTTGTGATGAAAAGAGCAAGGGCGCCTGGGTGGCTCAGTCAGTTAATCGTCCAGCTTCGGCACAGGTCATGATCTCGCGGTTCGTCGGTTCAAGCCCTGCATCGGGCTCTGTGCTGACAGCTAGCTCAGAGCCTAGAGCCTGTTTCTGTAGCTCCCTCTCTCTCTGACCCTCCCCTGCCCATGCTGTCTCTCTCTCTGTCTCTCTCAGAAATAAATTTAAAAAAAAAACACACATTAAAAATTAAAAAAAAAGAAAAGAGCAAAGCTCACTAAGTATTTTGTCCCTCCTCTACCTTTGGTGGCCCACTTGCAGCTCAGTGAGACCTTGTGAGCTGAAATGAATTATGTCACTTCTGATCAGAGGCAAAGAAAAAAAAAATCCCTTGCATCATTCTCTAGTTTCTTTCTTTCCTTGCCATGGCAACTGAGGAGAATGCAGCACCAAATATTAGAGCCTCTATTTGTGGGGACACCTGACTGATTGCTCAGGAGGGCTATCCAAGGACTCACATGGGACACAGTATAAATCAGAAAATTTTGTTAAGTCACTGAAATTTAGGGATTGTTTGTTAGCACAGCATATATTAGCCTGTCTTGACTAATACAATTATCCACAGCTTTTGTGGGTTAAAAGAATCCAAGTTAGTTTGCATGTTTCACTGGAGGTACTATTATATTATCAGAAATGATTCAATGGTGGAATAGTGAAAATTTTCATAAATGTGAGCTTAGAGCAAGTTTTCAGAAGACAGGTAGAATTTGGGATAAACTGAGAGAGCCGTGAGGGCATACTGAGCAGGGACTCTTAGCAAAGGTAGGAGAGGAGATGTTTGTTATAGAGTAAAACTAGCTTAGCTAAAAGAAAGGGTTAAGTTCTAACATTATACAAGGCGAATTTACATAGGTATGATGAATCTAGAGTGAGAAGGCAGTCTGGGAATCCATAGGATGTCTTTGAGGAAGAGGAGGAGTGGGCGTGGCAAGACAGAAGCAGTAGTCAATGGTTCAGGGAGGTGACATTGGCAGTGATGCTCACAATATGTAGATAAGATGATATTCCACCTAAGTAGCTGGTATCAGAAAAAAGTGGCATGTGAGGGATATTTTGCAACTATGCTGCTTGATTTTCTGGAGCATTCAATAATGGCAGACAGAGACAGAGACAGGGAGAAAGAGAGAGAGAGAGATCTGATATAAAGGATAAAAAAAAAAAGAGTTGAGAAAGGTACCATTTTGGAAGATTGGCAGCATCTACAGAAATAGATGCTGGAAAGAGGCACTAATATTAGGCTGAAGATGACTGAATACATTTTCTTTGCAGTAAGGGCAGGCTCATTGGACAGGTGTATATAAAGAGCAGTTATATATAAGAACTGGATTAGAAGTGAGACCAGGAGCTACAAATTTGTGATTAATGCTAAATTGTAATTAATGGCCTAAGATAGTAATTATAGGAAGAGAGAATCATCTTGTAGAAGGATGGGCCAAGGACTGATGACTGAGACCTGTTAATAGTAGGAGAAGGATGACAAGTTTTTTAAAAATTTTTTTATTATTTATTTGAGACAGAGAGAGAGAGAGAGAGCAGGGGAGGGGTAGAGGGAAAGGAAGACACAGAATCCAAAGCAGGTTCCAGGCTCTGAGCCGTCAGCACAGAGCCCAGCGTGGGCTTTGAACTCACAAACTACAAGATCTTGACCTGAGCAGAAGTTAGATGCTCAGTTGACTGAGCCACCCAGGCGCCCCAGAATGACAGGTTCTTAGAAGACTATATTAAGTACCTTTTGTGACCAGCAAACCCACTTTTTACCATATGCATATTGCTGTGTTATTTGCTATTGTCATTCCAAAAGCCTCTGAAACCATGTTTAGGTTATTTTGTAACTTTTATCCTATATAACTCCATCCTAGGAAAATATCTGTCATAACAGCCCAATTATTCTCTTGTTTCTTGTACAGCTTTCCATTATTTTTGACTGAATTCATTTAATCAGAGAATATTGTCAAAAATCTTGGGTATTTCTTCTTTGGCTGTAACAGATTGGCTTAATTCATCCTTCTTCTATAAAATCAATTCTGTTGGATTGGCTTATACTTCCAAGTCTGCTTGATGCACCAATATGTAAAGTGTTATCCCACAAAATAAATATCTTTCTGAAAATCTACAGTTTTAAAAACTCTTTTAATGAGAATTTATGGAATACCAAGTCAATGGGAACTTCACATAAATCTAGAAAGTGTATTTGTCACTGCAGTAATACATTTATTATAATCCAGGGTTGGCATTTTTAGAGAGTCCTGAAACGCTACAACATCTAGGTATTAGGATATAGAATGGGCTTTGAACTCATTTCCTGTGTTTATAAATAGAATGCCTTAAAATGTAATTTATCTAGGTCTTTTCTGTTATTTAGATTTATAAAAGAGGTTCTGCAGGCATTATTTCTGAAAAATATTTTATGTGTGTTTAGTCAGTAAATAAAATATTTATTGACTCCTTTCACGTGTTAGGTGTTCTATTGAGCACAGGGAATACAAAGATGAATCAGACAGGGTTTCCAAACTCAAAGAACAGAATCTGCCTTCTAGAAAGAAAGGCACACAAAGGAAGAGAAAATTATAATATAGAGTACCAGTGTGCATATTACAATATAGAGAGAGATAGTACGTAGGAGGTGTGCACAGAGTGATGACATGTGGCAATGAAGGAGGGGTAGCTCACCTTGGCCCGAAGGGTGGGAGAGTAGGAGTTAGGTGACATGAGGGCAGGGAGCAGAAAGAGAATTCCAGGTGGAAGAGTAGCTAGTGCCCAAGCCAGGAGATGACGTGATAGTTCTTGGAAGACCTGTACGTAGCTGAATGTGCTTGTAGCACAGCTTGCTGAGAGATGAAGCCAGAGAGATAAGCTAGAGCCCTGTCATGATAACCTTGCCTTTTCAGTTGTTTAGTCACAACTTCCTTTGCTTCAGGAGAGTTTTCAAGTGCCTTGAAGGGCTGTAAATACCAGACCAAGATACTCAAAGCTTTCCCCAAGATGTTCACAAACCTTAGGAGAGCAACATGGTAAGATTTGCACGTTAGGAAGAAAATGCTGTCTTTTTAGAAGAGAACGGATTATAGGGGAAAAGGCAGAGGCCAGTTGGTAAGTTGCTACAGTTAAATGAACCTGAGAAACGACTCATGAGGTGATGAATTAAAGCAGAGGCTTTGCCAATGGAAAAAGGTAGGAGATGTAACATCAGCACTGTCAACATGGTTTGCTAATAAATATTTTCTCACTGAATGAATTGTAACTAATTAGATATGTGGGGTGAGGAGGAGGGAGAAGTCAAGGATGAATTACAGGTTTAGGCTTGAGAAACTAAGTGGGTGATGAGAGAAGTCATTGCTTGGATAATGAATGAACACACTCCTCCTGAGGTCTTTGTGCCTGGGAATGGTTACTGTTGGCTTGTGGAATACTCTTAACCATACAGTAAACTGTATGAGAGTAAGTCAGTGTCTTCCTTTTCTCCTGTAATTTTTTGCAGCACCAAGAACAGTACCAGTCACACAGAGTGTGGTCATAATCCAGTGAGTCTGGTATATGTGTTATCCATCTACAAATAAGTGACAGGTGCTGACTGAATATTAGTTGGGATTCGTTGGTTATGTGCAATGGAAACAGATTCTGACTAACATGAACTAGGCAGGGAGAAAAGCAAGTGCAGAAAACTCCCGGAAGTGTTCCATAACTCAGAGGATCTAGTCAGGAAGACACAATGGAAACAGATGAACCACAGCTTTCAGTCCGTTTGTCCCTGTACTCAAGATTCAAATTCCAGAGAGCTCTGAATTATTGCCCACCTTGAGGAACATCTCCATTGCTTAGGTAGGAGACGTTTGGGTCCCTAATTACAATCCTACAAAAGGGACAGGGGTAATTCTTCAAACATTTGAAAATCATGGTTTCTTAAAAAGAGAAGAATGCTAACCAGCCAATAATGACAAAGCTGATTCTAACCTTTATTGTTTTCTGTTTCGAAAAAAAATTTTTTTAAACAAAAATGAAGCTCGTGAAGTATGGGCACGAGTAATTCGTCTTCTGGCTAAAAGGAACTTGGATCTTTTTCAGTTTAGCTACTCTCTTTGACGACAAATTTAATCTATTATTTAGTCTGTAGAAAGTAAAACGAATGTTTAGAAAATAAAAAACAAGCGCTAACTTCATGAGACCCAGTAGGAAATTCTAGATCAAGAAGGAAGTATTATATAGAATATAAGTGAGGAGAAAACAGAATAGGTAGAGGTGGAGTGGGAAAGAAAACAAGCGAGGGAAGGGAGGAACACCCACAGAAGAAAAATCCAGCCTTATTTGGATCAACTTCAGAACAACATTCAAACCCAATCTCTAACCCTTGAGTGTCTGAAGGAAACACCCACCACTAATTACAGGATGCAGATATGGAAGAAGCCACTTCAGGGTTGTGGGGTCCGAACCAGCATCCTGATGATGGCTTTTAAGATGTGGCTGTGGTTGTTTGTTTGGTAGCAGAAGAGAGTTTCAATTTGCTTCCACTGGCCTTGATAGATGTTGATATTTCTTCCATCTCTAATCTCGTTCCAGAACTAGGGAAGTACCTGTGCCAACTATGGCTTTGTTTGGTATGTCAGACAGTCCTGGTGCTGCTGTGGAATCATCGTGAAGGATGTTTATATAAAGGTGGGAAACAGGACCCCAGTCCTATTGAAAGCTCTGCTTAAAGATCGCTGTGAAATTCCTAACCCCATCTCTTTTGTTAATAGAGCTGCTTGCATGGTTGATTCTGACAACCTTGGAAAGATTTTAAGCCGGTCTGTATTTGAAACCACAATTTCAATCATGTTTCTATTTTTTTTTTCATTTCTGGTAAATTCTTTTAGATAACAATTGTTCTTTCACGGCAAACAAAGATGAGCTCAACCTTGAGGAAACCTGAATTCCTTTATAGTGTAAAATGGTGAAGAAACATGACTCATGACATGTGAAAAGTACTTTTGAAAGCCTAATTAGCATTCCTGGAGAGAAATGTGGTCCTATTGTATTAGACTTTGTATATAGACGGGCTGAATAAATAGGCACAGTCAATGTTATAACTCACTCCAGCAACTTTCAGTTATTCTTTTTTCCCCTCAAGCTACAGAAATGTTTAGAAAATATATAATGAATGATAGTTCATTTATTTGCACTTATTATTTTACTTCTTGTGGATGTAATTTTTTCATTTTTAAAAAATTATTTATTTATTTCTTTAGAGAGAAAGAGTGTAACCGAAGAGGGGGCAGAGAGAGAGAGAATGGGAGAGAATCTCAAGCAGGCTCCATACTATCATGCAGAGCCTGACTTGGGACTCGATCATGACTTGAGCCAAAATCAAGAGTCAGATGCTCAACTGACTGAGCCACCCAGGTGCCCTTCCTTTCTTAAAAAAAAAAAAATTATTATGGAATAACAGGTCAGAAGAGGTAATTCTTCAAAATTTGGAAATCAAAGAGCAGAACTGTCTAAGGAATAATCTAAATTATTTTAACTTGTCACATGGGGACCAGGGTGGGGGGGAGTTGGTGGAAACCCTGACATATTCCTTCTGCTTCAGAAATGTTTTCCTCTCCTCCTGCTAGAAGAATTATTAATATACTGTCAGGGCTGATATTGAGCACATTAAACATTGATTTGTGAGTTGGACCTCTTACATTCCAAAAATGAATATTTATGTTGCTCTTGTGGTCAAGACTGTGATCTAGACTGCTTGGATCTGAATGCTAGCTCTCAACTATGGACCTGGCCATCATTTGTAAGTTACAAACAAATGGTCTTTTGTAGAGCTACAATTCTACGTACTAGTTGATGCAGAAAGTCCTGGAAATTTCACTTTATCAGTTGCTTTTTCATTTGATTGTTCTGGGGAGAGTTAAGTGAGTGTGTGCATGTGTGTTTTTGTGTACACACATATATGTATGATGATATATGATGTATACATATATGCATGTATGTATACATATATATATGCACTTAATGCATTTTATGTATGTATCACTAACAAAGAGTTGACAGCTCTAGTGAAGATGGGTTAGTGGTCTTGATACCACCAAGTGGAAAAGTACGTTGGTATCCCAATACGGCTTTCCCAACCCATTTCTTGTGGAATATGGTTATAGCAAGTTTAAACTACTTTAAACTATCTCTTTTGTCTAGCACAGTCTACCTTATAAAATTTTTTTTAATGTTAATTTATTTTTGAGAGAGAGACAGTGCATGAGCTGGGGAGGGGCAGAGAGAGAGGGAGTCACAGAATCCAAATCAGGCTCTAAGCTCTGAGCTGTCAGCACAGAGCCCAGTGTGGGGCTTGAACTTACGAGCTGTGAGATCATGACCTGAGCTGAAGTTGACTTAACCACCTGAACCACCCTGGAGCCCCAGCCTGCTTTTTCATAGTACAGGTGAGACAGAAAGGTAGGTGGAAATCAAATGGATCTAAAATAGATCCTTATTTGTTTTGTACGCTCTATTTCAACCTATGAGGGACAGTATGATTGAAGTGAATGTTGAGATATAGTCCTATAAACGGCAATCAAGATAGCTTCTGATATACCATATGGAGGGGCATATTGGTGATGAAAACATGGCGATTCTAGGCAAATTTCTTTTCCCATAATTTCCTTAGTGATCTCTACCTTCCATTCAGGTTAACATGTATTGAGAGTGCAGAAACATGTGTGATATTTTGGAGAAATTCCTTGAACTAATTAATGCAGACTATGATCAGCAACAAAATTGTGAGATTATCTGTTCATCTTGGGGATTATTTCAAGAGAGGCTTGAAATGGAAGTTGCTGGGCCTGACGCCATTTTGAGCTATCTACCAAAAGAAAAAAATTGTATTCCCTGATAAATGCCCACAAAATTATTTTGCATTCGTGATTATATTTCCAGATCATTTTTCATGGATAAGAGGTGTCCTTGGTTTTAAATATAAGAACAAATTCCAACTACAAGAGTTTTCAAGTCTAGTTGTATTCCAATATGCAATAAATTGACTTTGCATGATTCTCTCTCCCTTGCACCAGCCCTGCCCCAGAGTGGGAGAAGGAATCATAATAAGTTATTATAAGAAACTTTTAACATTTGGCCTTATTTTCAGAATTTACATTTCCTATGTTGCTGTGTCTTGATTTGGGTAGGACAATATCAATAGGATTCATTTGGAGTCTGAGAAGTTTACACCAAAAATTTTCACCACATTTACACCAAATTTTTAGTGATACTTATATCAGAACCATTCAGTACCCTCTGCATCCCTCCCATGGGTTGATCATCTATTCATGCCACAGTGAGCCCATCATTAACACATGGCAACACATCTGGGAACAGAGTGGCAAGGTCACATTGAAGTCATGGATCATTTCAGAGAGCCCCAAATTCTAAATAAAAGCAGTTTACCGTAGAATGCTCTTCAGTAAGTGATGATTGTTTTGGCTTTCTCAGTAGCCTCATTGATAATCTGCAATTAGAAAGCTTTCAATAAGTGCATTTTGTTAAAAAAAAAAAAACAACCGCCCTTCTGGAAAATGCGTAAGAATTTCATTGATGTAAGCATTTGTCATGGACTGGGTCCAGAGTTCTTTCTTGTCCAGCAAGAAAACAGGATGCAGGATTAAAAAGCAAGAGATGGCTAATGTTCTGGAGAAGACAAGAGCCCTGAGTAAGGATCCTTGCTCCGTATTTTTTAAGATCAGCAGGCTTACAAGTGTGACGTCCACAAAGAGATAATGAATCTGTGAACATTAACTCATGAGGTTTAGGGGGTTTTGAAGATATACGATGTTAGGGCTTTGGGTCAATATAAAACAAAATCCTGGTGCCAGGCAGATGGTTGTTAACAGCAGACATGAAGCACCGTGTCTGTTTATCTTAGCTAGCCTAGGGGATTAGACAGATAGAGCATGCTACCTCCTGGTCAGTAAAGAACCTTTCTTTTGCTAATTAGCTTTGCTCTGGGCAACTTCACCCTGAAGGGGTCTATAGTCCTATTTACCTGTTTACCTAATTTGGTCCTTCCTTCCTGTGAAAGCAGCTCTCTGCTATTGTACTAAATTGAGGGATGTTTCTGCCCTGAATACCTGATCTTGTTTACCTCATATTCGTTTGTTCTATACTGGGGCCTTTGCTGTCTTCTCTATACCTATTTACCTAATCTTGTTTACCCAGATTTGGGTGTGAGCATCCTATGGCTTTTCACTTCTTTATGCCTTGTTAACCCATTGTGCAGGCCCAGGGAATTCCTAAATTTATTCCCCACAAGCATTAGATACAGATAATCATTAAAGTCAGTGGTTTTCAGAACATCTCACATTGTCATTATATTTAGTGCTAGCACTACTTTGTCCTATAGAGTAGCCATTAGCCACATGCGATTGAACACTTGAAATGTAGCTAGTGAGAAAAAGAATTGAATTTTCAATTTGATTTAATTTTAATTTCTCTAAATAAAAACTGAATATAAAATATATCATTGATATTTTTATGTTGCCTCTATGTGAAGATGGTAACTTTTTTGCTATAATGGGTTAAATAAAATATTTTATTAATAAAAATGTTTCCCATTGCTTTATACTTCCTTGTTAATGTGGCTACCAAAAAATGAAAATTACTTGTGGCTTGCATTATATTTCTATTGGACAGCCCAGTTTTGCCTTGTACTTGGTAGTGGCGCAGAGATGTCTGAATTACTTAAATGCATAATCTCTCATTTCCTCCCATAAAATACTAGTTATATATCTGTTTTTTATTCATTGATTTAATAGCTGGTTTAAGACGAAATGACTCATTCTTCCATGTGATTTCTGAGTTCCTTAGAGATTATCTTGTCTTTTCCGACTGCTATTATCAAATAGTCAAATTCACCTGGTCTTCCTTGGCTCCCTTAATTCTCCAGGCTAACTTATGCCAACAGCCATGAGCGTGGCGTTACTAATATTTTTTGCATATATTTAGATGCGGTAATGCCTACCAGACCTCGTAATTCTGTCTGCTTCAGTCCTGCTAGTGTGTTGGCTTCTCCAGATTCCTGAACTTGCCCTTAAACCTCTGCTCTCTCTCCTTGTCACATCCCAGATGCACTTGTTAATCCCGACCTAAATGACTTCCCATGGTTTTACTCAGAATGTTGCTTCCTAAGCAGTGTCTTCCCAATTTCACACCCTGACTCCTGGGGCACAGAGCAGTGCCAGGCGGGAAGCAAAGGCATTGTTGCTATTTTCCGTCATGCTGAGTACTGGACACGCACCGTACGGCATGACCTGGGTTTTGACCTTCTGTGGCACAAAACAAACACTTGTGGGTTTTGTGCCAGGCTGCTGGAACTCACCTTGCCTGCAAGCCCAGAGACCAGAGTGCTTGAGAATTTTGTTCTTCTTAGGAACAGCTCTTAGCCNGACTCCTGGGGCACAGAGCAGTGCCAGGCGGGAAGCAAAGGCATTGTTGCTATTTTCCGTCATGCTGAGTACTGGACACGCACCGTACGGCATGACCTGGGTTTTGACCTTCTGTGGCCCACCGTCCAGTGGGAGAGGCACAAAACAAACACTTGTGGGTTTTGTGCCAGGCTGCTGGAACCCACCTTGCCTGCAAGCCCAGAGACCAGAGTGCTTGAGAATTTTGTTTTTCTTAGGAACAACTCTTAGCCAGTGGTGGATGCGTCATGGAATATAAATACTGTCATCCAAGGAAGACAACTGTGAGGTGAGACCTACAAGGGGTGCGGGGTGCCTTTGAGTGACTGAACCGAAGTTACACTCTGGGGGGCTTTGTTACTACCCCACTCGGTTTTTGTCTTCTTTCCATTTCTGGCCCTGCATCCTTACTTCTTTACTTACATGCTGGAAATATTTGAAATACATCGTTTTCTCAAATATCCTCATCTCAGTATTTGCTTCTGGGGAATCCAACCCTATGCCAGGAATCTTAGGTACTTGAAGTGGTTCTGGGAAGCTGACTCTCAAAATGGGAGTCAAGAATTGGATCTCGCAATGGCCAGATGGCAACAGAGTTCCTATTGTTTGAGATGAATGAAGGGGTGATAGCCTCTGGCTTGCTGTAGCCTTCTAATTGTTGATACTTTTATCTATGGTGAATTCGGATGGGATACAAGTGAAAAGGGGTGCCCTGGGTTGTCTGGCATTATACAATTTGATAGTTATGGTAATTAAAAGAAAGATGGAGCTGTCTGGTTGCTGCTAAGTGATGTATTGTAGGAAGAAAATACTATATTTTGGTTGACCGATTACCACTTCATGGGGGAAGAGGAGGTCAAGAATTCTGTTTCTGTTTTATAGATGTTTAGCTTGTATCCAAGGGAGATTTCAAGGGTGTTTATGTGTCTGCAAATGGAATCAAAGACAGAGATATAAACTGTCACATCATCACTACGTGCATGGTATTTGACACAATTTGCATAAATCAGAGTTCTTAATAGCAAAGAACGAAAAATAACAGGGGCCATTTCAACAAGAAAAGAATATTGAATGGATGCTGAGTAACTCACAGCATTGCCAGAAAGGCTTAGAACAAGGCTCAGGAAATTGTCATGAGCAAAGGAGGTTGGGAGACAGCCATTACTGCTCAGACAAGGGTAACACTGAAGATCCTTTCTATCACTATACAGCTTGATGTCTCAGCTTATACAACCTCCACTTCCATATGTGATTTCTGGATGCCACCATAGGAATCTGTGGTGTAGCAACGAGATGTGGCTGCAGCCAGCAGTAAGAAAGGATTCTCTACCAACTGTTTCTATATCTTACAAGTTCCAGATACTTTTGGACAACCCTAGGCGGTGTGTCCATGTGTCACACGTCAGCCACCAGTATAGTATGTACCTTTTGAAACTTAGGGGAATATTGTTGACGTTCAACCATGCTGTTGTGTCATCGCGTAAGTTCGTTTGCATTCTGCGCTGAGTCAGTCCATTGTATTGGTATACGACAATTTGTTTTTATTTTAAAACATCCTTGTCTTTATCAAGTTCTAAAAAGTTTCTCCCTATGTTTACTTTTGGAAGGTTTGTAGCTTTTGATTTTACAGTTTAGGTTTATGATCCATTTGGAGAAAATTGTCTCTATGGTATTAAGTAAGGGTTGACTTTTTTTTTTTTTTGCTACACAGATATGGGGTTGTTCTACCACAATTTGTTGACTAAACTCCATTCCTCATTGTATTTCTTTAGCACATACATTGAAAATCAAATTATCATATATGTGTGTAACTATTTTTAAGAACTTTATTGTATTGTCTTGAGTGATATGTTTACACAATTGGAAATACCACCCTGTCTTGATTACTGCAGCTTTATGGAGGAATTTTGGCCATTCTGTCTTTATTTTTTCTTTTAATCTTTTTAACTTCCTCTTTTTATGCCGGTTGAATTGTTCCACAGCTAATAGGTTCTGCTCATTTGTTTTTCAATCTTTTTTCTCCCTCAGTACTTAGTTTGCATTTCCCACTGCTATGGCTTCAAGTTCATTAATCTTTTACTGTCCAGTCTCTAATTTGCTATAAAGTCAATCCAGCGAATTGTCTTCTCAGATATTATGTTTGTCAACTCTATTAATCATATTTCTAAAATCTCTCTTTTTTTGTCATTATGTTCTTATTTTCATTTAAGTCCTTGAGAATATTTATGCTGTTTTTTATTTAAGCATTTTTTAAATGATTTTTATTTAATTTTGAAAGAAAGAGCATGAGCCAGAGAGGGGAGAGAGAGAGGGAGACACAGAATCCAAAGCAGACTCCAGACTCCGAGCTGTCAGCACACAGCCTGACTTGGGGCTCGAACTCACAAACTCTGAGATCATGACTTGAGCTGAAGCTGGACGCTTAACCAACTGAGCCATCCAGGTGCCCCAATATGCTGTTTTAATATACTTGTCTGCAAATTCTATCATCTTTCATTTCTCAGTTTATTTCTATTAACAAACTTTTCTTCTGATTATGAACTACAATTTCCTGCTTCTTTTCATGTTCAATATTTTTTATATGATTAAAGACATTGCACGTGTTATGATTATAAGTGTATGGATTTTGCTGTCTTCATTTCAAGAGCATTGAAGTATATTTTGGAAGACAGTGTAGATACTTGTGGATTATTTTGAGCTTATCTTTCAGCTTGCTTGGTGTGCCATGAAGTAGCTCTACAATAAAGTCCTTTTCTGGGACGTCTACTGAATGCTTCAGGCACTGAAGGTGTCTCCAGTTTGAGTTGTCAGACATAATAGTTTGGGATTTTTTTCAGCTTATGACTCCAAGAGTTGTAGCTTTTGTTTTGTTTTGTTTTTGAGAGAGAGAGAGAGAAAGGGGGAGAGAGAGAGAGAGAGAGAGAGAGAACCTTAAGCAGGCTCCATGCCCAGTGGTACGCAGGGCTCCATCTCACAACTATGAGATCATGACCTGAGCCAAAATCACGAGTTGGATGCTTAACCAACTGAGCCATCAAGGCTCTCCTCCCTTGTAGCTTTTTTCTCCCCCAGGCCTATTGTGTTTTACTCTATGCAGTCTTTAACTTTACCCTGTGCATGCACTGCTTAGTATTCAGTTAAGACCTCAAAGGGTCCCATGTAGCTTTCTAGAGCTATTTTTCTGAGCTTCCTCATAGTCAGTACTCTGCGTTGGAGAACTAACTACTGTCATGTCCAAATGCTAATCCCTGCCTCATCGACTCAGTGGGACTGCCATGCTTTGCTTGGGCTCCCCTTCCCTGCTTTGAAATTTAGAAAGTGCCTCCAGAAGGAAAGTTGCAGTGGTCACATAGCTCACTTCATGTGTTTCCATGATCATAGAGAGAATTCAGTTAATTGTGATCTCATGTTTATTTTGTGACTTTTAACATTTATATTATCAATCAATTTATCAATATTTTGATATCATAGTTGTGGAATAGATCTATAGGAAAATAAAATCAAAGTTTAACTACTTAAACTAATTCTCTTGAACATTCACATATTCATATTAAATGTAGGGAACATTGTATTTTTTCACATTTTTGTTACAGAATCCAGACTGAACATTCATTCTCTCTCCCAACTTTTCCTTCTCACATTCTTGCTGTTTTACTCAGTGTCTCTCTGCCTCTCTATTTTTACTCAAGGCTTGATTTTGTTGGTATATTTCAGCCTCTCATTCATTCATTAAATGTGACTGGAAGTGAAGTTCCAATAGAGGTTTAGCACAAACATGACTGGTTTATTTCAGTGTAAGCCCATCAACCAAAGGGGGAAAAAATTCCAAAAAATTCTATTTGCTGGAAAATTTGCTAATAAGGTTTTGGTTACTCAAAGTCTTGCTCACAATGTGGGGCTTGAGGGTGGGGGGCCTGGGTGGAGAGAAGACAAAATATAATAAACACAACAGAAATTCACTGGCATCAAACTGATTGGAGTGCACTAGGAAAACAAGTTATGAGGAAACTATGAAACTTGGCTTTGTACTTTGGAAAAGTGGAATATTTCAGAGATGCTGATTATAAAGATTGGAACTAATAGCAGTGCCCAAAGCAAGGTTTCTGTTTCAGGCCTGTGTAAGCACCTTTTATTCTTATTCTTCATTCATAAAGAAATCTCAGTTTGCAAACAGGATGTATACCAGACCCCTCAAGGATCTAAGAATTTGATCTACGTAGAGAATTAATGTAAACACAGGCTCTTCTTTGAAAGTGACAAAAGGTTAAGCTAAAATGAAACAAAAGATGTCTCTTTTTTTCAGGCATGTTTGTTTTCTAGTCCATTTGTTGACTCTGCCATGAATTTAAATAAGTTCATGGTGTGTGCTCGGTTTATTTGACTTTTGATTTTAAAAGGCAAGGGATGAATTTCAGTCTCTAAATTTGGAAGAATGCATTTGGAGTGAGGTTCTCCTAGCTTCTTGGAGGAAGTGGCAGTTACATTGGTGCTTAGAAAAAGAGCACAATTTCAATAACAAAATGGTGGGATAGAGTTCTGCCATACAGAAGGGCTGGGGTCCTTCAATACAAGGACATGGGTCAAGGGCCAACTCATTTTAGATGAGAGTGACCTTATGGTGCAGAACAAGGGCAAAGGGGGAGAGAAAGTGGGAAAACTAGGCTTGTGTACACCCTGGAATGCCAGAACTAGGAGTTTTGTTTGAATAATTGGCAGTTGGTAGACATTGACAACTTTAAGTAGAGCTCCATGAAGAGAAAGTGGGTACACTAGAAAGGAGGATTGAAGAATGACCAATGTTTAAGGAGCCATTCCTCTGTGCTGTACACTATATAGGCATGCCAGATTCCCCATTATACAAACAGGAAGAGTAGGGCTGAGAGGTTGAAAATGTGCCAACATCTGAACATTCAGATCCAGGTTTGTTGAAGGAACAAAACCTAAGCTTCAGTAGGGACAAGGTGGAAGAGATGCTTCAGGACCATGATCTGGCATAAGGCATGGACACCAGGGTCAGGGGTACCAGAAGATCTTCTAGTCTACATCCAGGTAGAGCTCCTAAATTGTGTCTAATGTTGCAGAATGTAGGGCAAACACCAGAATTCTAGCTTTACTACTTTTTTCTGATTATCAAAGTTAATAAGATTTCTGGATCAGCACACTAGGCATGCTTAATAGTATGCTTCTTTTATTTTTAAGTTTGTTTGCTTGTTTGTTTAGAGAGAATGAATGTGTGAGCAGAGGAGGGGTAGAGAGAGAGGGAAAGACAGAATCCCAAGTAGGCTCCATGCCACCTGTGCAGAGCCTGACCCAATGCTCAATCTCATGAACTGTGTGTGAGCTGAAATCAGGAGTTGGAGGCTTAACTGACTGAGCCATTCAGGTGCCCCTAGGATACCTCTTTTTAACGTCTCATTCAAATAGACATAATGATACACAAAGTAGTATGATCAGATATGAAAACGGACATGTGGCTAGAAAACTTGGTTGGAATTTAAATGCTATGAGTACCCATCATCCTTCATCTGCTGGATTCCAGAGTCAGGCCCTCCAGGATGAAGAATGGGCCTGTAAATACTCTTCAAAGTGTGGAATCCCCACAAATGAGAAGCCACTGTGTTTCTAAATGCAACAGCGCTTTGGAAGTTTGTAACTTTGGCCTAGTAAACTTAGCCAAGAAAATTTAGTTAAACAACCAGGAAAACATGCTGCTTCCAGCATTTAGCTTTGAACTGACAGAAGGAATTCGTCACTCCCCATCTAGATCACATGAACAGTGACTCAGAACCAAGGTGACGTGTTCTTAGAGATGGTCCTCGGTTTTGATGACTCGTGCAAACATACCAGTCACTGTGTGTCAGATTTTGAATTGAGCCAAGATTGACCCTTATGATTGAAAACCATTTCTGTGAGAGAAAAACAAAGCACATCAAAAGCGCCATCATTTTTCAAATTGTACACTTGCTTCTAGAGATGTAGCGTCTTTGGCCTTGACTTAAAAGCTGTGGTGTTGAGTCTTTTAGGAGGTGGAAGGTAATGGCTTTAGACAGCAGAAATAAACGAGAACCTCAGGAATCCTTCTGGTTTGGCATGATGGAATCCAGTGACAAGTACACTGTATATATCTGAAAATGAATAATGGCCTCATGAAAATGTAAGCACACTTCCATAGTGTATTCTCCCCTGATCCTTCAATCTTACCTCTTCTTAACCACAAGGCTTGTGACCTTCTCTCTACCCCACTCCTCAGTCCACCTCACATTTTCTTACTCTTCAAGATATTGTGTCTAGTGTTTTAATTTTGGTTTTGACCAGATTTCCAGCATTTGTACTGTTTGCGATTCCCTTTCTAAATTAGGAAATTGAGGTGTTAAAACAAAAACAAAAACAAAAACACCCCTTCTCCCCACCATAGTCGATTATAATAGCATTAAGGATATTCTAAACAATCAGTTTGAGAATGCGTATTTTGGCAAAAATCTTCATATACAAGACTTTATACAACTTTAGCCTTAAAAAATATTCTTAAAAAAATTCCCTAATATCTATAGTTAGTGACTCACAGTGAAAACTTGAATTGGGATTGTCTACTGTATTATAGTGTTTTTGTATTTCCTAAAGTTTTCATATTTCTAAAATTCCCCGGAAATGAAAATATGCTCATTTATAGCACTTACTATTTAAAAATAAATAGCATTTTCACCTAAACTACAACATTGTGTAAAAATACACTTGAAGGAACAAAACTTTCATTCTTCTCAATTCATTTCACTTGGCTATATGGAAAATATCCCACTTAGCTCATTCAGAAAATGTGCAAACTTGGATTTGGGCACAATACTAATTTTCCAAAATGGAGGGGCCAGGACTGATTTCCATACATTTCTTGCAATCAGTTGTACGTGGCTAGAAGTAAGACTAACAGTGATTTATGGTAATTGCCTGTCATCAGTCTATGTCATGCTCACCTGCCATAATCCATCGATTGTCCCAACAAAGCACAGGGCTCTGACCCTACATGAGATGATTTGGTGCACGTGTGAGGAAATACCACGTGCCAATGTTCCAAGAATGAAGCATTGCCCCCCCCCCCCCAACTCCTGTCTCTCTAACTTCCACAGCAACAAGAAGAAAAGAGTTACAGGCATGTTGACTCATGTCTAATGAGAAGGTAAGTAGTCCCCTGGGAATGTGTATCTCACAGGTAGAGGGAGACAGGAGGGACCCACTAAAGCGGTGTGTTTCAATCTCAAAACTACTGATGTGTTGAATGGGGTAAGTCTTTGTTGTAGGTGGGGTGTCCTGTGCTTTGTAGCATCCCTTGATTCTACCTTCTAGAAGCCAGTAGCATCCCTCCTCCCTGCATTGTGACAATTGACAATATCTCGAGACATTGCCAAATGTCCTACAGAGATAAACATTTCCCTTGAATGAGAACCACTGTACTAGGGAAAAAGTAAAGCTAAGCTTTCGTGATTGGTAACATTTCATAATGAATGAATACATGAAGGGAACAGCAGTTTATAGGATGAAATAGAATAAGACAAATATTTATTAAATATACTTAAAAGTAATACATATATACATATATATATATATGCACACACACATGGCATACCTTGACACTTTAAAAAAAATAATGCTATTTTTGAGAGAGAGAGAGAGAGAGACAGAGCATGAGTCAGGGAGGGACAGAGAGAGGGAGATGCAGAATTCAAAGCAGGTTCCGGGCTCTCAGCTGTCAGCACAGAGCCTGACATGGGGTTCAAACCTGTGAACAATGAGATCATGACCTGAGAGGAAGTCAGACACTCAACTGACTGAGACACTCAGGTGTTCCATACTGTGACAGTTTGAGGAACTTTTCACTGGAGGGAGAGGTAAGACACCTTTATAGATATGCTACTTTTGAGGCAACTATGTTTGGAAGAAAAGTTAGAATGTGACAATGGCAGAAACTTTTTTTCTGCATTAGTCCTTATTTTGACCAACTCACTGGTTTTAAATCTACCCCCCTGGTTCTATAAAAAAATCATAATTTTTCTTTCCCATGATAGCCTGTCAACTATTTGAAAACATGCTATGTTGTTCAAGTCCCTTTCCAACTTTTTCCTTCATGTGAAATAGAGTATAGTTTGAAATTCTCCTATCTTTCTCTTTTCTTTCTCCTAATTGAGGTTCCCTTTGTTGATATAACTCCTTAATTAAGATTCCCAGGACCAAAATGAGTCAATTAGAAATGCTTTTGCCTGCAGGAAAGAGAAATTCTAGTAAGGACTTAAAACCTTAAAAAAAGTTCCCATTGAGAAGCATTTCAGAGATGGTTGACTATTGGCATTGTTTGAGTTACTCAAGGACCCAGTCTCTAGCTGACCATCTGTGCCCCTCCCCCCATTATTAATATGGACGCAGGAAGGAAGGTGAAGTGGCTGTTAGCATTAGCAGTGTCTGCAACATGCAGAAGAGAATCACTGCATAGAAGTCTATCAGCACACTTCAAGAGTCTAGCTCCTTCCTTGGTGACTATCTTACATGAATGACACTGTTTTTAACTGTTTTGTAGAAGTAATTCTACTGCAAGATGATTTATTTTTTTTTTATTTTTTAAGTTTATTTATTTATTCTGAAAGAGAAAGAACAGGGAAGGTGCAAAGAGGGGGAGACAATCCCAAACATACCCTGTGCCATCGGTGTAGAGCCTGCTATGGAGCTCAATCCCACAGACCTCGAGATCGCCGCCTGAACTAAAATGAAGAGTTGGAGGCTCTGAGGTGACTGAGCCACCCAGGCTCCCCTGCAATAGGATTTCTTTTTCACTTGTATAGACATCTCCCTGGATTGAGATCCTTGAATCCTGGAACTATGTATTGTTTGCTATCATACCTTACCACAGACCACATTACATAAGTGATCAGTAAATACATTTTGAAAAATTATCAGTGTATACTAAATATGCTGTAATCTTAGTAGTGAAAGTTTCACTTGCAAGTTATTTATTAGGTAATTGTCATTTACAGTGTATTTATTTTTTTCTTTTACATTGGAATTCCATGTATAGCTTCCAGAAGTCCATGAATTCTCTAGAAATTGTACATAATATTTTCTGTACATGTGCATTTATTTAAGAAATTTGAACTTCTTATACAATATAGGTTTTTTTTTAAAAAAAGGATAAATTGAAGATCAAAGGAAAAGTACTTTAAGAGGAGGATTTTTTTCAGAAAATTTGGACAATCAGAAAGTACCTGTGTTGGAGATTTCTGTTTCTTCTTATGATTAAAAAAACAAACAAACAAACACTGGCAGTGACATGCCTGAGTTTCCTGTCAAATTCCATCACTGAGCTCACATACTGGAGAGCAATCAATGCTAAAAAAAAAAAAAAAAGTTTTAGGAATCTCTCTTTATTGGATTATAGGAACAGAATAATGGGGGGCCCCAGAGACACTCCACCAATATTAAAATGGTTTTGTTCTTTCACTAGGAGAAAGGTACAACACACAAGAGTTCTTTCTTAAAGCTCCTGACCTGGCGTTGTAATGCCTGGTCAATTAAGCATTCGACTTCAGCTCAGGTCACGATCTCACAGTTTGTGGGTTCGAGCCCCACATTGGGCTCTGTGCTGACAGCTCAGGGCCTGAAACCTTCTTCAGATTCTGTGTGTGTGTTTCTCTCTCTGTCCCTCCCCTGTTCTTGCTCTGTCTCTCTCTCTTAAAAATAAGTAAGCATTAAAAAATTTTTTAAAGTATATAAAAGAAAAAATAAAGCTCTTGACTCATTTTCAGCAGTACACCCCTTTTAAAATCTGTGCTGATGGATTTATATATCGATTCATCCATAATGTGACTGGCCCCCTGTAGGACCAATGGCAGTAGAACTGGTAAGATTGGGACCAAGGTCCATCACTTTAAATGAACTAGAACTTAATCATCGCATTAAATAGAGTTGAATTAAGGTGCTACTTATAATTCCTAAACAGCACCTTTTCTGAGTCCTTATCCTCCCAAAATAGAGGGGTTTTACTGGCTCATGAAATGACTTGCACATGATCGGACAATTTATTATACTATTGTATACAGCTGGCATAATATACTTTGGAAAATAAAGATTTATTATTTACTTAAGTCCACATGTACCACTGATACCAAAACCTTTCTTTACAGCATTAAATTTGGGGCCTTCCTAAGTCAGGCACTTGCGGTCCACAGAACAACAACTTTTTAGACATGTTGAAATGTTATTTTAGGGAAAGGCATGCAGATTGGGAAAACAAAACAAAAAACAATAAAAATCAATTCATCTTCCCCAACCAAGCAGGGAGATTCCCCAGAGTCAGGGCTGGAACCCCAAGTTAATTACAAGACTGTGTGACTTCTTGTCTGTAGCTTGCTTGTTTTATACAGAAATAAATATAAAGGGTAAGGATTTCCACTTAATTGTTAACTATTATGCCTCTGTAATTCTAAACAGTGTTGTTTCTGAAACAAAACCCTCTATTTTTATGTGTGTAGAAATGACATGTTAGCAAGAAAAAATTAACTTTAAAAGTTGATTAACCAAACTACAAAAAATGGCATATTGTACAATCTCTTAACTTTTGGAAGAATCAAGAAAAGATCTTTGAGTGTTGCCAATTGACACATAATGAAGTTTTTTTTTTAAGTTTATTTATTTTGAGAGAGAGACAGAGCATGTGAGCAGGGGAGGGGCAGAGAGAGGGGGAGAGAGAGAATCCCGAGTCCTATGTGGAGCTCGAACCCACCAACTGTGAGTCATGACCATAGCCAAAGTCAAGAGCCGGATCCTTAAGCAACCTGAGCCACCCAGGTGCCCCACATGTTGAAAATTTTAATTAGTTGTATTAAAATCAGATGTTCTGGGACTTTCAAGTCTCAGTCATAATAAGCCTAGTAGATTCCATTTGGTACTCTGGAAACACCTGCTCTTGAACCCAGAACCACCTTGTAAGAAAACTGACGACTTGGTGAAGATACCACAGGAAAAGGCCTAAGATTACATAAAAAGGGAAGGGTAGGACTGACCCTGACCTTCTGACTGTACTTGCCAAGACACTAGGTGTGTGAGTGAACCTACCTTGGCCCCTCCACTCCAGTCCAGCCTGATGCATCTCACCAAATGACCCCAGTAGACCAGTGGAGTAGACATATTGTTTAACTGAGCCCTGACTCACAGAACCATGAGGTTCAATAATCCACTGTCTTAAGCCACTAAGTTTTGGGATGGTTTGTTAATAGCAATATATAATCAGAACATTCTTAACAAATTTTTAACTTACTTGATGAAAACCTCAACATTTATTTAAGGCAACAAAGGATTTCTTAGCCGCACTTTGGAAAACATTGTTGTGGGCAATAGATTTTCCCATCAATCAGCTCCTATCCCTTTTTAGCCTGTTTGTGCTAGTTCTTTATATATATATGTGACATTCCAACACATATTGTCTTTACAGCCAACTTCCCTAGGAAACAGTCACTGGCTGGGTTTTATTTTATTTATTTATTTTTTAACATTCTTCATTTTTTGAGAGAGAGAGAGACAGAGTGTGAGTGCAGTAGGGGCAGAGAGAGAGGGAGACACAGAATCTGAAGCAGGCTCCAGGCTCTGAGTTGTCAGCACAGAGCCCAATGCAGGGCTCAAACCCACGAGCGGTGAGATCACGACCTGAGCTGAAGTTGGACGCTTAACCGACTGAGCCACCCAGGTGCCCCATGTGCTTGTTCTTATCTCTCTGATTCTGACTTCACACCAAGATTTTAACTAATCCTGTCCTTGAGTCTGAGTGTACCTATAGACCTACTGTTAGCAGCCCAGGTGACTCCATATCAAAGTTAGCTTAAATGGGACTCTTAATCCACACCTTTGTGCCAGTTCTAATATGTCAAATTCTGTATTTGTCTTGTGTTTCCCCCTTGTATTATAGCTCCAATAACTAGGTCTTAACCTTGTTCATTCTGCTTAAAGGTCTAACCTAAGAGCCTTTCTAATAGTCCATTCTAGATTGGGATCCTTCTTTGTTTTCACCTGTGTTTTCATTCTCTGTAGGACTATAAAAGTTGGTATACATTTAGCAGCTTAAAGCAACACCAATCTATAATCCCTCAATTTTATACATGTCTAGGCTCAGAGCACAGCTGAGTTTTTGGAGTGAGTCTACCTATAAGTGATTAAGACATATACTTTTCTGCTCCCCAACAGTTTGATGCTTTCAATAATGAATAACCACAATAAAAGTCCATAACCGCAGTTCAAGACAAAACCTGACGAAGGCTGAATAGGGAGACAAGGTGCTGTGGACATCTAGAGGTGAAAAGAAATCAATATTATAGCCAAGTTTGTGAATTCATGTTAGCTGTGGTCCTGGGGCTGCTTTGTATCTTACTCCATTTCTAGGAACGTCCCACATGGTTGATCATTCTGAGATTTGCTTCTCTTCACCTAGGAGATGGACGTGGAGGAGAATGGAGAAAAATAAAGCTACACCCCTGTGATAGGACATGTAGCCATTCATTTCTGTGGGAAAACATGAGTTTAATTGAACAGATAAAACAATAATATATCAAGAAAGAGTCCCACAGAATCCAAGAATTATAGATGATTTGGACTTTTCCAGTGTCTACAGTGCCATTTCTAACCATCTTTGTTCACTCTACTCCTAATCCAAAAGCACCTCTCAGAACCATTTTTTTACGACTTTGACCTTGTCTGAACCAGCTCATTATTAGCCCTGAAGGAGATTGTAAGGTTAAATACTGCAGTTTTTCTTTTAATTCTTCCCGGCAATTTACTAGTTTTCTAAGTCAAATTCTCTTTCCTCTCTCTTTAAACAACAGTCCTTTGTACACTCGGAGTACTTGCCACTATTCTCACTGCTTGTCTGATTCTCCATAGTTTCCTTGCTGTTTTTATTGGAATTTCAGGACTGCTTTTGGATTTGCTCAGGGGGCTCACCACACATACAGCATCTAAACACTTCCCTGCACTTCTCCAATCTCTCACAGTCCTCTGTTCACCGCACAGTCCCTCTCTCACACTCCCATTCCACAGGGGTGGAAGGCTCTCAGTGCTTAAAGAAGTTGAAACTTGATAATAAATATCTAAAGGGCTTATAACAGTGCCTACACTTGGTAACAGCCAGATGACCATTATCAGTTATTACAATGTGATTGTCATCTGTAATACTGGGACCTTTTTTTTTTTTTTTTTAAAGTTGATTTATTTATTTAGAGAAAGAGAACACAAGCAGGGGAGGGGAAGAAGAGAGAATCTCAAGCAGGCTCCGCACTGTCAGGGTGGAGCTCGATGAAGGGACTGAACTCACGAACCATGAGATCATGACCCAAGTTGAAGTCAAGAGACCAGCGCTTAACCAGCCAAGCCACCCAAGCACCCCTTTAATATTTGGATCTTAAGAACAACCTTAAAATGGTCATGGAGAGAAACACATGCAGGAAAGTTTGTGAGAGGTTTACCACAGGTCCTGACCCAAAGAGATGTTCAAACAATCTTGGTAATATTATTATGGTTAAGTTTATATACTGTCTTTTAAAAGTTTAGGTGTTCACAATTGCTTACGCAAAATCTATATATCCTGCTAAGAAGCAAATTTAAAGCACAGTACTTCTGAAATATTCTTTGATATGAGGGAGAAATTCAATGTGATGTACAGTAAACAGTAATGATTTCAGGTTTAGAAGGAATCACTATCCTTAGAAATCTTAGTGCCATAAAATTTTTAGCAAATGGAGAGGCTTTTGCTAGTGAATGAGTGTCAATTCCTTTTGAATTTCCATGTATGCATTATTGTTGACTCTTTTGTTTTCTACTTAGAATAAGTTTATCTTTAAAAAAGTAAAAATGAAGGTGATTATGGCACTTGCTTTTACTAATTTAACATCAGAATTTCAATACTAGACAGACTTTAGGGAGTGATAGGTACAAAGAACTTGAAGCAAGAATTTCAAAGTCCTATACCTAAGGTAGAGGAAGTATTAACTGTCTATGCCAAATGGAAGAATGGTAGAAATTACAGAGAGCCCAGGACTTCCTTAAGACCTGGCTTGGTCCTACTGTTGTTATGAGAAAATTAAAAATAAATGGACAATAGTTTCCAACTCTCAAACATATTATATGCAGTACATACTTTAACCTAGTTTACAGTTAACATTTATTATGCCCACTGAAACCACAAAGCCAATGTTTAATTTTACAGTTTGAAGTCACACATAGGGAAATGCTTTACAAAATAGGATATTGTTCCTCAATGAAAAATATTACAGTATAGGTCCCAAGCGACTCAGTTCAAGTGGTTTACCTGAATAACAGAGCTGTTGTGGAATGCAGGCTAAAAGACACAGTAATGCTTTCAATAGCTGATTCATGTTCAAAATTTGCCAAAGCTGAAGAGACATTTTAAACAAAACCCGTCTTAGTTTTCCAAGATTTTTGGTTTTTCAACTGCATTACATTTACTGAAAAATACCATCACTTCTGAAAAATCGAAGATAAGAAGCAGATCACATTCTACTGCTTATGTACGACATGTAAATCTTCAATATTTTACTCTACCTTGAAGTCATGTTTTAAGATTTAAAAATCTCAGTTATTTCCACTTAGGTTTATTACCTGCCTTTAGTCACAAGACTCTCATATAGAAATCAAAAATTTGTGCCACTGCTTACATCAAGTTAAATATATTTCTGCAATCTGCTTAGTTACCTGCAGTCTATTTACAAAGCATCTGTAGGGTTTCCTCTAATAATCGTCCTAAAATGTAAGCAGTGTTTGTCAACTCCTACATTTATGTCATGGCTGAGTGGGTAACACAAAAACACCATCCGGAGACATTATATTTTTCTGAATCGAAAGTCTAGTCTTATAAAGTCACACACAATCTGAGCCCCTGTTCTAATTACACTCTCAGTCTGGGTTGAAGTGTCTCTAATATGCTGTGGATTGTTAACAAAAAGACCAAGAAATAGTTGCCAAGTGTTTACCATTGACATAAGATATTGCAAAGTTAAAAAAAAAAAAAGAAGTCAGGAGGAATATACACAAAAGCTTGTGCATAGGAAACAAAAAGTTTGTTTGAAAGACACGTTTGAAAGGAACACTGATGGTTTAGGAAGTGCTGGTACAGGGCTCATCTAAAAGTCTGTTCCTCTAGCCTGACACTCTTCAAGTTTTGATGTCACCTTAAACATTCTCAATGTACCTATACCTTATGTCACTGAATCAGGCTGACCATTTAATGCATCCCCCAAACATTGAGTATCAAGTTGTGCCCCACTTTGATCAAAGCCTTATGAGGTGTTTTGTTTTGTTTTTTTGCAAATTGAAAAATCATGTAGAACAAAATAGTAACTCAGAAATAACACACTTGATAGTCAATCACTGATCAATATTAGCACCTTGATAAAAATTACAATTGTTCATTGGATGTGCTCACAAAAATGAAAAAAAACAACAACAACCCAACAACCCCGAATGCTGTTTTATTTACAAATCACAGTTTTCCTCACAGTGTTAGACTTTGGATCACTTTGATGTGGCTGTGCCTTATAAGATGATGGGCCATTTGGTTTTTCATTTGACCTATGGCAGTCCACATGGACCAGCGGGTGGAGCTCCAGTATAAGAACCACAGGTAGTCAATTTATTGCTAAAGTGCTACTGTACTTGGAAGGTGCAATTAACTGGGTTAACTAATATGTAGATTTCAGTCTTCCTCTCTTTTAAAACCAACAACTTCTAGCAACATATTCCTTCATTTTTTCCCCACAAAATCTGCATTGAGAACTACGGTATCATTGCAGCAGAAAGACATTTCGCAGGTGAATATTTTTCGGATCTGAACATCGTGCATATTTCCATTTTTTGTCTCACTAATGTAATGGATTCTTATTTCAAAATGTCCCCATGTGTTAATTGATAAGAATATAATTATACCTTATAAACTGATGTGTTTGATGGTCATATAACTTGAGATGTCATTTCTCTAGTTCACGCTAACAGGGAGGCTATTGTTTTATTTTTTTCAGTATACTGGTAAACTAAATTGGTCTGTTTGACAATCTAAAAAACTACAGGTTGTTGGCAGATGAAAAAAATGATAGGGAATGCAGACAAGTTCTTTTTCTGTGTGTCTAAATGACAGATCACCTTGACCTCGAACTTGGCTCTATGATAGCTTTGGATGACCATTTCTGTAGTCACGGTTACTCATTTATTAATTCTGAGATGTTAAAAAATATAAGGTATTTCTATCACTTAAGTAATATTCACCAATCCTCAGCCATAAATTACTAGCAAAATTTGGCCATTATTAAATCCAATCTTATTTCATAGAGAGTGACCTCTAAGTCATACCCAAGTCCTGGACTTCATTAAATCTGGTTGCTGTGCTTACCTAAACCATTACAATGACCCTGTTATTAAGGGATGAGTCAGTGGGGTAACCATCATAACCCGAGATGGACCAGGGTTTTGATTTGAAAGACCAGGGCTTTGCCTTATTACTGTGACCAGACTGAAATCATAGTCAGAGGCAAGCTAATGTGATTAAAGATGTCCCTGGCCTGTCCCAAATCTTATTTTCACTCCATGAGATTCATTAGCAGTAGTACAAAGTGACACTCTATCAATGAAAACCCCATATTTGTAGAAACATTCAGGATTACTAATATTTAAATCACTTAAATGCAACTTGTTTACTCTAACTCTAGAACCCTACCAATGCTAGAGACTAAATGATACTAGGTTTTAAGGAGTGTTTTTAAAGCAGCAAAGGACAATATTTGGTTTTATTGTCATTGATATCTCTCGGACATTGTGTGTACACAAATTTCATATATCAATAGCTCCTTGTACGAGTTTATCAGTGAATCGCTGGTATCAGTGATTCTGAACTGTGTCATAGCTTCTGTAGGAAGCTTCCAGGCTATCGATACACCAGGTTTAGAACTTAGACTTTAGTTGCTTGAATAAGTGTTTTTCTTATCTGTGACTTGGAAAAATTAGTATTCATGAAACCCAACAGACCTATTAATGTAGCTACGAGTCACAAATACCACTAGTCAAGAAAGATTAAATGTAAAACTTCCTGAGAAAGGAAGACTACAGTATCAGAACAAAGATACGTGAGGAATATATACATATATGCCTGTTTCATGCAGAAAGCCTTCTGTAAAAAAATACAAAAGCAACCAGTGCTGTATATTATGTAACCTCACAAAGTGTACTTTATACACAAACATGAAGCATAAATTAAAAGTAGGACAACAGCAAAAACATTTTAAATATAGAATTTGCACATAGTTTTGTTAAATAAGAATAAATACTTTCATCACACAAATTCACATACCAGTCGCAAAAACAATAAATTACTTTTTTTTCAGTGCTGCAACTTTATTTTTGTTTGTGATTAATCCCTTAATTCTTAGTTTAATGGGATAAAACTGTTTCCACAGGAAGGCAAAGGAAGTTGAATTTACTGAACAAATTAAAACAGTGCCCTTAAACCTTTAAACAACAAGGCAGGGCTTAATTTGGCCTTTTCTGATCCAGAAGAAAGAAATGCCATTTTCTTCTGGGGTCCCTTTATTCAGTGATACTTAACCTGGAGTGTTTAGTTTTGTGGGATTAGATTCTTACTATCCTGAGCATTTTCAGACAAATTTTTTTTCGAGGAGGGAGCCTCAGTCATGGCTCCTGGACTCTTTATTCACGAAGCAACTATGGAAAGGGGAAATGCATAGTCTACATCAGACTGGACTGAACTAGATTTCATTACGGAGGATTTTCCCTTTATCATTCCTTTTATTTACTGAACACTCATCCCATTTCCAGTCTATATCGCTTTTCTCAGGAGTTTAGATAGACATACATTCCTTAGTCAATCTATTGATACTCACATGAAAAAACTAAAGAAAACTCCTTAAAAGCACGGAATAGTGGTTTATTCCTTTTAAGCTCTCTAGGATTGTTTCAATAAGAAGTATAAAGCTTCACTGTTTAGGGGAAAAATAAATGATAAATCATACTTAATAAAAGCCCTACAAATACAGTACATAGAAGCAGAGTAGGAGATATGTCTGCCCTTCAATGATTTTTTTCATGCTGTTATGGATATAACAAAAGATAAAAATAAATTTTGTCCTAGTCGAGTTACTCGATTAACATTATTTTGAAAACTGGGAAAAAGGAATGTTGGCCTGGCTATTAATTCTCATGGAATAGTCAAATAGTTGGTATGATTTAAACTATTTTTCTGACTGATTTGAATAGCATTGTTTCCTGTCCCTGATATCTGGTGGCCTCCACCAAATGTAGGTTGCCAGCTCTGTAGAGGACTCCTTTCTCTAATGAATAATTTATTAAGAGTAAATGACCATGTCTAAAGCAAAGTCAGACTATGAAAAGCCAAAGGATGATTATCAGTTTTGTAAAACAATTATTTGTTTTACCAAATAATTTCTTAAGAAAATACTTAAAACAGTGAGACATCCATTCTCCTCACCCACTGAAATGAATGTGATCTAGCAAGATCAATTACATAATTATTCTATATTAAAAATATTTTCTAATAAAAATAAACTCTCGTGAGCTTTAAGGGAACTCAAACAATGGTCCCCTAATATCTCTATATGCAAATCTTTAACAAGAGGCACATTTGGCATCATTATTATAAAATTTTATATAAAACAATTGGCTTTGTAATATCTCATAAAGAAAAAGAAAACCCAATGAAATTGAACACCTTGGATTTTCTGAGCTATGGAGTAGAGGGGTGCAATTTGCTGTTTTCTAAAAAGAGATTTTTATGCAGACAACTGTAAAAATTTTCCATATCCAACATCCAAACTTAAAACCTACCTAGACAGGCTGTGGAAACAGAAGCAACAAACTTCTCAAAAATCATCGCATTTCATCAAACACTTACTGGCACAACCAAGTGCTTTCCAACTGGGAAAAATCTTAAGGACAGTTTCAGAACACTTGGATTTAGAAAGACAATGCAAAGAATTACTGCCTGTATGGTGTGGAAACAGTCTTATTAATATTAACCACTATTTTTTTTCTGTTTTGCATGAGCCACATTAACGATAACCACTTATAGATGTGGTTAACTCCAAAGTGATGTTTAATACTCCTACCAAACTCAATCAACAAGAAGTACAAAACACTGCAGGTCTTAAGGAACGCTTGAACAAAACATACAAGCAAAAACAAATGCGTTTTAAAGGCTTGCTGGTAAGAGGTATACCAGTGTTGAAGGTGTTGGATATGATTAGAAAACTCTCTGCCGTGTGTTTTGTACGAATATTACACAACATAGGGTGTCAGACGAAAGCCTCTGAATGGGAAAGCGGTGTGAAGATATAAACTGAAAATATGGTGAAGTATGGTTTTTATCCTTTTAAATTCTTACACGAAGAAACTAGTCTTTAGACTCTTGAATACTTATAACATACACACACGCAAACACTACCTCTACACCCTAATTATGCATGAGTTTGGCTGGCTGCCTGAAAAAAACACAGGCAGTCAAAGTTTAAGCAAATGGATCTGTGTATGTATTTAAGTGACCAGATACACTGAGATCCCTTTTCTTTTTAGAATTTCTCAGAAGATGCTTGCCGTCAAAATGGTTTTTGACTAAAATTTGATCTCCTGCAGTCGGAAAATATGTGAAATCTTATGAAAACAGCAGCAGGCTCTTAATTTCCAGTAAAACATCCACAGCTCTTTCTGGAAACTGGAAAGAGTTGAAATAGCTGCAGACCTACTTTGGTCAAACATTTTTTTATAGATATATATATATTTTTATATATATATATACACACATATTTTTTTAATAGAACCAAGTAATATAAAGTGACATACCAAGGGAGAATGTTTTACAAACAGTAAAAATTAGCTACTGTGTCTTACGGATGAAAATGATTATGATGCCTTTGAAGACATTCTATAAGAGGTAGGTGACTAGGGGAGATTGTTTTGCCATCTTCAAATGTCCCCTGATTCTACATTCACCAGTGTTTTTTCATTCTTGTAGCCCAGGGGATTGTTCGATAACTCCCAAGTTTTTCTGTATTCCAAGGTCACCACTGTCACACAAAGCAGTGCACATCTTCATTTGGTCACAGAGAGCAGATTCTGCCCATAATTAGACTCCTGTTGACAACGACATTGAAGCGTGACTTTCTGTGCTTTAGGTAGACCTCTTGTTTACCACGATTGATCACCACCATTCGCCACAACTGATCGGTGATGATCCATCCAGGTATCTCTGCGTAAGCGCATGACCACAGGCTAACATTTCTTTAGCAAGCATTGCTTAAATGCAGAAGGCCTTTGGGAGAGAAGGCATCCCTTCGCTAACTTCCGGTTTGCATCCTGGCACTGGACCGTCCTGGTGTGCCAGCCCGTGTCACAGGTCCTGGAACAGGCGAGCCAGGGGCCTGTCACCCACTGCAACTGTGGAGTGTGCGGGCTTACTTTATTGCTGCCGTGGCTGGGGACAGAGTTTGCCTTTTGGGTGGACTTCTTGGGAACAAAAAAACTGTAACGGACATCTAATGGTTTCGTTGGATCTGTTGCAAGAATTTGCACTATTAGAATTTCTTTCGTGGCTGAGTAGCCCATCCCATGCAGGAAGTCATCCCTATGGCTCCAACCACTGTAGTTCAGGACTGTCCCGTTGATGGTGATGATGGTTTCCGAGGTGGAGATCATGTACTTCCCATTGATAAGGTACTCACCGTTTTTCTTCTTCAGGGCTAAGTAGGCAGTGAATCGAGTCTGGTCTTTGGCTTTGAACTGTCGGACTTTTATGTGGGTTGCCCCTTCGGGGATCCTCACCACGTCAGTGTAACCCTTACTGGAAGCAAGAATGTCCACAGATGAGAGACAGGGAGGGAAAGAGAGAGAGAGAAGAGACAGAGAAAGAAGGGAAAATAAGTACACACTTAATACATGGATAAACAAATGAAAGTTCTCTAGAAGTCTTACCTTATCTTCATACAATGTTTTAATGTACTGAAAAGATTAGTTTAAAATTGGCTTCAAAAATTAGTTTTCTTACAATAAAATAAAGTTGTGATTAGACTATGAAAGAATATACATTTTTATTATGATGTTCAAAATTAGGCTGATGTTAACAACCTGCCTTTGTTTTAAAAATGTACACCAACTTTACTTAGATTTTCAAAAACATTACACACCCTTGCCAAATCCTATCATCGTTACAAAGCTACTTTATGTTCTTTCTGGCACAAAATGGGCTATGTGTAATTACTAACAAAAATCTGCCTTCAGCTTCATAGAAATCTTTAAATTAATGGGTCTCAAACTTGTTTGTGTGTTAAAATCATGCAGAGGTCTTTTAACAGTTTAAATCCCCAGACCTCAGACCAATGAAATCTCATCTGTCAGGATTGGGGAGAGACAGTAGGAATCTGGGAGTCGTTACAAATGTCCATGTCATTCCAAATGTGCAGAATCGTTGGGGAACCCCGGATTTAACTGTTGAACTAGACACGGAGTAGAAGTTCTGTTTCTATTTCTTTTTTTTTAATGTTTTATTTATTTCTAGGAGAGAGAGAGAGAGACAGCGTAAGCAGGGGAGGGTCAGAGAGAGAGGGAGTCACAGACCGAAACAGGCTCCAGGCTCAGAGCTGGCAGTCAGCACAGAGCCTAACGCGGGGCTCGAACCCACGAACCGCGAGATCATGACCTAAGCGAAAGTCGGACGCTTAACCGACTAAGCCACCCAGGCGCCCCGTTCTGTTTCTATTTCTATTAGAACTCTGGATTATTTGAGCAGAACACCAATGAAATGTAAAATTCTGTAAGTGGGTAACCAGAGCTGACTTGTATCATCAAAAGAAAAAAAGTGAATCTTTAAGGCCATAGTAAATTTCCTCAAAGGCTCTGTGTCCATGAATATTATGGTGAAGCGAGGCTATGTGATGGGTAATGAATAAGGTAGGTCTCGAACGACGCATCATCTGCTCAGGAAAATGGGCAAAGGCATCAATATCTCTAATATCCACGGCTTTTGAAAATGCCAGAACAGAAATGCTAACTGAGTGCCAAGAGGCTATATGAACAAGGAGTCATCTATTGTGAAAATCTCTGCCTCTATAAGTAATTTTATAATAAGGCCCTCCATATGTTTCACTCTCTTAGTTATTTGAATAGAAATAAATAAATTGCCTGTGTAGTTTGTGTGTGTGAAATTCAATCAGCTACTGCAAAATTCTTACTCAGGTTTAGAGGTTATGGGCCAACTACCTCGTACCCTGAAAATCCCAAGTGTATCTGCCCTGCCCAGGCATTCTCTCTGAATCTAGAGAGGGGTTCCTCCCCAGGGAAATACTTTGTGTGTTGGGAATCTGATGGACAGCGACTGCCACTTCCTATTGTGCTGAAAGAGAGAAGACGCAATGCTGACCATATTGCTTACCCATTCAGCTTGACTCATTATTTTTTTTTTTTGTAACACATTTTGGCTTAGAATTTGTTACAGGACTTACTTTTCTTTTCTTTCTTTCTTTCTTTCTTTTTTTTTTTTTAATATCTAGCATCAGGATATCCTATGCAAACCTATAGTGGCTCCAAAACCGAAAGGGGTGTTGGAGAGGATATCTCATCTTACACAGACAGCATATGAAGTGGAGGTATATGAAAGTATTTGAACAAGGGCTCCCGAGCTAGTGCCAGTATTGGGCTCCAAAGCCATGGTCCTTACTCCTAGCTTATGCTCCTTTCACAATATTCCCATGTGTGAAACCCTTACCTCTGCCAGTCATATTTTATCACAGTTACAGGAAAATATGTTTTGGTTATATTCAGAGTTCAAATGATACCTAACAGGATGTAAAGAAAGTAAAGAATGAAGGGTATAGGAATCAGGCAGGAGAGCTTTTTTTTTTTAAAAATTTTTATCCTTATTCCTTAGAGTGTTTCTCATATTCATGAGAATCAGTTGGGATTATTAGCATTGCCGGAGGTCTTCAGACTGAGCTTCCCAAAGCAGCGGGAAGGAGGAGGCCTGGTACCTTGAATTCTTAGTGCCTCGATAAAATACGATTCTCTTACTCTCCTGGTACAAGCTGCCATTTACTGAGATGAAGAACATTGAGGGAGGAGTGAATTAAGATTAGGGTCATATTTGTGAAGAAGTCTGAGCTTGCTGAAATACTTTAACATGCATGATCTCATCTGATGGTCACAGCAATATTAAGTTGCAAGATAATAACGATTAATTTCATTCTACTCTCAAGAATTCTGATTGTAGGGGCACCTGGGTGGCTCAGGGGGTTAAGCGTCCGACTTTAGCTCGGGTTATGATCTCAAGTATCGTGAGTTCGAACCCTGCGTCAGGCTCTGTGCTGACAGCTCAGAGCCTGGAGCCTACTTCAGATTCTCTTTGTTGCCCTCTCTCTTTTCCCCTTTCTCGCTTGGGCTCTCTCTCTCTCTCTCTCTCTCTCTCAAAAATAAGTGAACATTAAAGAACAATTCTGAGAGGGAAAAAAAAAGAAGTGACTCTTGAAAGATCACACCAGCTTTGTCATCTACGAAGCCAGAGTTTGGCTACCAAGATTTCAGCTCCAAGAGCAATGTCCTTTCTCATACATCACACTTGGCCAAGGTAATTGACTTGGAATAGTTAAACAGCTCATTTGTGTCATGCAATATAATCTTGGTTAAATCAACTGGCAAGCCACTATGTTCCCCACCACTTGTCACTACCATGAATTTCTTCATCTTTTCATGTGACAACAAATATGCAGATATTGGGTGTCAATACAGAAACAAAATTCTTGGGGTGCCTGAGAAGCTCAGTCTGTTAAGCGTCCGGCTTCAGCTCAGGTCATGATCTTGTGGTCTAAGGGTTCGAGCTCTGCATCAGGCTCTGTGCTGACAGCTTAGAGCCTAGAGCCTGTTTCAGATTCTGTGTCTCCCTCTTTCTCTTCTCTGCCCCTCCCCAGCTCGTGCTCTGTCTCTCTCTGTCTCAAAAATAAATAAACTTAAAAAAAAAAAAAAGAAAAGATAGATGGGCATGGAGGAGGGCACTTGTGGGGATGAGCACTGGGTGTTATATGGAAACCAACTTGACAATAAACTGTCTGTAAAAAGAAAAAAGAAAAAGAAAAGAAACAAAATGCTAAATTTAATACTTAAAAAAGTGGCTTATAAGTCTATGTAGGAAGAATACGTAGCATATAGTACATAAGGTATTTTATTTCTTATTTGATTCCTGAATGTCTTCCCTTTCCTTCTTTCCTTTTTTTTAAAACAAAGTAACCTTTTCATCATATGACTTAAGGTATATATAGCCTTTGCTTTAGCATTGAACAACCATGCAAAATTAGATAAGCCCTAAACTTTCAGAGTCCCAGGCGCTGCATTCGTAAAACAAAAAGGTAGACCATCATTTCTAAGGTGTCTTGCACTTGTGCAATGTATAAAAATGTGGTATGAGGGCACCTGGGTGGCTCAGTTGGTTAAGCGTCCGACCTCGGCTCAGGTCATGATCTTGTGATTCATGAGTTCGAGCCCCACGTCGGGCTCTGTGCTGACAGCCAGCTCAGAGCCTGGAGCCTGTTTCAGATTCTGTATCTCCCTCCCTCTCTGACCCTCCCCAGCTCATGCTGCCCTTCGCTCTCTCTCTCTCTTTCTGTCAGAATTAAATAAAACAGTTTTAAAAATGTGGTATGTAATTGACGTGCAGGGTCTTTTATAGAGATGGCTCAATATAGTCCAATGACTCACTAGCAAATAAGATTAGTAATGCATATTTTAATTCAGAATAGATTCTGCAGCTATACAATTTTTTTATTATATCAAAGAAAATTTCCAGTGGTTCACAATAAGATGGCATGTGATTATTTTAGTAAATCCTTATTGTTACTCTGGTTTGCATATTACCTCCAGTAAAGACAATAGAGGACACATATCACAAATAAGGTTGTACCGGACCAACATTACTCAGCGTAAGGGTGGTTTGCCGAAGGGGAAAGACAATCCTGTATTTCCTCAGGCTCTTTAGCTGGCTCCCTTCTCCTAGCTGATACCATAATATTTCATGCCAAAAATTGGGTCCTTTATTTTTATTATTTTTAAGTTCACTTATGTATTTTGATAGAGATAGAATGAGCAGGGGAGGAACAGAGAGAAAGAGAGGGAGAGAGATAATCCCAAGCAGGCTCTGCACCATCAGCATGGAGCCCAATATGTGGCTTGAACCCACGAACCATGAGATCATGACCTGAGGAAAAACCAAGAGTTGGGTATTTAACAGATTGAGCCACTCAGGCGTCCCGAAAATTGGATACTTTATAAATTTACACATTTAAAACAAAAGCCTAGTCAAGACCACGACAGGAAGCAGAAGTTACTGTATATATTTCTCTATAGAGAAGATTTAAACCAGGAAAGGTCACTACAAAATGGGACTGTTGTCTGCATCCCTGCAACTGACTTACAGGTCTTCTCAAGAAAAATACAGCGTCATGAAAAATCATTTGTAAGGTGAAATAATTATGATGAAGACTCGCCATCCTTCCCTAAATATGTTTCAGAAATAATAGATCCAGCTAGTGATCTGTTATTAGCGAGATGGCTCGCGGGGATGCCACAGACTCCTCCTTTGCGGTTTTCATACTCTGCAAGACCTTGACCTCAGAACCAGCTGGTTTATTTGCTTCCAGACGTTCCAGGACCTTCCGCTCTGACCAGAGCTTTCTCCTCTCCCCTCGCAGGTTCTCATATGCACGATATGTTACTAGAGCCGTGCTGGACCCCTCCACAGATGGCTCATGATGTTAACACGAGTTACCTTTTCAGTTTCTCAGGTCTAAAGCTTTGCTCTAGTCACGTAAGGGCAAGCGATCTACCCCTCACCTTTTTTTATTGAAGGTCCCGACCACCTTGGTGCAACTGGAGTTGTCTCCCCCGCACACTGCACACTTGTCATACTGCAGCTTGGAGCCGATGATGCCGTCACAGCCAGTCCGGACACACTTCCCCCGGACGCACACGGAGTTACTGTACGGCCTGCATTCGGTCCCATCCGTCACCTGAATAGCGAGGCTTACATTAGCAGCGCGAAAAACTTGTGCACAGGTACTTGGTTTCCACCGTAAAAAAGCAAGTTCTAATTCACTGGGTTCTGAGTCTGATGGGGATAGTACATCAAAAAATAAACAAACAACTGAAAAAGCATAGTTCCCAAGAGTATCTAACGGAAAACTCCTTGACATCTTGGCAGAAAGAAGATCTGAGATAAATCTCGGTTATGCACTTTCTCTCTTGAGCTTAATTCCAAAGATGCCAAGAGACCCAAAGTCCTCATCCCCCTTTCTGCATACCTCGCACATTCCCACGGTATTGTCTTGCCTTTTTACACTGCTAGAAGCCATCGTCTCACTTCGCATGTGGGATGTGTCCTTAGTGCGGGGCGCAAAAAATGAGCTAGCTTGAGGTGGCAGAGATCCTTGTTGGTGGCATAATTGTTACTATATTTGAAAATCTACACTTGACATTCAAAACCTTGTTGTGGTTGGAAAGCGTGCCCTATCGTGTGTTCAACTGTCAGACGCTGAAATTGAGACAAACATACTAGTGTAGAAACGGAGTGTGGGGAAGTCAAAGCAAAGTACTTACTGGAAGACACTGAATATATATTTTGAGAAAAGGAATCAGCGAATCAGTATATACTTAAAAAACTAGTTATAAAATAGTATGTATATGCAGTCTGTGTTTTGTGTATGTGAGTATACATAAATAACATATGTAGTCACATATATAAATACGCTTGTATTTTGTATTTGGGTATCTACTATTCTTTTCACATATGTGTGTGAGTATGTGAGTGTTCATATGTGTGCAAATTGAAGTGGGGTATACTTCAGCACACTCACAGCTCTCCGAATGGTGGCATTTCCAGGTGATGTTTTTGCTTTTATTTCTTTTGTCATATTTTTTAAATGAAAATGTGTTATTTTACAATAAAAAGAGAAGGTATTTAAAAAATGACTTATGTTGGACATTAACTTATCTTTCGGTAATATGTCACACATACCTCAAGGCCAATTTCAGAGGTAGTTTTAAATGTTTACAAATTAGAAAACCAGTATTTTGAATTGCTGCATACCCCTGATTGTGAAAAATAAAACTGTTAGTAACTTAGAAAATGCTTTCCTGGGAAAAATAAGGAATAGTTCCAAGCACATATATTATAACATTTATAACTATAGGGACATGAATTCATATTATGGGTCTAAGACATATAAAAGTGTGGGTCATGGGGTACCTGAGTGGCTCAGTTTAAGTGTCTGACTCTGGCTCAGGTCATGATCTCATGGTTTGTGAGTTCGAGCCCCTCATCAGGCTCTGTGCTGACAGCTCAGAGCCTGGAGCCTGGTTCAGATTCTGTCTCCCTCTCTCTCTGCCCCTCCCCCACATGCTCCATGTGTCTCTCTCTCTCTCAAAAATAGACGTTAAAAATTTTTTTAAAGTCTGACCCAAAGACGATGATCTTGAAACCTATCTCCATGAATCACCAAAGGAATTCTTAAATAAATAATGGAAAAAACAGAAAGCTTTCTTGCTTTCAGTTCCCCATAGAAGCATGCCTAGGAAATTCTAGTTTTGTCCAAGGTTATTTTGAAGTTAAGGTCACACCTGACCTTCCCTGACAGAGAGCTGCATTTTGTAAAAATAGCTTTTAAAACATGCCCTTGTTTTGTTTTTACAGACTAATTTGTGTTCTTTGTAGAAGGTCTGAAAATATAGACCTTATAGGGATGAAAGAAAAACCCTCCAAAATCTAGCCACCCCAAAAATAATGACTGTTATTTGGTAGCTCTAGGCTTTATTCTACCAAGTCATCTCCAGGGAAGCTCTCCTGTTTCTGGATGGGGGGCAGGCAGTTACCTTTGGAGAAAACACCACGTAGTAGCCAGTCCCCTTAGCTCTGCAGGTCAGTTTGCACACATCCCCCAGCAGGACACCTGCGTATTTGGGAACCCATTCCACAAATGTCTTGACTCCTTTTGCGTCAGACTGATATCCATTTTTGGCCTCACACTGTTCATGGCGAAAAGATTTTCCTAAAAAAACAAACAGGTCATGTTATTACTTTATACATTCAGACCCTTAGACATACTCTTGTGCTCTGACATAGTTTTAAGAAGAAGACGCAAACTTTTTTTCTTGCAGAGCCCCTCTACACATCAGTGTGGAAGGCTTCTGTCCGTACATGGAGTGGAAAACAATCCTTATCTTCTTCCTACTCTCTGAATATCGAATTTTTATTTTTTAATTAATTAATTATTTTTTTTAACATTTATTTTGAGAAATGGACAGAGCGTGAGCAGGGGAGGGCAGAGGGAGAGGGAGACACAGAATCCGAAGCAGGCTCCAGGCTCTGCGCTGTCACCCCAGAGCCTGACGCGGGGCTCAAACTCACGAACCACGTGCTCATGACCTGAGCTGAAGTCAGCTGCTGAACTGACTGAGCCACCCAGGCGTCCCAAATTGTTTTTAATAACAGTTTAAAAATCACTCATGCATCCGTTATGGATTTGCACACTGGTGGAACTGTGACGTACAAGATTAATAGTCTACTTCTCTAGCCTCCTTTATTACTTCCAGAATACAGATTACAAGTGGCACGTGGTGGCTGCGGACACTAGGGAACAGCGTACCGTTGGGTGGACAGGGCATGACGCTGCAGGAGCGGTAGATGGCCCTCTTCCCTGTGCAGTAGCGACCACTGTTTCTGGGTGCGGGGTTATTGCAATGGCGATAAGCAAACTGCACTCCTCCCCCGCACGAGCGAGAACACTGGCCCCAGGGCCCCCAGGACCCCCAGTTGCCGTGGCTTGATGTCTGAAATAGAAAATAGAAGATATTTTTAACTCAGAAAGCAGAAAAACCCTCAAAATGTACATTTGGAAAATTGTTTGCATTCAATGACATAGGGGAAACCCCATCCCAGGTATACATTTTCACGGAGTTGAACATGGTCACAGATATTGGACGTTCTGGAATTCTAAGCAATTCATCTTTTCTGCTCCCTGTGGTCCCGTGGCACTGGGATCTGAATGTTTCACTGTCAGTATTGAGCATGTTGCAAGGATTACTCCTGGTTTCTCTGGGTCTTCTGAAACTGTACAGTTCTTTTAGTAACCACTGACTCACAGCTAAGTTTTTGTAACTCTGATTCTGCATCTTTAACAAAATATATGATGCTGAGGGTTTTGCATGATGCCTGGCACGGCTGATTGTATTTACGTGTTTCTCCCTCTTTAGCACCTAAGTTCTGCATCCTATCTGCAGCAGACCCCCTGTCGCAAGCATAAATGTACTGGATGTGAGTTCAGCTTGGTTTCTGATGAGACTAGAGTCTTTCTCTGTCGAGAGGAAATATGATGGATATTGAAGTGCCCCCACATCCCATGCACCCACACCACGTGCACTCACGCTACATGTAACTACACCACAGGGAATGGTTAGCTCTATCCTGACACCCTTGGTCTACTACTTTAGCAACTGTATCAGGAAGAGGAGAGAGTCCACAGGGAAGAACGTTATAAACTCCTTTGCTGAAGGAGTGGGTGAAGAACTCTGGCTGCTGTCAGGGGATCTGAGAATGCGTGGTTGTGTGATAGTCTTGAAAGACAAGCACTGTGTGTATGTATGTCAGTGCTCTCCTTTGAAAGTCGCAGAAGAGTGAGCAAACACTTTGCTTGAGCCTTTCAAGGAAAAATATTTAAACTAGGAAATAAAGCCTTCTGGTGATAGTACCCACACATGTCACAGGAATGTACTTCAGATCCTGCGTCTCCAGGCATTGCGTGACAAAATCACTTACTGAATAATATTTTTTCTTGGTCTTGTCCACACACTTGCCCTGCAGGCAGATCCTCCCTTTCCCACATGGTGTCCCTTCCACGGCTGGCAGCTTCTTGGTCAGACACACCATCTGGCCCTGGCGTACCACGGCGCACCATAGGCGAGCGCAGACATCCATGCCAGGACACACTGAGTACTCGGGCCCAAATGTCAGGTTGCACTGCTGGGTGGCATCATACGTTTGTCCGGGGAGCTCTTCAGGGCCCAGTATCTGCTTGCGTGGTAGATCTAGCAAACAGTTACCTAAAAGAATAACTGAGATTGACTACTGCTCTGTGTTTAGCTTCTAACTACTAAATTCATGGATCTGAAAATGCAATGTTCCAGCTGGTGTGGGAGCATAACCCACCCCCAAATCTGCAGGCTGATGCCTGGGAGAAGGGGCTCCATAGAAGATGGACGTGGGCACCTCTCTGCATTCACCAACCCCCTCCCAGAGTTTCATGGGCTATGTGCTCTGGGGCATCTATAATGATGGTTGTGGTATGAGCAAATAAAATTATTTTGTAATAATTCGTTGTAAAAATAGCCACTGTGCTGAGGGGCTACAGGAAATCAGGATGGACCTGGAGGAAATAAGATAATGCACATAACAACAACAACAACAGAAACAATAATAATATTAATAAATAAGCATTGACAACTCTGAGAAGCAGAATTTGTCCATGCACCCTATTTATACCCTTCTCGGCTTTCAGCTCATCTCTTCCTCATGTGCCCATCCAAGTCCCTGTCTATTAATTCCATAAATAATTACAAGGGGAGAGCTCATTCATTCTTCTATCAACAAGCATTTGGCCAGCACCTATAATGTTCTAGCAAACATACTAGATATTGGGAAAACACAAAAATGACCCAGATCTACACCTCCAGGTCTCCCAAAAAAGTGAGGAAAAGAAAAGAAATGAAATACTGCCTCAAGACTTATATGAATTTTAATGACAGAGCTTTCATGAGTCACAGGAAAAAGGAGCAGTGGGCAAAGGAAAGACATAATCTTTGAAAATGTGGGACAGAGCCCATCTTTTAACTCTTTTTTGTCTCCCATTTGGGTCTATTCTTCAATGAAGCTAGTAGTTGTTGGGTGCTTGAAGTGTGTCACACAAGTAAGCTGGCACTCTCCCTACATAGTAATATGAGGAGTATAAAGGAGTGACATTGGGGGAGCAATAGAAGTGGGTGCACATGCTGGCAACATTGTACGTATGGCATCATCACATAAGCACCAATCACAATTGTACAACACCCATGGTAACAGTTTTGACCATTCAGTGTCTGTGAGGCGTACGTTACTTTTGGCGGGACCCAATAATGACCTTTGAGAATCCTTTGAAAATGACCAATTAGGAGGTGAGCTCAAAGGGCCTACATGGGGTTTAGGCAAGCAGTGAGTGATTGGCTAGTTTGTACAGAGTAACTACCTGCAATTCCCAGCCCTGACTCAGACCACAGGAATGTTACACATTCTTTTGATTGGCTGATCCGAGGGTGGTCCGAGAGTGGCTTTAGCTGAAGCTTTTCCTAGAACGGGGGCTACGTGCAGCCCGAGGTTGCTCTTAATGGAGGACTTAATTTCAGGCTCCTCAATACATGCCTCTCCTCCCCTCAAAAGCTTCCCTTAAGTATTCTTGCTCAGTGAGTTAACACCATGAATTTTCTCTGGGCATACAGAAGCTTGCATATTACCCATCAGTTTCTGAATCTTTTTGTTTAATTGATTTAAGATTTGCTCATTGATTATTAATAGCACTAAACATAACAAACATTTACACTATTCTCACTTAAAAAAAACTTTTTTTAAGGTTTATTTATTTTCGAGAGAGAGAGAGGGGCACCTGGGTGGCTCAATTTAAGCGTCCGACTTTGGCTCAGGTCATGATCTCGCGGTTCGTGGGTTTGAGCCCCGTGTCGGGCTCTGTGCTGACAGCTAGCTCAGGGCCTGGAGCCTGCTCTAGATTCTGTATCTCCCTCTCTCAGACCCTCCCCTGCTCATGCTGTCTCTGTTTCTCTCTCAGAAATAAATAAAAACATTATAAAATAAATATATAGAGACAGACAGACAGAAACAGAGGCAGACCATGAGCAGAGGAGGGGCAGAGAGAGAGGGAGACACAGAATCCGAAGCAGGCTCCAGGCTCTGAGCTGTCAGCACAGAGCCTGAAGCGGGGCTCGAACCCACGAACCGCGAGATCATGACCTGAGCTAAAGTCGGACGCTTAACTGACTAAGCCACCCAGGTGCCCCCTCAATTCTTTACATGTACTTGCTTAATCCTCACAAGAACTCTTTGAGGTGAATTCTAATATTTTCTTTATTTTACAGACAAGGAAACTGAGACATGAAAAAATAGATCACTGACCGAATTCTACACCTCCATGTCTATTGGGGGTTTATGCTCAGAGCCTGCCTTCCTCATCATATTCCTTCTCGCCTCTGCTTAGCACATGGACAGAATTACTGCTTTTATTGCTAACCAGGCAGGCATGTGGAGGAATCTTTTAAATGGTGAATACTGTGCCTAATGGTAGAAACACCCGGTCTCAAGTCTAATTCTGGCAAAACACTAAGCGGCTGAGTGTTCTTGTCTTAACTTCTGAGTAATTAAGTTTTCCCTGATTTTCAAGCTCTGTGAAATGTTTCTCTTTTAACTGTGACACTCTCAGGGTAAAATTAACTAACAGAAATATAAAGGGTGACCAGAACATTACAAAACAATGACAGCTGACACTATGCTCGCGGTATCTAACCATTTTAGATACATTCAAGTCATTCTTTTTCACTTAACAAAAGAAAATCACATTTCAATCTTACTTTCCACTGAGAAATGGAACAGTCAGCACATTTTAAGTATGCTGCAAATGTTTTCACAACTACGTTCAAGTTTCTTCAAAGTGAATACCTTAGAATTTGTCAATCTGATGGAAGCATTATATGAAAATGAATAAAGAGCAGAGTTCCTATTTAATTTCTGAGCCAGAATGTTTGAAGAGGTAAAGTTTCTGAAGGCAAGCCAGAAAAAGCATTATAAATAAGTATCCAGCCAAAGAGAACTTTGGGAGAAAAACATCGAGTTAAAAGAAAAACATCAACATCAAGTCAATAGGAAAGAATGATAGTAAAACCTCACTAAGCTTTGTTTGGAAGACGGTAGGCACTGAGAATTCTATGAAAAGCGTTATCTTCATTGCTACATGAAAAGAGAATATTGTATAAACCAGGGAATACTTGACAGATCGCTGATGTTACAAGACTGTCAACAAATGTCTGAGACAGCAAGAATGCTTTCCAATTCTTCAAAAGTGCTGTTTTAAGAAACTTTGTTATTTTACTAAAAAGCACAGAATCGTAAAACTGTTTAACTAAGGATCAGGCTGTGAAGCCTTGAACGTGTGTGGGTACACGTGGTGTGGGTCTACCTTTTGTGTCTTGTTTTGTGTTTTTTTTTTTAAATCTATTTAAGTGTTTTTTTGAATTTATTTTTGAGAGAGAGATAGAGACAGCATGAGCAGGAGGGGGTCAGAGAGAGAGGGGGACACAGAATCTGAAGCAGGCTCCAGGCTCTGAGCTGGCTGGCTGTCAACACAGAGTCCGACGCAGGGCTCGAACCCACGAACCGTGAGACCATGACCTGAGCCCAAGATGGACGCTTAACTGGCTGGGCCACCCAGGTGCCCCTCACCTTGTGTGTCTTGAGCCAAAATAATTAACGGCCTCTTTATGGGCTTACAGTCAACTGACATCTTTCCACCTCGCTAGGAGATGATGAGCAAAAATAAACATAATTCAATTTGAAATCAACGTACAACAAGGAGACTTTGGGATGTGGCATCTCTTTAAAAGCTTAATACCAAATTGTTAAGTTTTGTTTTGTTTTGTTTTGAGTATTGTTGACACATGATGTTACATTAGTTTCACATCCGAAGCATAAGTTTTAAAAATGAATAACACATTTGCTTTGTTATTGAAAATATGGTATCTCAGGGGCACCTGGGTGGTTCAGTCCCGTAAGCATTCAACTTTGGCTCAGGTCATGTTCTCATGTTTCCTGAGTTCGAGCCTTGTGTAGGGCTCTGTGCTGACAACTTAGAGCCTGGAGCCTGTTTCAGGTTCTGTGTCTCCCTCTGTCTCTCCCCTCCCCCACCCACGCTCTGTCTCTCTGTCTCAAAAATAAATAAACAATAAAAATAAATTTAAAAACTATGGTATCTCATTTCTATGGTTTTCCCCTAGAGGTCACTTGAGGATGACTTCTTTCTTAAAGTAAAATGATTTATTTCAGAATTGCCATTAATTTATTATTCCAATGTTCTCAACAGGATTTGTTGCTGCACTAGTTTCTATTTACCCTGAAACTTACAGTCTATCAATTTCATCTCTAAGCTTAATTATGTCCTTTTGCAATATAAAATAGGTACAGACACCTCTACCAAATGGAATGCTTTCCATTGTTGTTCTAGAGAGCAACAATAAAAAAGAAGTCACTCTAGAGCGATTCACTGAATCGCATGGTATAAAATATTTAAAACCTAAGTGGTAGTGGATTGGATATACATTGTCCATTTTTCTAAAAATGTATATAGTTTGGGGGAAAGACCAAAACAGGAAATCTGTCAATCTTTTAGTATCATTTGCATTGACCTCTAGAAGCAGCCAATCTACTGTTGACTTTTCTTAACCTGTCTGACTTTTATTCTCAACCACTGCTTCCCATCTATTTCCCGTATTTTTCAATTTATCCTCGTCTGAAATCCTATCTGGGCTCTCTGCTGCCAACATTCTGCCTGCTTGTTCTCTTCCACAAATCGCCAAGTTGTTTTTTCCCTTCCTCCCTGCTTCCTTTTTTCCCCTTCGTTTTCACATATAAGAGAAACGCCAGTAACACAGGCGTGAAATTAAACATCAGCCCGAACATCCATGACATATCAGAAATCAATTAATATTCCCAATGAAACCTGTCTACTGAAAACTGTCCCCTTTTACTTGCAAGTGTATCTCCCTGGCAACACAAAGTTCTTTTAAGACTTTATTTGAATGGCTATCAGCAGAAGAGAAACTGATACATTACAAGCCAGGCAACAGAGTCACCTCGAGGACATTGACAATGCACAGACCGTTGTTGCTGACCAAAAACAATTTGAGAGATCTCTTTGTGAAACTGTCATAATCTTGAAGTGCACTGTTTAGCAAATGTAACACCAAAGAAATTAGATGAAAAAAGTCTCCATGTTATAGGATGAAGCATAGCTTTTTAAAAAATATCAGTCACTATGTCCTTTAAATATGTTTCTAATTGCAGTCTCTTTTTAAAGAACACGTTTATTGTGAAAATCAAGATGCTGTCATGATGGGCCTGGAGTTTTATGAGCACTGCCTTTAAAACTGAATATTAAGATCTTATTACTGGCTTTGTAGTCTACATTGGATTCAGAGAACTGGTTTTCGAATACCATTTTGTCTCCAAAGTTCTGTGTTTAGTAGATGACTGTAAACTTAGCTCTTTAAGTATGTTGCATGTCGATATTTCAAAGTTGTCTCTAGATTCTCCTTAGCAGCCTGTGTCAAGGGTGCTCTTCAGCTATATCTTTTTGGAGGTGGCCTTTCTCATCACCTGGCACCGTGGACTTTGGGATATAGTGGACACAGCTATCTTTCTTGGCTTCAAGGTTATTAGCATCTGAGAAAGGAAATTCAATAACCTGCTTTCGCTGCACAATTCTCCTGCCAATGCTTACCTTTATTTTTGAGGATCACAGTCCTCGCCAGCTTGCATAGAGCTAAGTTGTATAAACACTGCAGAATGTCTACAAGTATCTTGGCGAGGCTGATGGGGGAGTTCCCCTGAGATGTGGCTTCTCTATTTCTGAATCACAAATCTGCAGGCACGGTTATTTTAGCGTGTGCGTGTTGACTTTTCAACCCTAACCTAATTGCTACATACTCCTTGTTGGAAGTAAATCAGGAAACACTCAGTATTAATGAATTTAAATTTGGCAGTGGGAGAGTGCTACAAATGTCCAGCTACTTAAGGCTAATAATTTTCAAAACAAGTCAAATGATGTGCATTTAATTGTGCTTTAAGACCTCATTTCTCTAGCACTGGGGGGGAGGGAGACAGATAAGCTATTATCCATGAATAGATTTTCCAGACAAGGAACACTTTAGGTACCATCTAAAAATTGTATAAATTTCGTGAGAGTATCTTTGGATTTGCTGCCTTTATAGTAGTGTCACAAATTAATCAATTTTATCTTCCTACATAGCAAATCACTCTTTTCTGAGCATGGATTATGGTATCATGCAGAAATACAGAGGTACTATTTGGGATTATGGTGGTGTGATACCATTTTTGACCTGGCAAAAGGTGCCAGACCTCTGAGCTTTTAATGTTTTAGGGCTACATTTTACAGCATTTCTGGTTTCTCCCTTATTGTCAACGATATCCTTTCTTGCTCTCAGTTTACCTATCTGAAGTCCCCACCCCACCCCCGCCGGCCCCTNCCTGCCATGACTATTTCATTGCTTAAAACTCTTACTGGCCAGAAAAGTAGTACAGAAAAGTAATAGAACCATTTCTATTAACTATGAATGAACGGGCTTTGCATGGAGTCTGAGTCATTTCCTATAAGCAAAGTGAAAGGATTTTATGATATGGTTTCTTGGTATCAATCTAGCCTTCTAAGAAAGATGTGTTTGTTTGTTTTTCTTTCCTCTAGGACTCTGACGCTCTCCCTGGTTTTCTCCTAAGCTCTGAAGTTGAAATGTCAGAGCCTCGACCGTCTCAGGATGAGACTTACTAGATCCTATCACCGCACTTTCACTAAAACTGACTTAACTTGGTTTTTTGGTGACAGTGTAAGTTATTAAATTATTTGAATTTCCCTTTAAATGAATGCAGTACATAGAGGGTACCGCTGTTTCAGGATCTGTGTGTGTTGTTTTGAAATGAGCATGATCGAGCTTTGCAATTGTACCCTACTTTCTTTGGCTGTCCATAATCTCAAATGACTTTATTCATTACTGGCTCCTGATAAAATAAGCATGTGTATGTGTGTTTGTGTGTGTGTGTGTGTTGGTCATAACAGAAGACTGCCCAACCCATATATGCAAAAGTGAGAGATTGTAAGCTTCATGAAATGAATGAATGAAGACGCAGACTATGAGAATTTGCTGTTCCAAGAATTTTGGTAATTTACTCAGTGTATTTAATGTGTGAGTGGCAAATTCAGATAAGATTTTATCAATGCAAGTGATAAGATCCACATCCACTAAAAGTATGCTCTTCGTTGCTATCTATCATCAAGATCTCTGGAATGGACATAGAGACATGTGTAAATTATGTAAATCTGTTGCAAAAGTTTAAAAAAAATCTGAGCATGGACTCTTTTAAATACAGAAGTGATGCTTAAAAATGAAGACAACACTGAAAGCATATTTACTGCACAGAAAATAAGATCATGAATTCCACAAACATGAAATCAACGACTCATTCCAAAATTATGGCAATAGGAACACAATTCTGCACAGCATTGTAATTAGCTGACCTAATACTTGCACAGGAAAATAAAAATGGGCCCATTTTAGCCATAAGTATTTGCTGCCTTAGCAACTAAATCCATTCATTTAGGGATTCAGAGTTGAGCTCAAACTTTTGGAATGTGTAGGTTCTGAAATAAAATATTATTGCTATCTCATTTTCAGGAAACCCAGGGAAAAAAGCAGCAAGCAATATTAAAAGTAGAGACTAACGTTCCACTCAAGAAGAGCTTTAGTAGGCACTGAGATGCTCAATGTGGACAGGCAGATGATTAGGTAAGCATTCAATGGCAGGACTTAGCAGCAGCGTAAACTGAGCTACACAGAAAACCACCCCTTATTATTAGCCTCAAGGAAAAGCCTAACACATGGATTCTTAGTATTTTCCCCTAAATCTTTGAGATCTTGGGATGTCCATCCAATGAGCAAAGAGTGGTTTCTATTTAGGGAAATTTTAAGAGTCCCATGCTCTACTGACTGAGCTAGCCGGGTGCTTGATTGAGGGAAATTTTAAACCAGGCGAAGCTTGGATTGTTTTCAGGAATAGGATATTTTAAAAAGTTTAAAGTAGCTGAAACATTACCGGGTCACCACTAACATAGCAAAACAGAGTTAATGAACAGATTTTGCCTCCAAGATACCAAAGAACCTTATAGCAGAATTTCTTTGTGTCCTAAGAATTCATCAGTTGTTTTGACGTTACTTCGCCAACATTCATGATGGCCAACTCACGAGGATATTATGAAATATTAGGCCATAAGCTTAGTGGAATCCAGAAAAACAACTATCACAGGTACTCTTTCGCTAACTCTACACCATACATTGTGAGATAATTTTCTGGACAATTGTTCTGATCAAAACTTTCTGTCATATTCAGTTCAACCACCAGTTTTGGAAAGAGACACATTTTAAGAGGAAAGACAAGAATGAGACTATGTCCATTTCTATAACCTGAGAAACATGAACCATGTGGTCTCTGTAGGTCAACTCCTTCAACTCTAATGCATCTATCCTCTCCTGCTTCTAGTACTTTAAAATAATAAAGGATGGAGGTGCCTGGGTGGCTCAGTCGGTTAAGTGTCCGACTTTGGCTCAGGTCATGATCTCGAGGACTGTGAGTTCAAGCCCCGCATTGAGCTCTGTGCTGACAGCTCAGAGCCTGGAGCCTGCTTTGGATTCTGCGTCTCTCTCGGCCCCACTCCCACTCCTACTCTGTCTCTCTCTCTCAAAAACAAATAAACATTAAAAAAAATAATAAAGGATGAAAAAATAAAATAAAGAAAATGAGAAAGGATGCTAGGAAATTAGCAACAGCTTGTTTCAAAAACTACTTAAAGGTCAGAATTTGTTATTTCTAAAAACTGTGACTTCCTTGGTATTTTTTATATAATTTATAAGACTAGTTCTAGATTTACAGAATTTCATAAAGTATGCTATGCTCTTGAACTGTCTAATGGATAAAACCAAAGATTTTCTTTTGAAGTTCTTCAAGTGTTTCTTCACCATTCAGATTGATTTTCTCGCTCTTTTCTGTAGTCTTCATTCTACTGCCAGGAGAATCTGCTGTCAGGATGAAACCAGATTCTTCCAGAGAATGCAAATCTAAAGAGCTTCCTTTCCTGGCTTTCTGATGCCGTAAAGAGGATCGGACAGAATTGTCACCTACATTTTAACCACACCCCTATAATAGGCATGTAGCAAATAATTCTGAGAGTCATATTAATAGCAGGGAAACAAGATGTCTGCCAATATTCTCACAGGAAGCTAGTGGTGAAAGACGGAATAGAAGCCAGGCTTTCAGAGCACTGGCTAGGCATTCTGTGTGGTCTCCCACACTGTCTGTCTTTTGAACTTCTCAGTTCCAAAGCAAAAATACCACCAAGGACGTTGGCATTATACAACAACAGACAGACGCTTTTGTCCTTTCCTGTCCTTACCTAAAAACCATTGTCTCAGAGGGCATGGTGGGCTTCCTGAGGAGGTAATAAAGTAACACTGGTAATAATCCTCCCTAAGTTCTGTTTCTGAGCTGTTTCTGTCTTGAATGACACATACCGTGGCCATCATCCAGGAATTCCGTGATGGTGGCTGAAGTGCACTTGGACCAGGGCTTGGAAGCGTCGATGCTGGTTAGGATGGAAGACATTAAGCGCTTATCTTCTGTGGAACCAAAGTTCTCTTCACAGAATTTGGAATCATCATGGGAGAGGCCGAGTAGATGTCCTAAGGGAGAGAAGAGAGGGAGTGCAGATAATGAGTGATTTTGCATTTCTACTTTTCCGTGACAATTATGCTAGCGCTTGGTTTCCCCCTCCCCCACCCCCAAATGTACATTAGTTCATTTTAATTGCCTTCTCATGCACAGACTGGACCCCCAGGGAAATTAAAGCTGCATGTAGTCAGAATAGTCACTTTTGGTGAACATTTAGAGGAAAACTGAAAAATTACATGAAGGAATAGATGGTCCCATAATCCATCTGGATCACACATGCTCAATGACATGTCGAAACAGGCCTTATTTGGAATCTAGACTTTGCAAGGCAACTGTAGGATTATGTCATAGCCCTTACCACATATTATTTTGATTACTTGTCTAATTTTCCGCCTTCTCTGATCAACCATGAGTCCCCATGAGATCAGAGAGCATCTCCTCCATCCACTATTGAAACCTCTGTATTCAACTCCATGTAGTGACTTCTATTTCTNGGGGGGGTGGGGGGGGGGAGAAAAGTGAAATGAGTAACTTTCCGGTTCCAAACAAAGGTAAGCTTGCTTTCACCCCTTCATTTCCTTTGTTTAGAGAGCTCTGCACGTTTGCTAATCCCCCAAATAAATGACATATTTTGAAAATATAGCCATCAAAGAAATGTCTAAAATACCAAGATGCCCATAATAAGCCCATTGTGGCCTGTTGGAGCTTAAAGAGAAAACAAATCCTAGAAACATAAGTGATTGTCCAAAACCACTCAGCCAGGTGGACAGTTGTGACCCAGCTCGGTCACATGCTCTCTGCAATCCACGCTGCCATTTCCAGTATCAAGCTCAGTTTCCTAATCATATTATGTTCTAGGCTGTGTTTTTTTTTTTAATTATCATATAAATTAGTTTTCACATAGCCTAACGATAGAATGATATTCTCCAGTAAACCTAAAATGTTGTTTTTTAAAAAAAATTCCAGGACAGTAGTTTGCAGAGACTCTAAAAATATAGATAAGTAGACCCTAGTATTTTTTTTTTTTTTGGTAAAGGTTTATAGAATCATACACAAAGCATCAAAAGAGGGTGTACAAAATACTATAGAAAAATGAATACTGCATTGGGTTCCTGTACGCCAAAGGCAGGGAATTTGGTCACTCTGCCAAAAAAAAAAAAAAGCTAGTGTGCAACAGTAAAACCCAGCAGAGATGAAATCTTTCATTCCACATTCCAACTACTTTCGGCCAACTTGTTAAATCACCAACACCTCATAACAAAATTGTCCTCCGAGCAGCTGCTTGCCGCTGTGCCTGAAATTAAGTGGCTAGGGCTCAGTGACCTTCCCACATTTTTATGGTATTTATGCACTTATTTACTTCAATAGCATTTGCCAGCCTAGCAAGTGTTCTGTGGGGGCTCCTCCTGCTCTCATGTTGTATTTCCTCAGTAGCACGAATGTGCATCAGAGTCTGTAAAGTGGGTCCCAAATAACACGTGAACGACGACGGGCGAGGGTGGGGGAGGTTGTCCCATTTTTGGATGGTAGATTGAGTTTTTTTCATGCAACCCACAGCTCAGAAAAAACAGAACCTTTCATCATGTGCTGTTCAAAACGGCTTAAGTTACTGAGTACATCTCACACTTGAGAAGGCCCTCTGTGCTTCTTGAACGTTTCCATCGGAGAATCTTTATCAGCCAACACGGTGGGACTTGTGTGGAAATTTCACACTTGGGGTCCCCCGACCCCCAGCATAAGAGAGAGAGGGAAAGTGGCCTAGGGTGGCTTCTGCCACATAACATTGATTTGAATCCAGGTTTTATATTTTAGAAAAATACGTGATTTCACATTCTATTTTGTAAGATACTCATATTTATTTAACAAAGCAATAGTCTTTTGCTCCAAATATATCTAAATAATAGTTTACATATAAATTTGTATTACAGCATCAGGTAATTTTGGAGGGTAAATTTCAGACTTCTGAATTAAAATACAGGTTGGGGTGCCCAGGTGGCTCATGGCGTAAGCTCCCAACTTTAGATTTTGGGTCAGGTTATGACTCAGGTTATGATCTCACAGTTCATGAGTTCGAGCCCTGCATTGGGCTCCGTGCTGACAGTGTTGAGCCTGGACAGGATTCTCTCCCTCTCTTTCTCTCTCAAGTAAATAAATAAAAACTTAAAATAAAATAAAATACAGACCATGTGGCAAACACCAAAGTGCATTTGAGAAGCCGTGCAGAGTACCTCAATTTTTTCTTTCATACAGAACGACGAGGCATATAATTTTTAAGGATTTCAATTATATAAGCAAAGCAGTTTATTTAAAAAATAGTTTGGTATAGTTTTATGAATCTTTTGGCATGTAAATTGGCATGCTAGTGTGAATTTTATGCCCCCTCAATTTCCTAATTTATCAATGTAACTTAGTTGCTGCTGAAGATACGTATAAGGAATTTTTATATGGCGACCAGAAAAGATTGCCATTCTGAGCATGAACAAACCCTAGTTCAGCATCAGTAAGAGCTAAAGAAGATGTGAGTTTTCTAAGATCTGCAAAAGTGAGTCAGGAATGGACTGCTTAAGGGTCAACTGAGAGACAGAATCTTTGGAGGAATATTCTGTTCTCCATGAAGAAACTGTCAGCTGGTTGAGAGAAGCATGCTCTCTCCAGGACAGTAAGAGTCATGGTCAAAGCGAAGAACATTTAAGCACCCACGGAAACAGCAGCCAGATCCAGGAGCTGGATCCAGGGCACAGTGAGCAAGACCCATGTGACTTCCCTTCAGGAGCTGGACAGGAATTACAATGGAAGATCAATGTGAGGAATGTTTGGACGCTCTTCAGGAGACACGTGACCGCCATACTAAAGGCTGAGAGCAGCAAAAGATGTGGTATTTTCAGATGTGATCCCCCAATCATTATGCTAAGCCCTCTACTGTCAGCCTGAAGTTTGCAAATAGCTTTGAGCCCTGAAATGGCAGGATTCGTATAAAAGCTCAAGATATTTTAAAAGGACACTCACTTTGATAACACACTATGATACTAAATTCTTATTCACATAGAAAAATCCAGAATTCAGAAAACTTAAGGCATAATGTTGGACCTGACAATAATACCTTTCGAGTCGGTGCTGTGAAAGGTTTAATTAGACTTGACCATGAGGTCAGTGATACCCTTAGACATCTGCCTTTTCCAGTGAGAATTTGTTCCGCAGTCACCCACAGGGAGGTTTAAAATTGTAAATGTGATCAGAGACGAAGCATTTCTCTGATAAGCAGCCTTCAGCAGGATTAGCACAGCTGGGATTTACATAAATGTGTCCCGGAGAATAAGAGAGCAAATGAAGAATATAAAGAACTGTTGGAGGAAACGTTTACAACCCCGGAAACCAAGGTGTTCTTTCATCAAAATGCATTTTACACGATGAGTCCTTAGAGCAATACAGAGCAGAGTCAGTTGCGGGGTGAAGGCCTTGGGGGAGGCAGAGCAATAGATTCAAGAGACCCACAGAGAAAGGCAATTCTTACCCTTGGAAAGGCTGATATTTCTTTCCCAAGTCCATGTAGGAAAGAAGAGTGAAGGGCACATGGGAGACTCAGTCGGTTAAGCATTTGACTCCTGATTTCGGCTCAGGTCATGACCTCAGGATTCCTCAGTTTGAGCCCCATGTGGTGCTCCACCTTGACAGTGAGGAGCTTGCTTGGGATTCTCTCTCCTTCCTCCTCTGCTCTTACCCCTCCCCTTTCTCTCTCTCTCAAAGCAAATAAAATTTAAAAAAGAAAAGAAAAGAGTGAGGAGTGAAAGCAGTTTTGAAGGTAAAAGAAGAGATTTGAGGAAGTTCAACCAAGCTCCTAGAGTAAAACCCCTACAGAGAGGAGACAGTGCAGATCATAGATAGAAGGCAATAACTCACTCTCAGGGTTTCAAATAGAGGATCCAAAGTCTGGCTTTAAGGAGGAATTAGTATTTGTATTTGCAAGAATTACTATTAGTATTAATGTTTGGAAGTATTAGTATTTGTAATTAGTAGACAGGCAAAAGATTTGAAGAGCTGTTCATCTGCTTTAACTACGTTAAGTCAGCTTGTTTCATAGTCAATCTTTAATTCTTGATTGATGCAATTGGAAACCTCTCACCTCAAATCCTGAGGCAATGAAGGAGCAAACACTCTTGTGTAGTGAGGGCACTTGTTAATGACATTTGTATTTATATATGAAATCAGAACATGAAAAGTATTACAAAAGTCAGAAGGAAACTCAGAGAGTAACATCACTGTGTAATCCAGGATTTTCCCAAGTGCTGCAGACTTCAGAACTGCATCTTGCTTTCTGAAATCATTATTAGAAGTCACAATGTAGTTTGCAAATGCTTTTGGAGAAAATACTTATCTATTCTTAATAGACATTAAATCATGCCGCGAATACAACAGTCTTGCTAATGAGTGCCCATCACACAAAGTAAGATCTGGAAGGAGCTTATTTGGATTACACAAGAAAATAAATTTCATGGTGAATTATGTCAAAGCAAAGACTATAGAGTAAGAGTCTGAATTACACTGTTATCTCAGAAATAGCAAACAATTAGCCACCGGCAATTTCTCTAGTACGATAATCGATAATCGTCTTTTTAAAGGCAAAATGAGTGGCATTTCATTAAATAAATCTCATTGTGATATTCACGATATAGACTTAGAGAGCATCTGGCCTCCTTAAATTCACAAATGAATCAGATGTTAGAAAATATGAGATAATGTACCCCCCGAGGCGGGGGGGGGAAGACACATTACAACAAAGGGAAAGGCTGACCCAGCCTCTTATTCAGCTCAGGTATTACTCTACAGCTAGGGTCACCTTATAGTATTAACCTCAGGAAGGAAATGTGGTTGTTTTTCTAAAGTTTGGTCTGAAAATGAAACAGAATTTCAAACTCTTGTATCTTGACCCTAAGCTGACCAATGGACAAAAGGACAGAGCACCACATCCTACAAAGTCATAAAAAGCTCTGTAATGTGTTTACTCAAGAAAGAGCCGCTCAGATGAAGCATCTGTTTCTTAATGAGGTCATGTTTTTATTTTACCTAATTTTCCAGCTGGGATTATTGAGGTGTAAGAAGGTCTTGCCAGGGGTTGAAAAGTGAGCCAATAGCTCACATGGGATCAGAATCCAGACTCCTTGAAGAAGAGAACCAGGAGCTCCAGTAATTGGATCCTACATGTCTATTCAAATGCAAAGCCTTAGGTAGAAGTGATAAAATCCTTAAACTCCCTTTTCAAAACGTTAAACATAAATGGCAAATGTTGTATCAGTTGTGTAATTCGGAAGAAAGGAAACTTAATTTTTGCACCTTATAGCTAACTGTGTCAATATCCTTTTTAACCAAATTCAGGATTATCTCCTGGGAGATGAACACTAAAAAACCGTTACAGAATCGTGTCAAAATCTTGGGTTTTGGAGCCAAGTGAACTGGGTTCAAATCTTACCCTAGTGGCACGCTAGTCGTTGACCTCAGACAGGTTTAGAAACTTCTTAAAAACACTTACATCTCTGTGTTTTCACCTCTCTTGGGTGACTCATTGCTAGGGCTTACCCCACAGAATTTTGTGAGAATTACATAATATAAAAGATGCGAGGTGCTTAGAAAATATGCTTGACAACTATCAAAGGGCCAGGGATTGTGAGCTAACTTTAATGTTCTCACTGATATCTCACTGTTTTGTTATCCTTTTGAGTACTCTAATCTTTTAAAAAAATTTTTTAAACGTTTTTATTTATTTGTGTGAGGGAAAGAGAGGCAGCGTGAGCAGGGGAGGGTCAGAGAGAGAGAGATACAGAATCTGAAGCAGGCTCCAGGCTCTGAGCTAGCTGTCAGCACAGAGCCCAATGCAGGCCTTGAACTCACAAACTGTGAGATCATGACCTGAGCCGAAATCAGACGCTTAACCGACTGAGCCACCCAGGTGCCCCTTGACTACTCTAATCTTAAGTAGTGTTGATAAATTTTGATATTAACAGAAATTCTTAGTTTGGGAGAGGAGGAGAAATTTGCTAATCATTAGAGAAACAAAAATCATGCATTAAGTTTGTGACGTATTTACTTTTTATGCGACCTTCAGCTTGGGTTTCCACACATGTGGCAGACAACCTAAAGGCCTCCACAAGAGAAATGAGAATTGGGACACAATATAAAAAAATACAGAATCGGCACCAAAACCCCCTAAGTCTCTCAATGCTGCTGGACGTATCGTCAAGACCCATTCCCACCTTTCATCCGGGGGCCAAGAAAGACAGTGTGGCATTGCTTCGGACAAGATAGAAAAAAGGAAAAAAAAGTTTAGCTCATGTTGATTTGGGGGGTACGTACCAAGTTTAATCCTAGCTTCTTTTCACTTCACGTCTCACAGTTGGTTCTGACATCTGATTCTGTGCGTTGGCTTCGGTCTACGGTGTTTCGAGGGCCTCTGCTGCCTTTCAAAGCAAGGCCTTGTTAAATCTAATCGTCTTCGGGACCACAGTCACACACAGATCAGCACAGCCAGAGGACTCCCTCTAACCACAGCAAAACACTGGCAGCCATGCTGTTGCGCCTCAGCCACTTCCTAAGCCTCCAGCTGAATACTTGCTTGGCTTTGACTTTTTAAGTTTCCCGACTTTAGCTTAGGAAGCATGCTGGAGTCTTTCACGGTGGAGAGCCTCACTTAGCACATTTTACAATTAACTACAATAAAGCAAAACTTCAGCGAGTTTGCAAATGATGGATTTCATTAGTCTAAATAAAATCAGACTGTTCTCCCTCGAATTATGAGAAGCCGGCCCAACATCAATAACATTATGATTTTGAAGAGCCATGTGTGTTGCAGGTGAAATCTTTATTATTATAAGCCAATAATAAAAGTTCGACAAGTCAAAAGTATAAACTCAAAATGTAAACTTACATTCACTTGCAAACTTTCTACAGTTCACACTTGGGTTGTAAAATGGCCATAACCACATTCTTGCATCCACTCATGGCACACGGATGAAGACTGTGTTCTCGAGAGTTTAAAGCAACTTTTTAAAACGTCCTAACAATTTAGTCAATGTTTACATATACATAGCATAGCAAGGAGGAAGACAGATTATTATTGCCTGTGGAGAGTCTATACTTATCACAATCTATTTTCCAGAAGGCTGCACTGGCGTGAGTGGACGATATACCTCCAAAATCCGACTCTTTACATAGAAACAATTAGCAGGAAAAGGGAAGTGTTCCCATGAACATCTGGTCCAGGAAAAGAGTCACTTTTCAGAACTGTTCATTGAAACCATTCTGATTTTAACCTGATGGATAGAGAAGCTGTAAGATGGGTACTTCAGGCTTGTTCAAGTCCCTCATGTTAATTTTCAAGGCAGGAAATATTTTAGAGTGGATGAAAGACCAAAGGAAGTTTTTATTCAAATATGACTTTGTATTTTAAACCACTATGTACAGAAAGAAGCAGCGTTGGGGCATTGAATGAGAAATTTTAAGTCCATTAATGAAAGCGTTATTCTTTTCTTTTTTTTAATTTTTAAAAAACATTTTTTAAGTTTATTTGTTTCAAGAGAGACAGAGGGTGAGTGGGGGCAGGGCAGAGAGAGAGGAGAGAGAGAATGCCAGATAGGCTCTGCACTGTCAAGCTGACTTGGGGCTCGAACTCACAAAAGGAGAAATCATAGCCTGAGTCAAAATCAAGAGTCAGATTCTTAACCGAACAAGCCACAGGAGCCCCTGAAAACATTCTCCTTAATCAAATACAGTGAAACCTTGGAGTGCAAGTAACCTGGTCTGTGAGTGTTCCACAAGATGAAACATGTCTAACAAATTTTAACTTGATGAACGGGCAATGTCTTGCAGTACGAGTAGTATGTGATGCCAAACGTCACTGATCACAACTGAGCCAAAGGTTCTTGAAGTTCGCTTTGATACACGAGTGCTGTGAATTACAAACATGTTCCCAGAACGAATTATGCTCGCAAACTATGGTTTTACTATATATCCTTTTACTCCTTACAGAAGAAATAAAGTAGAAAAATTATGGGAAGAGCCTAGAAAAATTTATTCATGGCTTATGCTTTGAGCAGAGTAACATATTTACACAATCTGTGTGCATGAGGCAAACTGCACAGTTTGAAATGGTCTCAAGCAGATTCAAAGCACTCTGACAAAACTGAGGTCATTTTACCACTGTCCATAGCCTATATATATAACCTCCCAATCTGGAAAGTGGCAAATGTCTAATAAAAGGAAGAGAGGAAATTACATGAGAAGAATGAAGTGGAATTAGAATCCAGAGCATGGTTAGCTCAGACCCATGATTTTATGCAACAATCTAAAAATAAAGCACTGGAAACAGCTCAGTGAGTGGCATCACCAAAGATCACAACTGGCTACAGAGGCAAGACTATAATCACAGACGGATGATTAGGAAATATTTTGTGGGGTTATTGTCTCTAATTTCTTTAAGGCTCATACTTTATAACACATGTTCACAATATCGAGGCAAGAAGTGAAATTAAGGAATAATAAAACAATTAGAAAATAAAGAGAATACAAGCCAGATCCCTTTGTGAAAGGGAAGTTAAGTCCACATCCCTTTATCCCTAGATCTTAAATTTCTCAGACTAAGCTATATGTCATGCAGAAAGATAAATTAAGTAGGCAGTGTTTAACTAAAGAATGGATTGTAGAGAATTCTAAAGGAGATAGAGATGACCCAATCGGTAAATTAAAGGGAACAAAGGTCATGGTCATATAATCAAAGATTCGGGTTTGAGTTTTCCCATAGAAGCCTACACTTCTCCATCACTGTTTGCTTGCAAAACTGTGCCCAATACTGTACTATTAAGAAAAGTTCTCATTGCACATATACAGTTTTATTTTTANAGAGCCTGATGCAGGGCTCAGACTCACAAACTGTGAGATCATGACCTGAGCTGAAGCCGACGCTCAACCGACTGAGCCACCCAGGCGCCCCTTACATATACAGTTTTAATAAAACATTTGTTCTCATAAGCACCTGTCTTCCTACTTCTCAGGCTGCTGGGTCTGCCTATGTCTACCCTTGATTTAGGAATTCAGGAAGGCTGGGAAAGCTGATGCTGGAAGGTTCTTCTTTCCAGTGCAGTTGCCTTGAGAGTCTAACGCAGCCCCCAAAAGCTTCATTTGCTGCCACAGCGATACTCTTGCAGAGAAACCTCCCAAAAGCTAGCAATGTGTGATAACAGGCCACTGCAGGATTAAAGGGAGAAATAGAGCTGCCTTCAAGAACTCTGTAATCCCTTCTTTAGAAGATCAGAATGTAGGGCTCGTAATCTTACGGATGGCTGACGCCACAAGCCAACAGCATCGCTTACATACCGAGTTGAAGACAAACCAGCCTCGATACCCACAGATACCCACAGATAAAAACCTTTCTTTCGGAACTTCCATCACTCTGAATAATGGTGATTAACTACTGGTGTACTATTAAAATCATCTCTGCTTCATTATAATCCTTTTGAGTATTTGGGCTAATTCTTCTTAGCTTCTGCCGCATGTTCAGAATGTTGCCTTGGGCAGATCTTGGGTCTCTCCCACTGCCTCACTCATGCACAGACATAGATATGTAATAAATACTGACTAAGGATCTATACGAGACTGTATTCTTATCAGCTTAGTAGGTATAATGAACGAGGGATAGGTAAAGACATATTCCTAGCCCAGAAGCTCAAATAGCATATGTGTTTTAAAAACCTTTTCAGGCACACCAGGTCTTTTAAAGTCGCACACCAGAGAGCCACACCTCATTCTTAGCCCACGTTATAGACAAGAAATGGAGACTCAATGTCTGAATCTCTTGTGGGACACAAATCAGAGACCATGGAGGCAGAGATGAGACCTCATCTTGAAGCTACAGATGCCCAGATGATAATGTTAAATGATTATCAGTGATAAATTAATGTAAATGAAATTATTATCCGTGGTGCTGTAAGATGGTTATTCACGTGAAGGCTTTTATGTTTGTGTGCTGTCATTTAACTTAGATGGTAAGAAGAGCATCGGTTAAGAAAATTAAAGTCATGATTAATACTTAAGAATAGACATTTAACTCCTGATTTCTATTTCACTGCTGCGTTACACTGACTTACACAATTACATCTTTGATTTGGAGTTATTTAAGTCTCTACAGAAAGCATAGCAGCTAGAAATCTGGCCCTTGTGAAATGTTCTCTGCCTACTAGGAATGTGAAAAAGAGGCTTTAATTTCTGTTTAAAAATTACAGTTTTTGGTTAAAAACCTAAATCCGTTTAATAAAAATAGAGCAAAAAAGTATCAAATCATACTTTGCTCCCAAAAAGATGATGCTAAAATAAAAGGTGATGCATACATTTAAAATTAAATGAATTTGTTACCTAAAGAGCAAAACAGAAGCGTATGTGGTTATAAATAACAGCTGGTATCTATAACCTACCCAATTTGGGCCCTAAAATAACTCCATGAAATCGGCACCATTATTCCTATATTTCAGATATGAAAACAAGCTTGGAGAATTTAAATAATAAGACCAATGTGACACAGTAGAAAGTACTTTAGCAAGAATTGAGCCCAGATGTGTCTGATTCTAATGTCTAATTCTAAGTACAAAAGCACTCGTATACCTAGGAACCGAGGTCACTGCCCGGGAAACACATTTCATGATTGCTGGGCTATTTTTCAACAATCAACTCAGTCCTGTATTTCTACTTTTAAGATTTAGACGTGTCTCTTATAACACACAAATTGGGTGACATTTGAAGACAGACCCTGTTGACTGTTGGTCTTGGTTTGCCTTTGTTATTAACAATGAGATAGGGCTGTTTGTTATAAGCTATTCTTTACCTTTGACAGGAGCTATTATCACTCACAATGGAATAAACAGGACAAGTTCCTGTGCAAACTGATTAGCCCTGGAGGAGTCAGGAGAATCTTGGGTAACTTTCAAGAGGGACGTCTCTGCGTTTCATAGTCAACTGTGACAAATTCCGTCTCAGAGTCATTGAGGGATGCCTAGAAAGACAGTAGCTGTAGCAAATTTCTCTTACACTTTTAAATGACACTGTCAAAAGGGAACATCTAATGTGTGTCTGACTTTGCCTTCCTTCTCCCTAACTAGTTAACCCTAAAAGTGCAAATATAAACACATTTAATCCCCAACAGTACATCTGAACCTGGAGAAATCTGGAATTAATGGCCAAGTATTTTGGTTCCCGTTGCAGCTGTTACAAGTGTTTGATTTGGCGAGGGAAGAGAAAAGGCGCTGCATACCAATTTCATGAGCCACGGTGAAAGCCGCATGGAGGCCATCATCTTCAATCACAGCACAGCTGCGCTCCGGGGAACATATGGTCCCAACGTCTGCCATTCCCAGGGTGTCACATGAATGATGCCCACATAAATCCTGCCCCGGAGAAAGAAAGAAATCATTAAAATCAATTTACATCCAGAAGGAGCCACCTTGTAGAGCCACTTGCTCACTCCCGACAGCAAGAGTGGGATATGTTTATGGTGTCACCTGTTCAGCTCTGGAAATGTTCCAAAGACAAATTAATGGCATAGACTCTTCTAAACATCTCTGAGCCCCCTAGGGGATGGGGCTCCATTGCATTTCAAAAGATGTCCTGGGATTGTGGCTTGTCCATTAAGATAACAACCTCAGCTTTAACAAAACGGTACTGCGTATATCCAGACTCGTAACGCCCGGGATCACTTTCACATATAGTCATGCTTACCAAAGCCCTAATATTCTGACCAAAAATCATGCTAAACTTATCAGAAGCCTGGCCTAATAATTTCTTTTCCATCCCAGGGGCAAACTGCAACCACATATTTGTGGCAAAATACAAGTGCATCAGTAACTCAAATAGGAAACTAAATTGTAATCCAAAAGCATGATCCCTTGAAAGATAGTCTCTTCATTTCCAAGTGGAGTTGTAATTTCATTGGTTACGTCTTCAAAAATGTATGCACGCTTACTCATAGCATTCAGTGTAGCGCTTCTCAACCTGCTCAATCTGTAGAAAATATATGTAATATACTGTGTTTATATAAGTGAGCGTGTACGTTTTTCTGGTGGGAAGTTGTATAGCTTTTAAAAGCTTAAAGATGGGCGCCTGGGTGGCTCAGTCTGTTAAGCATCCGAATTCGGCTCAGGTCATGATTTCACGGTTTGTGGGTTCGAGCCCCGCATCAGGCTCTGTGCTGACAGCTAGCTCAGAGCCTGGAGCCTGCTTCAGATTCTGTATCTCCCTCTCTCTCTGACCCTTCCCTGTTCATGCTGTTCAGGCTCTCTCTCTGTCTCTCAGAAACAAATAAAAAACATTAAAAAATATTTAAAAAACTAAAAAAATAAAAGCTCAAAGAAAAACACGATCACATTCCATTAAAATGATCATGAAATGTGGTCAATTTAGATGAAAGTGACATCACAAGACAATTTTAAGTTATGAAGCGTAAAGAGAAAATATAAGTGAGAATTTTGTACATGATCGACTTATAATAAGCTTTTCCTTAAACGCTATTTGAGTATTAAGAGATACTAGAACTTCTTGGGTTTGACTACTGTTTTCAATGAAAATTAATTAACACTGTGTACATTTACATCCCCAAATGCAGGATAGTATCGTAGTAAGCCATAAATGTATAATTGAAGAAGAAAACATTATTTTTAATATCATTATAAAAGATGGCTATTTACCAGTTGAAATAATAAGTGTTGTTTCTATCATAGTTATCATCTTTCTATTCTCGATTATGACAATGTCTGGCTTATTTGCTTAATTGAGGTGAACTGTGACATATGGTCAGATGCAACAGAGATCTTGCACACCTTCAACATACTGTATGCTAGGAGGCTGTCTACAGGTTCCAGGAAGTCAGTGCAAGACGGTCTTACTACATAACCAATGTCACCTACTCAATGTCAACACAGGCTTCTAACTCTTCCCTTATTTTGCTGCATAAAAATCTAACCAAGGTAAAGAATACTTAAAAGATATACCCTATGATCTTCTCTCTAGTACATTTTCAGGTCCTTACTGTGTTCCATATATTATGAGATTCCAGCTGTGATGCATTACATTGATGCCACCATGTTATTATAGCTTCAGATGGTGGAAATCTCGGCCAAGTAGCCTTGGTGAATCAAGTCACCAAACCAGCAATAGCCTCCCCAAGTTTCCTGTGTCTCCTCATATGTCATCCCGTGGGATCTCAAATTACAGCTGTTGAGAACAAATTAGTAGTTTTTAAAATTGAAATTGGAACACACTTCTGCATAATAATCAGTCTTTGAGATAATAATATATAGTACAATACATTTTTAATCCAGTTTTTCTCCAATCATTTCAGTAACGTTAAGAACCCAAGGCTCAGTTGTCATTGCTAGATGCCATAGGTCATTTCTGCACACGTTTTTTAAACCAAGATTTGTGTTTATCTTCACAGTTTGGGAGTCGTTATCTTCAAATAATGAAATGCAAGAATTGTTGCCCCTTCTTAATCCGTATTTCATTAATAAACTCAGATTAAGAGCCACAGGAAATGGAGATGCCCTTCTGGTTTGAACAAAGTTTAAACTGGCTTCATAATATCTCTCAGTTTGCTGGTATCAATTGCTCATTAGAGGCTATCAACTCTCCTTGTTATCCATGAATTGCATGAAATGCATTTGGCCCTTTGCCATAGAAATGTGTGCATGTGACAAAATTATGAACAGAAGCAGTGGCTGTTTTTTTTAAGCACACTGATTAAACCCCTTGACGGCATGGCCATACTCTATATAATTTTGTAACTATAATTATGTAAACTGGCAACCTCTCAATTTCATTCATGCATTTCAAACCTTGGCAGCCCAGTTATGGTTTCATCCCCAAGATTTACAATGAAAGTCTGTATTTCTTTGTGATCCAATGTTTATTCCAATGTATTACAACTCAACTTGTGCATCAAATTATTAAGAATATAGCACACCACACATATCTATTTGTGGTAGATATTTTTAACAACATTTATAGGTGTACCCTTTATTTGAAGTTAGTATGAGTTTTTAAAAGTTTTCAGATCAGGAGTAAAGATACAAGGGGGCGATAGCATCTATCTATCTATCTATCTATCTATCTATCTATCTATCTATCTATCTATCTATCATATCCATTCATCCCTCTATCTATCTATCTTATGGATCTGGAGGAAGAGAATTTTGAAAAAATGGTGAATCGTATATAGTATCCACATAAAAGGCAATTAAATGAACATTGCTAATAGAGTTTTCTGATTGGTCACTGTAGATCTGAAGTTATATCTTTGTTATGTTAAAGACGGTTCTTTTCATGTAGGATCAAGATCTTATCACTACGGTATAGATAGCACTGCAAAGGAAGATTAGTAAATTGTAAAAGTTGGAGAAGTATGCAAAAACTTAACAGGTGGGCTTGGGCTGTATGCCAGGGGATACGACTGGGACATTGTATCTAACTCAAAAATAGAGCTTAGATGGTCAACTTGACAAGAAGTCACTGACGTGGTGACCACTCACCAGATGTGGCCATTAGGGGATTATGTGTCAATATCTGTGACTTATATGGAATTTAGAAGGACTAGTAGCACCCCAGACCTATTCTTGTGGATGGAGTGGGGGGTAGGGAGCCAGCAAAGTATGCTACCTTGAGAAGCAGATGCCCAGAAGATAGTACAACTTAGCAAATCCCAGTGGTCAGTACTGGGTGGGGGAAATGAACAAAGAAGACATGAGAATGCAAAGAGGAATGAGTAACAGGAGCTGTAGGATTTCTGGAAGACTAGTCTCTCATGCAGCATAAATGTGCTGAGGGAAGGAGCCAAAAGCAGCACAGGTAGGAAGAGCCATCATCACACCTGCAGCAATGGCAGCCCATATTAAGGGAGAATTCCTTGTACAAGGGAATCCTGAGTTAAATAACAGCAACTTCTGTGTCTATAAATATTACCATCTCATAAGAGCAAGCATGGAGCTCAAGACAAGGGCACAGAAGAGGGCTTAACTAGCCTCAGATGTCTGTGTGACCCCTTAATTCCTATGCAAAGGGATTAGTGATAGAAGAATTAATCTTGCGCGGAACATATTTTAGTCATAAGTATTATATACACAGACACACCATAGTTCATATTTACTTGTGCATCCAATTCTGGAGGTGTCATCTGCCTTTCTGCTTACCTATACAGTGATCCCCAATAACAAAGGTCTTGATTTAGATCTCAAGAGAAAACTGTATCAGGTCTGTTAGTCTGGCCATTATAACGACCCATGCTACACAATCTCTGTCCACACTTCTGAATTCAACTAGGTGATGCCATACACAGAGACCACAGATCCAGGTGCATTTATTCCTAAAAATTACTGTGTGCCCATAATCTGCTGATGCTATGCTCCGTGCTGACACTATGATAAATAAATAAGATCTGATCTTGATCTTAAGAAGCATTGTGATCAAGTGAGCAAAACAGATATGCCAAGGAGTCAACTTGTGACATGCTAAAATGAACAGATTTTTGAGGGAGTGTAGAGTGCAGATTCACCCTTGGGTGAATCTGAATCAATAAAAGTGTCTCAAAGGAGTTGACTAGATATTGAGAGATGTATAGAAGTCTGAAACTCTTCGAGGAAGGGTATCCCAACCAGGAAAAACTGGTCAATAAATCAGGGAATGGTAAAGGGTGGGCTCTGTTTGGAGGAATGAAAGGAAGTTTGTCGTGACTGGAGAATGTAGGATTTGTTGGGTGAAAGGCAATCAGGAGAAGCTGGAAAGACAGTGTGTGCCTGAGATTCAAGATTGGACTTACTGCCTGATAAAGGTGAAGTAGGAAGAAGGGAAAGAGGGAAGCAGCAAACTGGGGGTTATGGGGTGGAAATGCTTAGAAGGGTCCTTTTGAGGAACAGGAACGGAAGCTGACTGGACACAGTCAATGCAAAGTAGATCGCTATTTTCTTTAGGTTTTATTTATTTATTTTGAGAGAGACAGAGAGAGACAGAGAGAGACAGAGAGGGCTTGAAGGCAGGGGAGGAGCAGAGAGAGGGAGAGAGAGAATCCCAAGTAGGCTCTGAGCTGTCATTGCACAGTCCCCCACGACACGGGACTGACCTGAGCCCAAATCAAGAGTCAGATGCTTAACCGACTGAGTCACCCTGGCGCCCCTAAAGTAGATCACTTTTAAATTCTAATTAGTAAAAGTCATTATGTAAGTTGTTTATATGCTTTGAGACAAAGTTCCCTCATCATTAACATAAGGAATTCGGACCAGGTGATCCCTAAGCCTTTCCAGCTATACCTGTGTTGGCATTAAATGAAAACACTCCAATTTATAGGTGGAGAAATTAAAGCTCGGGGCAATAAGTGTCCAAAGTTGCAAACTTGTGACTTGTGAAGCCAAAATTTAAACCGGTATCTAGGGGTGCCTGGGTGGCTCTGTCGGTTGGGCACCGACTTTGGCTCAGGTCATGATCTCACGGTTCGTGAGTTCAAGTCCCGCATCAGGCTCTGTGCTGACAGCCAGCTCAGAGCCTGGAGCCTGTTTCAGATTCTGTGTCTCCCTCTGTCTCTGACTCTCCCCTGCTCATTAGGTTTCTCTCTTGGAAATAAATAAAATGTTTAATAAGTAAATAAATAAACCGGTATCTAAACATCCCAATTTGTAAACTGCCTTCACCATGGAACTGGTAAATCATCACACATGTTTTTCTTGACAGGTTTAAGAGACTGTCTTTAAAGAACCTATTTTAATGTAAAAGAGGAAACCAGGGACTAGGAAAGGATTCTGGAAAAGCAAAATTAAATCCTGGGGAGATCAGATTTCTACTGTTTGATGGCAGAAGTGGTGTGAATTCCAGCAGGGGCGCTCCTCCAGGATGAAAATGGTTTCTATGTCAGAAAACTGACTGGTGCGAAGTTTCTCTAATTAGAGTGCCAGGTATAGTCCCTACAGTAAAGTGTGTTGGTTTGATAAGTTCATTACTAGCACTATTCTGTGGACTCCCAGACACAACGTTCAAGGTGGCCTGGCCCAGTGAACAGGGGTGGAAAACATATCCTCACACATTCGCTTCATGCCTGAAAAACAAGCGATTTAAGAGAAGACATCTGGACCCAAAATTTGAGCGGTTCTCAGAGCCCATCAAAACATGGATTTGATGGCTTGGCGTCTGGCTGCTAAGCAACGTACTTCTTACATTCAAAACAGAGTTGTAAAAGTAGATTCCAGGTGCCAACTCTGGGTATTTCTCATTGGAAAAAAAAAAAAATTAGCCCTGAACTTTTCTCTCAGGTCTTAGGGCACCTGATTTCTATGGTGGAAGGGCTCAGATCATCTCTGCTCTTGGTCTCTTCTTTTCCACATTCTGAAGCATTAGGTGGAAATTGACTTTACATTTTGAGGCCCTCTTAATGAAGGTGGCATAAGGGTCTTATAAGATCTTTCTCAGGCCCCTAATTAACAGCATTCTTTGAAACAAAACAATGCACATGCTTTTCAAATATTTGGTTCTCCTCAAGATGTATATACCAGAGGGCCAACCAGAGCCTAAATGGGATTTGCTTTACCAAAAGTATGCTTCTGCTTGGCAGGGAGGCCAGGGAGGGCCTGTGTAAAATATTTTCCATGTGCAGACTACTTGGGAAAATGTATGTTATTCTAATACTTATTAACATTAAGATAGACCATTCATTTCTTTCTCCCTTGCTTTTATCTACTTAAAATGTACTGATATGTTTCAGAGCTCAGAAAATAGGAATGGTTAACTCAATAAACACACAAATAATAAAATAGAACACAAATCCAGAAAAGCAATAGGCAGATCATTTAGAACCACTGACTGGTTCTCCTTTTTTTTTTATTTTATTTCTGGGAAGCAATTAGGAAAATATGGGGCAGGAGGTAGGGAACAATGGGGTCTTCTATTAATTTTTGTTTTAAAAAATATTGGAAATGTGCATTTGTCTTCCAAAATGAAAGCAACCTATTAAAATGACCTACTCCTTGGAGCAGTGCGCCTACGAAAGTATTTTTTCCACTGTCTCTAGAGAACTTCCTTCCATAAATTCTTTGAAGCCCTTCTTCTTGGTGGCTTCTCGTGATGCAGCAAAGCAAGAAATCCAGACGTGGAAAATTGCTTACAAGAAAAAAAAAAGTCTTGGAAACAAAATAAAGGAGGGCTAGTTTTACAGGAGAAGCTCACTTCATAACAGAAGGCTACAAAATGAATGTTCTTCCATTTCGAAGATTAATGTAGCCCAAAGAAATTACGGGATGGTTTTTCGATCACTTAATGAGAAGGAAGATTTTTCCACCATGCCTAGCATCATGTTCTGCCAGTTTCTTCCTAAACTGCTGCCCTCTGGCATCTTTGTTTACATGTGGTTTGCATTTATACACACCCCACGGGCCACAAGTGTTTCTCCCTTCCAAATTTATCGACACTTTTCCTTCATACTTATTCCTCTCAGAAAAACCGAGAATTAGGTAGTGGAGCTGTGATTCGGCCATTTGCAAGCCATCATCACATCTTCTCTCCTAGCTCTGGTCACCCCATGTCATACCATATGCTTCTGCATGACAGTTCAAAATTTCGAATCCTTCAGCTACCCTGGATGGATCCCAAACACTTAAAGAATGAGCTCTGAAACTCTTAAAGAATGAGCTTTACCAGGCATCTGAGAGGCCTGACTTAAAACTGCCAATCAGAGCACAGTCATGAGGTAGGCTCAGGGCTCTGAGCGAGCCAGGCTCAAAACCAGCCCAGACTGTGTCTGAACGTCACACTTACGTGGTGAGTGAACGACTGAGCAAATAGATACTGTGTTCTTCCCAGAACCTCTGGGCCTATACTGATCAGTTTCTTTCCTTTCCTGTAACCATTTTCCTTAAAAGAGGGAAATGCTGGGCAAACATTCCTTTCTTGTGTCTTGACTCTTTGCCCAGGTCTTTCTACACTGAGGCTTCAGAAACATACTCATCCAAAACCCAAACATGCAAGCTGGATGTGACCCTTCTCTGGCACTTCCGGAGGGACAGGCGGGGCCTGACCAGAGGACGCGGCAAAGGAGGTGCTAAAGATCCTGACAACATTGGGTTTCTAGATCCTCCTTGCCCTCCTGAATTCTTTCCTTACCAGAAACAAAAATTCCACCAAGGTGGACATGTAAGAACTTCATTCAAAAAGCCAAATTAGAAAAAGAGTCTCTGCTTTGGAAAGTCTTTCCTCAGTTTTATGTCACAGAAGTGGCTCAAGTAAGAAAGTGTTGACATTGACAAAGAAAGGTCCTGGATGAAAGTGGCTACAACGGATGAGCCAACAAGCCCTTTCCATGAGGTTGGACACAGTTGTATACTTAGGCTGAGGGAGAAGTAGAAGTAGAGGATCCCCCTTCCCCTGCCCCACAAAAACAGAAGAGAAAGGGGGGGGGGAGGAGGAGGAGAAGAGAAAGAAAAGGAGGAGAGGAAGAAACGAAAACAAGGAAGGAAGGAAGGGGCTCAGTCAGCTAAACGCCCCAGTTCAGCTCAGGTCATGATCTCAAGGTCCATGAGTTCAAGTCCCGCATCGGGCTCTGTGCTGACAGCTCAGAGCCTGGAGCCTGCTTCAGATTCTGTGTCTCCCTCTCTGCCCCTCCCCTGCTCACACTCTGTCTCTCCTTCTCTCAAACATAAACATTAAAAAAAAAAAAAAAAAGACAAATTTGCTTTTCTCCTTCTCCCATTTAGCTCTGTACATTTTCACAACTATTCCAGTCCCTTCTTCTCCTATTTATGCCTCTAGGACACCATATCTCAGACTAGAAGCATCCTGTCTTCTTGCCGGATTGTCTATGCAGGTCTAGGCATTCAAGGCAGGGACTGCTGCTGGGGAAACCCTGACCACGCAGCAGAGTCGAAGGCTGGCTGGGTACCTGCAAGGAGTCCTCGGGCAAATCCCCAGCGGCGGGTGGTGTGCGGGAGAAGCCAGGCAGTCAGCAGGACCGACTTCTTGACCTACCTCCTTCCACCCGCGCCTGGACCACCCACGCAGGTTGGACTTACCTCCCGCGTGAACAGGATGGCCGCGTCGTAGTGCTCCTCGTGGTCATCCTCCAGCTGGTTGTGCTGATGCTGCCACTTGCAAAAGTTCTTGAGCGTGGTGGCCGCGTTCTTGCTCACCTCCAGGCTCTTATCCTTGTCACCCAGCACCACCACCTTCACCACGACCAGGCGGATGTGGTTCTCGATGCTGGCGTGGCTGTACAGCCTGTTGGCGATGGAGGCCAGGGTCAGCAGGTAATGCTGCAGGCCCCGGCCATACATCCGCGCCATGGACGCGTCAGCCACCAGGAGAAGCTCCACCTGGCGGGCGCGGGAGATGGAGCGGCGCCGCCGCCGCCACCACGTCTGGGGTCCCTGGGTCCCCTCGGAGGAGGGAGCCGTCTGGTCCAGGAGCTGCGGGGCCAGCTCCCAGCGTGGGTCTGGGCTGCCGCGCGCCGGGGGGCGCTCGCGAGGCCCCGGCGGGGACGCGGGGGTCTCGCAGCTAGCGCGCGGTGGCAAGGCCTCAAAGCTGAAGCCCTCGCGGGTATAGACGTGCAGGATCCGCGAGGACCCATCTCCGTACACTCGCCCGGCCTCTGCCTCGGCCCAGGGCCCGCGCAGCAGCGGCTTCAGGGTGTAGCGCGCGTGCTTCACCGCGAAGAAGCCGTCGAGACCTCCGCAGAGGTCGAAGACAGCCAGGGAGCGGGGGCTGCCGTCCACCGTGCCTCGGTAGAAGCAGTGGTCGCTGTGGCGCCGAGTCGCGCTCGGGCCGCTCCCTGCAGGCGCAAAGCCAGCGGCGCCCACCGAGCCATCTCGCTCCAGGTCCAGGAGGAACCTCCGTCCGCCCGCGTAGACGAGGTAGCCCACCTTGCCGCCGCCGGAGTAGATCTGGTCGATGTTCTGCACCAGCCCGCTGCTCCTGCGCTGCGGCGCCAGGGGGTGCGGGTGGCCCGGAGGNCCGCGGGGAGGGGCCGCGCGACGGGACTTTATGGGTATTTGTTATTCAGTATGGAAGTTACCGGGGCGGGAGGTGGGGGCACACACACACACTTGCTTGCAAGGTTGAGTCAAGTGTCGGAGGGAGGAGGACCTGGCGGCAGCGCCAAGCCGGTCCCGGCCTCCGTGCCAGCGTGCGAACTTTTCTTTGTTGGTTTGGAAAATGTTTGGATTCGTGCGCCGGAAAAAAAGGGAGGAAAAAAAAATAAGAGAAAAGTCGGGTTGTGGAGGTTCCGCAAACACGGNGCTCTGGCCCCGCCGGCAGCCGGGGTTCTCCGCGCTGGAGCCCGCTTCCTTTCTTATTTTGTGGGTTTCCTCTACCAGAACCAGGAGGAAAGGAAGAAAGAGAGGAAAAAAGCCATGAAAATTAAAACGAAAATTGCGAGTCGCGGCCTGCGGGCAGCCAGCGGCGCGCGCGTCCGTGTCCCTCCGCAGGCGGCGTCTTCCTGCTCGCCGTCATCCCCAGTCGGCCGCTGCGAGCGCGGAGAGCAGCGCGAGCGCTGTGAAGATGCGAGGAGGTGGAACAATGAATTTATAGCGGCATGCCATCCTGCAATGGCAATTTCAACAATTCGTCACTGCAAGCTG
>NW_027529441.1:4601073-4627815 GCF_008692635.1 Crocuta crocuta | reverse complement strand
AGAAGGACCCTGGGAGGTGGAAGGAAGGACGAGGGAGGGAGCAAGGGCGAGAGGGAAGGGGGGAAAAAGTATTGGGGTAAGAAAAACAGATTTCCTTGGCCTCATTTAAAGCCACAGTGGCTCCGGGTTTGTCTGATATTTCACAACCAATCGGGGTTGGCTAACCCCGGCTTACCTCATCTCCTGAAAGGGGTGTTTTGGTGTGTTTTTAAAGTTTCTGAGACATTTCCAGCCTCTCCCTGCCTGCTTCTCTCCTCTCCGTCTCCCTCCGTTGGAAGTTCCTGCCGCGAGTTTTTCCTCTTTGCACGCCCGTGCGCTCCCGCCTCGAAGACCTTGCAACTCCATGCACCGGCCACGGGCGTTCGGCTGCCCGTGCGCCCCCTCGCCCCGCGCTCTGCTCGCCTCCTCCCGGCCGCCCAGCTACCGGGTGGCCCCCCTGCCCATTTCCGCGGCCTCCGCGCTCCGGGACGCTCGTCGGGCTCGGGCTCCGGGTGACTAACTTGTCCCAGCCGCCGGCGGAGGGGCCGGGCGGCCGGAGAGCCGCAGGCGCTTCCTGGCGCGTCGCCGCGCCGCGAGTCCTGCGGTGTCCGCAGCGGGGTCGCCCGCCGTCGGGGAGCTCCGCGCCTTTGTGTGCGAGCCGAGACCCCACTCCACCCCCCCTTTCCCCGCGCGCGGTTCCGCGGCGCCCGCAGGCTGTCACTTCATCCCTGGTGATGGCAACTTCCTTCGCTGTGCTCTGAGAAGGCAGGGCGAGAAAGAGTTAACCGTGGTAGAGAATTGAGCTCTTCCCCCCCCCCCATTTAGATTTTGTAAAAATGTGCCATACTTTCTATTCTTCCTCCTGCTTAAATGAACATTAAGTACCCTATTTGTATTTATCTGTCCTAAAACAACCGCTCATCGCTCCAGGCCCTGACCTACTGTCCTTCTCAGAAATTCATGTTAGGAGAGAAAAAAAAAAGATTGGAAAAGAGGGGGAGAGCGGTGCAGGTCGGTGCTTATTAGCCGGGGAGTGGCATTGCCGCTGTGACTAGGTTTCTCCTAGCGTCTTTGTTTCCTGTAATTATCAACCCTAAGAGGAAAGAATGTCCCAGGACTTTCTCAGCAGTACCTGGTAATGGTGAGAAGATCTGCTAGAGGAAGAAGATCACCTTCCACTTCCCTTCATTCTTCGGGCTAATTAATGAATACGTGGGTAACAATGAATTGGGACTAATTAGCACATTTCTGTCTTTCTTACCTTTCATTTACAGAGATGCCGAGGGGGAGGGCAGGACTTTCTCAGTGGACCCAGAGGTAGAGTGGTTTCCCCAGATCCTTGCCAAGAGATCTGATTACTTTTTCAGGGAGTCCTCAGAGTGGTGGTGAACCCCCAGTGGGGATCTCAGAATTGCTCAGCAGTGCTGCCCAGTGCCCCGTGCCTGGGGGACCCTGTGGAGTCCGCATCTGCCAGGCGGAGTGAAGCATACCCCGAGCGTTAGCTTATGTGTAAAAATGAGATGATCATTTGGGGACCCTGGACCACCCAACAGGCCCTAGTGGATTCTGAAATACTTCCAGACTTGGCCGGAGATGCCTTGGCTGTTGCTAAAGGCCATCATCCCCTTTTGATTCCACACCCCCTCGATCTTTCGGTGGTCAGTTGCCCAAAGCCAATTCTACCAGTTGAATAGTTTGAGGGACCAGAGGTGTTCAGGATCAGGATACAGGGCAGCTGTCATCTCTGTCCCTCCTTAACGCCTTGTGATCTTCTGTCCTATAGAGTGCAAACTTTATTTATTTATTACCAATTTTATGGGAAAGGAGTCCAATACTTTGCACTAAATACCTTCTCGAAAACAACTTTGATTGAGTAGTGTTTACCATTTCATCATTGCTACTCCCAAAGGATCCTTTTGAGAGATAAGCATTTTAGATGACAGTGGCTTAAACTTATTAATAATAATGATTTGCCTTCAGCGATAAGAGATGTCTTATTTAGCACTTGTAGGAATTCCAGCTGAATTTTCTTCTCAGTGAAAGTTTTGCTCCTCTTTCAAAATCACTGTATTTCTCGCGCGAATCATGCCTCTGAATTTTATGCCTTTAAATTTAATTACATAATGACATTTGTTCTCAGATTATGCAAATGTTTAGAAATATGTCGGAGAACAGAACAGAGCAGGTAAAGCTCCAAACGTGAGTATCAAGTACTAAATATTTATTAGAACCACACATTCACAAAGAAAGGCACTATACCGCTTATAAATAGAGTGAGTAGGTTCTTACGTATTCAGACAATTTCTACTTGGGTATAATTTGGATTTTTCTGTGAAAGTAACTTGGATACTTTAGGAAGTTCATTTGGTAATGCATTTCAAATATTACCCTAGTGGATTAGGATGAAGTGCTATGTTCCAGAGCAATGAATGTCTTGTCAGTCCAAGGACGTAATTTGTACTGGATGAAAGTAGTCCAAGTTTTTATTTTCTTTTTACAGTGGAAAGCTAAAATATATTAGCAATCATTTTTGGGTGGACTCATTGCTACTTCATTCTTTCATTATTCCAAAGATACAGGTGTATTTGTACATGTTTCATGAGAATTTTTCACTGCATTTATGGAGGATGGGATCACACCTGATACATAACTTTACATTTCCCAAAATGAAGCGGGATTTCTGTGCCAGACAGTTGGAAGTTATCTTGGAGATCATCTAAGGTCACTTCCTCCAGATACCAATGAGAGACTGGGAGTAGACACCAAAGTGATCGCTTGTGGATTAAAAGTCCACCAGTGGCCAGCGCTCCTGAATCCTCAAAACTTAACTCCCTCGGATGGTGCTCAGTCGAAAACACCTCTTAAAATCTATCCAGTTTAACAAATTTCTGTTGAGGGCTGACTGCCAAGCGCTGTGTGAAGTTCTCCGGAGGCACATAAATGTGAATAAGCCGTGATTAATGTTCGGAGAAGCTCACAGTTCAGAGAGGAGCCAATTGTACCAGGAGACACTTGGACTACAAGCTCGAAAATGCAGCTATGGAGGGAAAAAGGCAAGAGAGTAACTCCTGCAGGTGCTCTGAGCTATGCATTTCCAAGACTGCTTCCCTCCATAGGATTTGTGTATCCTTGTAAGTAGTATTTTCTCAGATTTCCATTTGCTAAAGTGTCATTTCCTCCCCCTCCCCCATCTGCGATTTTAATGGATTGGGTGAGGAAATAACTGACAATAAAATATCCCCTCTAGCCAAACACCTGCTCCTTACCTCCCCTGTAGGCGAATCACAGCCTCTCACCTCTGTGCAATAATTTTCCTTTCCCACATCAGGACCCCTACCCCAGGCCGTACTGTATTTCCAGCTTCCTTAGGATCAGCTCCCTTTGGGGCCTGATGGTGGATGCGGGGAACACAACCTCTCCAGGGCCACTTAAGGCCCTTTATGAATGCCTTAAAGACTCTGGGCCAGCCCTTTCCTTGGGTGCCTCTCAGCCTTTCAAGTTCTAGTTCTCAGAAGATGTGCTTCAAAACCACAGGCTGTTTTTAGTCACCTGGTGTTGGGCAGTTATGGAGTATTTGAAAGGCCCATCCTTTCATGATGGGCCTGCTTCTCTCAGAATAATGTTCTCCAAGTTCATCCATATTGTCACCTATAAAATAGTCAAACTCATAGAATCCGAGAGTAGAGTGACGGTTGCCAGGGGCTAAGGAGTGGGGGAAATGGGGAGTTGCTATGGAAAGAGTACAGATTCAGTTCTGCTAGATGAATAAATCCTGGAGTTCTGCTGTACCACGTCGTGTCTGCAGTTAACAATACTGAATGGTGCACTTAAACATGTACTGAGGGCACATTCCGTGTTAATGTTCTTACCACAAAGCAAAACAGAACCAAAGATGACACTTTAAGAATATGGGAAGGAGTATATTTACTATACTAGCTTTGATACGAATCCTAAATGTTTAGAGGATGAAGCTATACCCGAACAGTTCTCTCTTTTTCTAGCCCTTTCCCTCCCCCTCCGAATCCTTTTATAGCTCAGGATGGTCCAACATGCATCTGGACAGGCCAACACATGCACAATCTCACATACATTGGACATACAATGCACATCAGCATGCACGTGCATGCACACGTGCTCACCCCTAACTCAGTTTCCCCTTGATGCTGCACTGACCTGTGCAGAGAAAGTTCTGATCTGGTTAATTACACCAGTTTCTCTTTGCCCCTCGCAAAGAAATCTTTCTTGGGACAGGCAGACAGGCATAGTAGAGATTTTTTCCAGCGAAGTTTACTGCATTCCTGATAAAACCGTTGTCTCTGTTATGTGCCTAGGGCATATTCCAGAACATTCTATGTGTTGTGATGGATAACATACACTTCAGAATTAGTTTGCTTAATATTATAAAAAATAAATTTTTGGAAAAATAGATTTTTATTTTTCTTATTCACAGAAATTTTATACTATAAAAAGTCTTAGAATGAATAATGGACACGTGTATTATTTAAGACATACAGGTGCTATCTGTAAAGTAAAACAAGTCAGTTTTTATGTTGACCAGCTGTGAAATGTTGTTTTAGCTTTTCTTACACAATTATGCGCATATTACTTGCTTTTATGAGTTACTCCAGTTCTTTTCTTTTATTCCCCTTTATTTTCCGGAAATCGTCTTGAAATCAAACCTTACTGGAAACACATGGAAAATCAGGGAATTTCCAGCCTGCAGTAATTTGAAACATTTGAGGTTTTAATTTCTTCCTTCATGGCGGCAAATTTAAGCAAAGATTTCAAACTCCTTAATGAGTAGTAATTGTAATAGGTAGGAGTTGTTTTGCAGCAACAATCGTTTGTTTGTTTTAAGTTCAGATTACATGGTAACAATACCTTGCTCAAGCTCCAGAGCATTACAGTCTTCTTTGAAAGGATTTGATCTCTCCATGTTAAATGTATGTACCTTATTCTGGTCAGTAAAGTAAGAAGAGGAAGTTAGTCTAAATAACGTTGATAGGCAACAATGGGTTCACTCCCCCTTGGCAGGAAGAAAATAGACACAGTAACTGTGGAGTCAATAAGCTTTCCCCCCACCCACCGTGCTGAGGTCACTGCAAGTTGCTTAGATGGTTTAAGAAAGACACACAGTGTCATTTTTTTCATGACTGTCCAGTGGACTAACACATATCTCTCTAAGGGGTTACATGAGGATAAGGGTTCAGAGGAAAGTACTGAAGTTTTTAGTTACTTTCTTTTACTTAGAAGGTGATGCCCATCCTATACCCCCCTTTCTGTCCCCAGAATCATTTTGGAAACATGAAATGAGACTGTCTGAATGAAGATTTTATTCTACATCCCCGGAAGGACCCTTCCAGTCAATCACTATCAACTCTCTGCGTTTTCTCTTTCCAGACAGCCAGACTTGAGCCTGTGGGAAACTACCTTGCACCGTTGCTGAAACACACCAGGGTCCCAACAAGTTTGCTACATCTGGGGGCGCCTGGGTAACTCAGTTGCTGGGGTCATGATCTCTTGGTTGTGAGTTCGAGCCAACATGGGGCTCCAAGTGGAGCCTGCTTGGGATTCTCTCCCCCCCTCTGCCCCTCCCCTGCTCATGTTCTCTCTGTCTCTCTAAATAAATAAATAAACATTAAAAAAAAAAAGATTACTACCTCTGACCTCTGACAATGGGAGCAGATGAGCCTCAGGCAGCAGGAAGAGACAGGGAAGTAGAGACTGATTTACATAGTTCAGGGAACTATTCCTTGACCACGTTTTCCTGCATTCTTCCCCAAAGCCAGACTCTTTTTGTTTTTAATATTTTTTTATTTATTTCTGAGAAAGAGAGAGAGAGACAGCATGAGCAGGGGAGGGTCAGAGAGAGAGGGAGACACAGAATCTGAAACAGGCTCCAGGCTCTGAGCTGGCTGTCAGCATAGAGCCTGACGTGGGGCTCGAACCCACAAACCGTGAGATTGTGTGCTGAGCCGAAGTCGGATGCTTAACCGACTGAGCCACCCAAGCGCCACCACCGCCCCCCCCCAAGCCAGACTCTTGCTTTTCTTTCTTTTTCTTCTTACAGCATCCTCTTCCAAGCCATCTACACCCTTCCCAGTCTAGGTATGTGATAAAACCACGATTTCCCTTGCCCTTCAGGCATGGGGGCTGAGAGCATTTTAGAGGATCTGGGTAGGAAAGGATAAAGTTGTCACTCAGTAAGACTCAACCCTGTGTTCAGAATCTTTCTGTCAAGGAAGTCTTCACAAGATCTGCCCACAAAGGTTATCAGATCCTTGACAGCCCGTGTCCCTTTAAGCCCAAATGATTTAGGGGACTCTGTGGAATGATACCTGAAAGGGTTCTTTTGACTCCTTACTTTAGAACTATTTACCAGTTGTTGGAAGTGAATTGCTAAACACACATTTGCATGTGATTATATAACCTCTAGCCTGGTTTTCTGCATCTCAGATCTTTTTTTTTTTTTAATGTTTATTTCTTTTTGAAAGAGAGAGAGAGACAGAGCGTGAGCAGGGGAGGGGCAGAGAGAGAGGGAGACACAGAATCCAAAGCAGGCTCCAGGCTCTGAGCTGTCAGCATAGAGCCCGATGCAGGGCTTGAACCATGACCTGAGCTGAAGTCGGACGCTCAACTGACTGAGCCACCCAGGTGCCCCTGCATCTCAGATCTTCACTTATTTCTGCTGCAGCCATTGATCAAGTTGTCATATTTCATTACACCTGGTATGAGTGTGGCTTTCTTTTAGGAAAGTTGGATGAGGAGAATGGTGCAGATTAAAACTAAAAAGACTGGAGGCACTCACAGAGGGAAACTGAGGTATGGCAGAGAGAAAGCCTCTCAGGTGTACTCCACAGATTAAACTCTACGGAACCTGCAGAAACTTTAAAAATGCTTTAAAAAATTGCTAGCAGAGGATTGAACAGCAGACCATCCCATGGCCTTTCTGTTAGCTTCCAGCCACACAGTTTACCCTCCAAGAAATGCACAACAATGTCTTGAGACTGAGACTACGAGATGACTTGCAGTTTTATTTTTCTTTCTCCCCATCTGATCATAAACCTTGTTTTGCCTTTGATCACTGAGAAGTCTCATGGCCGGGTCCATCCTACACAAGTCAATTTTGCCATGCTGAACATAGCTCAGTGTCTCAGAATTATTCTTGGCCTCCCCCCTTCCTTCCATACTCTTTCTGTTTTCCCTGCTCTCCCTTCCTTTCTCTCTTTCTCTTTCTCTCTTTCTTTCTTTCTTTCTTTCTTTCTTTCTTTCTTTCTTTCTTTCTTTCTTTCTTTCTTTCTTTCTTTCTTTCTTTCTTCTTCTTCTTCTTCTTCCTTCCTTCCTTCCTTCCTTCCTTTCTTCTTTTATGTTTATTTATTTTGAGAGAGAGAGATTGGCGGAGGGGCAGAGAGGGAGAGAGAATCCCAAGCCGGCTCCTTGGTGTCAGTGCAAAGCCCGATGCGGGGGCTCTAACCCACAAACCATGAGATCATGACCTGAGCTGAAATCAAGAGTCAGACGCTTAAACCACTGAGCCACCCAGGTTCCCCTACCCTCTCCTTCTGTCTGGCTTCTCCACTGGAATGGGGCCTCCATGAAAACACAAACCTTGCTTATCTATGTCACTGTTGTAACTCCAGTTTCTAGCCAGGAACAGGCACCTGGAGGCATGAATAGACACGTTAGCCATACAAAAGATGCATGTCAATTATTTTTTAAGGTCTGCATGCATGTGTTTGTTGAAATTTGTCTGACACCCATCTTGACCATCCTTTCTCTAATAATAAAGCCCTGTCTTTTTGGAGAAGCCAGTGCACATGTTTGAATAATGGCAATCTTCTTCTTTCCCCCTTCCCACAGGCCTGGACACTTGATACCCTGACCTGGCGGCTCAGAGCACCCACACACATGGCCATCGTGGTTGGTTCCAGAAAGGGCTCTGCCCGCTGGAGTCCCAGTGGGTACAATGCCCTACTCGTTAGCCAAATGTACTTTTTCTCCACGATCAGAAGATGTAAGGACCATGCTTTAAAAAGAAAAATCTAACTATTATAATAAACACCCATAAATTCTCAACGGCTTCACACAATTGAAGTTTATTCTAACTGCTGTAATTAACACCTTCACGTTCTCTGTGTTTTTCCACAATCACATTTTAGTCTTTAGTCATATTATATTTCATCGTGGGTTGATGGCAGGTGGAGTTCTCCTCCAAGCAATCATCCAGAAATTCCAGCGCATTCCATGCTCCAATCCTACCCAGTTTCCACCTGTTGTCTCCAAGGCTGACTTAGAAAAGGAAGGAAGAGAGAATAAGAGGGCAGTCCCTGTTATCATCTTCTTATCTACCTATAAATGGCGTCTTTCATTTCTGCCCACAGGCCATTTGCAGAAGTGGCCATGAGGTCCCATCCAGATGTCAGGTGAAGGCAGGAGCTGGGGAATAGAGACAGATATGAGCCCAAGAAGAAAGGAGGAGAAAAACATCTAGCCAGAGATGCCATCAAATGGTAAAAGGCTAACAAGAAAGCCAAGCAGTAGAAAGGAGAATGAGAGAGAGAGAGAGAGAGAAGAGAGAAAATAATGCCATCAGAATCCTTGAATCCAGCAGTCATTAAAATCTTTATCTTTGTTTACTTTAATTAGGAATCCTGTCACCTGAAGCAGAATCTGGAGTCACATGCCTCTGTTTTGTCACATTCTGTCCAGTCCTCTGCCCAATGCTTTACATACAGTAGATGGTCTAAACATTTTTTGAATTGAAAATAGTAAGAATAAATAGTCAGTATTATTATAATGGTCTGATGTTAGCTATCAGGCTTATCCCATTGTCCTTGAGAACTGTAGCCTCAAGTAACTCAAAAATGGGCAACACTGATTATATTAGTATTTTTTAATTTTTGGATTTTTTTGGTGGGGGGGGTTCCCTATTATTCTGTTCTGTGTTACTCACCTGTGCATGTTTCACCCTGGTCTGGATCAAAATTGCCAACACCCTTTATCTCAGTTGATACACTAGTTGCAGAATTGTCACATTTAGGGTTAGTTGAAACTGACTTCAGTTGTATTTCTGTTATTCTAGGTCTGTTTCATCCTAGTTAGTACTGCAAAGGTTTGTCAAATCTTGCAACATAAGGATACGTACACCCCTCTGCTGTGTGCTCTGATGAGATGTTTGACTCACCTGCCCCTCCTCAGAGCCTGACCCTGCAATGTGGACAAACACCAATCATGTGGCTCGTAAAGTTAGAGCAAACCGTCAGAGCTCCACATTGTGATGAAATTCTTCTGCCAAACTGTGAGGCAGAGGAGTTGCTGAAAATGTACTTTGTGCTAACCTTCTGTATGACTGAGCACACCCTCAAAAAAAAAAAAAAAAAGAACTAAGACAAAAACAAAAACGAGCCAAACACCCAAGCTCATATCCCAGCCTGGGCATGATATGTGATCCTGAGGAAGTAATTTAGACTTTTGTACACCTGTGTCCTCATTGTGAAAGAAGAAATATTGTAACACACACCTCACTAAGTTTTTATGAAGGTGAAGAGTTTAAATATGTGTGAAGTGCCTGGTATATAGCAAATAAATATTATTATTACTATGACTGTTGTTATTATTATTAGTTGTGGGTTTAGTTTTTACCCTTTTGTGTTCATGTAAATTTTGGCTCAAAGAGTGTATCTCTGACTTCATCCTGATGGGAAATGTTGGAAGAGAATTGGGAAAGCTATAAAGAATAAAGTTATCCAACACATTCATTCCAGGTGCTAAAGTTGAAGAAAAGCAGGGCGCTTGGGTGGCTCAGTTAGTTAAGCGTCCAACTTGGGCTCAGGTCACGATCTCGCAGTTCATGGGTTTGAGCCCTGCATCGGGCTCTGTGCTGATGGCTCAGAGCCTGGAGCCTGTTTCGGATTCTGTGTCTCCCTCTCTCGCTGTCTCTCTCTCACTCATGCTCTGACTCTCTCTCTCTTTCTCTCAAAAATAAATAAACATTAAAAAAATTATTTTTAAGTTGAAGAAAAGCCTGATGCAGAGAAGTAGAAACTCCAAAGGGATTTAGAGAGATGCGTTTTCTGGTTAATTCTGGTGTCTGTGTGAACTATAAAGATGAATCTGAAACAATCAATGTGGGACACCTGGTGGCTCAGTTGGTTAAATGACTGACTCTTGATAATGGCTCAGGTTGTGATATTTTGGTTCATGAGATGGAGCCCCACATGCATCTCTGTACTGAACATGAAGCCTGCTTGGGATTCTCTCTCTCTCTCTCTCTCTCTCTCCCTCCCTCTTTCTGTCTCAGCCCTTCCCCTGCTCATGCACACATGCATGTCCTCTCTCTCAAAATAAATAAATAAAAACTTAAAAATAATACAATAAAACAACCAATGTAATTTTCTTATTCATGTCCTCTCGTGCTTATATTCCTTGACAGTATTAAAGTTGCTTACATGCTTGTCTCTTTGTCCCTACTGACAGGTACTGTACTGCCGTCACAGAGTGTGAGGACTGTTACCTCCATCTGCACACGCCTCCAGCACCTAGCCAACAACAGACCTGTGCTTAATTGATTTCAGTGAAATCAATCTCATTCAATCACACAGGATTTAAGTGAAGAGAGACAAAGCAAAAACAAAATTGATTCTTGTTTTTTCTTTACAATCTTGGCCTCAGTTGAAGGAAAAGAGAAAGAATTACAGTTTAGGAAAATAATCATGACTCTAACTCAGTTCAATAGAAGCTTTGCATTCTCGACCACCAAATCCAGAAGAGAGTTCAGGTGGTAGCAGTATGGTATTGGTTGCTGGTACTTGAGGGAAGACTCCATGACTCTTGTCTTTCCCACCATGTGTTGTAATGTATCAGACCCTTAAAATTAGTGGACATGGTATTCACATTTCCAATCACCACGTGGTTCCCTGAAAAACGTATGTATGTTTATAGTACACAGCAATTCATCCTTTGAAATGCGGTCAGCCTATGCAGTTGTCTGGCATTCTGGTTCTTGGTTTTGTTTATTTTGTTTTGAATACTCATTATCACGCAAGAAGCAACTAACGTAAAGATATTGAGCAAAAACTAAAACCACAATTCTTTGTTTTTTCAAAAGAACTCATCTGAAACCTCACAGTGTGACCTTATCTGGAAATGAGGTTGTTGCAGATAGAAGTAGTTAAGATGAGGTCAGACGGATGAGGCTAGGCCCTAAATCCAGTGACTGATGTCCCTAATAAAACACAGATACAGACACACACACACACAGGGAAGACAGCCATGTGGAGATGAATCAGAGACTGGAGGGACCCAGCAGCTACAAACCAAGGAACGCGCAAGGGGTGCTGGGAACCCCTAGAAGGTAGGAAGAGGCAAAGAAGGATTCTCCCTTAGTGCCTCCAGTGGGAGTGTGGCCTTGCTGACACCTTGATTTTGGACTTCTAGCTTCCAGAATAGGAAAGAATAAATTTCTGTTGCCTTGAGCCAACACCTGGGCTCAAACAAACTAAAACAAACAAAACGAACGTACAACCACAACTTTTGGTTCAAAGGAGGTTGACCATTACTGTTGGCAGTGGGAGTGACAAGAACATATATATGTACTTTAAGACGGGAAACAAAATGGATACACTTGAAAGGAGAATCCGGTGATGGCTCAGATCTGCCAGGTGAACAGTTTCACTTACGTTCCCTAGAAGTCTAAGAAAAGGAAGTGGACCGGAAGGCACCTCCAGCCGGGTTCCTGCAATGCAGAGTTTCCCCACTAGTGAGGTCAACATTCGGAAAACGTTGCAAGATGGCGGAACCTGGCAGGGAATCGCCAACAAAGTGAGGTTGAAGAGAAAGGCAAGGGTGCAAGCTTTTCTACGGAGCTACAGGTGGTGAAGGCAAGACACAGGGAATTGGATCAAGCTCTCCCGGAGCAAATGTGTTGGTTTGAAACCTCCTGAAGCATTGTAGTTTTCGCCACATGTGAAGTCAACAAATGTGTTACTTGACTCACTGCCCCACGAGTGTTTTGAAGAGAAGCTTTCAGAAGAACTAATGTGCTCAGTAAGGAAAATACTTTCCCAAATATTCCTCCACGAGATGGGTAAGAAAACATGAGAACTTAAGGAGGCCAAGGATAAACTGACTCATCTACTTTTGTGGCGATGTAGCATATTTTGGGATTAAGACTCACTTGTTTTCCTGTTCTGTCATTTCCCAACCTTAAGGGACTTGAATAAGAACTCCTTGAATGTTTATTGACATTCCATTAAAAAGAGTATAAGGCATAGCCAAATTCTTTTATTTTTTTTCCTTCTAAAATGTCCTTAAGTACTTTGTGCTAAGGTAGTATTTTAAAATGTGTGCGTTCTCAATGTTTTCTTGACCTACCTATATATTAGGATGCTTCCTCTTTCTTAATATTTCTACAGAAACAGGAAAAATCAATCCCCACCCTCTATGAAGTAGTCAATCTCAGATGTTTTGGAGGCTGCTTCCCTTGAAACCTACAAGAACCTCCAAAAAATCTGGTTTATGAGCAGTTCTTAATATGTGGTTAGATCTACTAATAGTTATGATAATAGAAATGAGAACTTAAAAAATAAATATTTGTTGATTTATTTACTAATAGCAACAATAAGTCTATTTCACCCTTATTTAGGTAATATATTGTTTATGAAAAATAGCTATATTTTCCAAAATGAAAACCCTTTAGTAAAGTGAGTGGTATTGTTTTATATTGTTGCAAATCTTTCTATAGAAGATGGTTGGATCCTCCTATCTGCTTGTGTATTCTATCACTGTAACATCCCATGTCACATACCGCCTAGAAAATTCCACTGTGATGGCTTTATATTGTTAGAAAAATAATTTTGATTTTGGGAATTTCCTGAGAGGGTTTGAAAAACCCTAGGAACTTGATACTCTTCATGAGGTGGAGCTTCTGGAAATGCGGCGTCTCAGGCCTTGCCGTAAACCTGTTGGATCTGCATTTTCAGCAACTCTCCATATACTTCTCATACTCATCAAATTGAGTAATGTGCTGTGCTTGGGTATAAATGGAAGGAAATTGTTGCTCTGTTTACGTCTCTTACTGACTTCTCCCCAGGGAAAAAGAGAGGATCAGCTAACTGGGAAATGAAAAAGAAACCTGGTTTGACCAATCTGTATTGGTCAGATTTCCCAGTTGAGAAAAATTAATCTGGTAAAGATCATTAAACATGTCTGACTTCTTTTTTTTAGGGATCAGAGTTCTTTGTGCTCCAAATTGGAGCATGATTGGTAAATATCTTCTGTGTAACCCTTCTTAAACGTAGGTCAAAAATACTAACCCAGGAAGTTCGAAGAATACAGAATCAAGTTCACCATGTGATAGGTAAGCTGTGCCAATTATATGTTGATCCTTATTAGACCCAATGGCATATTTCTCAGCTCATTCTGAAAAGAAGGGTTGTGATCATTTATTACTTTCTCATGTCTTCAAACTCAACAAATGCTGAGTTTTCTGTACAAATCTTTTTAAAAATTATTTTTTAATGTTTATTTATTTTTGAGAGAGAGAAAGAGACAGAGTGCAAGTTGGGGAGGGGCAGAGAGAGAGGAAGACAGAGTCTGAAGCAGGCTCCAAGGCTCTGAGCTGTCAGCCTAGAGCCTAATGTGAGCTCGAACTCAAAGACTGTGAGATCATGACCTGGGCTGAAGTCGGATGCTTAACCAACTGAGCCACTCAGGCACTACGTTTCTGTACAAATCTTAGTTCAGTATGTGTGGCCAGTATATAGATATGCTGCTGCTATTGAAGATGGAGTGAATAGTCCAGAACTTAATATTTGACCAATTATGTCTTTTCTTTAGAAAAATACGTTGTATGTATTTTCATTGATTTAGGGCCTGTTAGGAACTTTTGAGTTAGGAACTTTAATGAAGTGTTCAGACAGGATCCAAAAAACACACAAAGCTTATGTGAGTTACACTTATGAGTATATATACTTATACTAAGTTTATACTTACACATTTTTAATCCCTCTGTTCAAAATGTAACAAAGATGGATAAGATAAAATAGAAAAGCAGAAATAAGCATTTTCTAAAGGATGTTTCTTTGGATCAGAAAGAAATTCAGAGTCATAAAGTCATGGGCTCTCTGGACTCTGGGACCCGTAGGGAGGGGCATCTAGGACTCTGGCTACTGGGTAGCAGGGGCAACACCAAAGTGCCCTGTATTGAATGGAGGCCTGGCGTCAGCCTCATTAGCTGAAGCCTCAACTTAAATCTGCGATCTAGCATGTCTAGATCATGATGTTGGGTTTAAGAAGATGGCGACTACCTGGTATTTGCAGCAACGGTTAATGTTAGTTATAAAACTAAGCTCAGACATCAGAACTGGAATCAAGGAACCTAGTGAATTAGTGAATGTATCTGTGATGTCCCACTGTCTCCTCTCGCAAGAACACTGAAGTATGAACAATCAGGGTGTTAGAACTAATGATCACTAGGCAGGGATGGCTGAACAGAGGAAGTCAAGGGAAGAACCAGCCTACAAAACCTCCTTATCTAAGCACGTGGGTGATGTATATCCAGAAATCGAATGTTAAAATGTTCCACCAACCAAAGCAGCAGTCAAAATTGGAATATAATTTCAGAGGTAATGGATTTCATGGAAGCAGTCGATTAAAAACTTTAACGTTTTGGAGGTTATTTGAAGAGATAGATAAGGAAACAATTTCTATGTAGGAGAATAGAGTATTATAAAGTAACATTAAGGTATAATAGAAAAAGAAGAGGTAAGTGTAGAAAAGAACAAAACAGAAATATTAAAAATAAAAGGTTTTTAAAGTATAAAACCATTGTTCTGTGCCTGGCTCTGACTGATGACACTGAGAGACCCATGACGTTGAAAACCAGTTCAACAACATGGTTCCTGCAGAAATGACAGGTCCAGCTTGGCTTGCTGGGGAGCCCGGGGGAGTAGCAGGTTTCGATCATAAAGCAGAAACAGGCGATGGCAGGCACTTTGACCTTTCCTGGTGTTTCCACAGCAAGGCAAGACAGGGGCAGGGTAAAGAGTTTAGGGGGAGCTAGGGGGGATCATTTCATCAGGTTTCGGACTATAGGTCAGGACCCTTGTCACCTGATACAGGGCCATGGGATGATTAAGGCAGAGAAATACTGTTCACTGTAGCGCCTGAGCCAGAAAGAGGAGGTGTGGCTCTGGACTGTCAGCTTGCATATCAAAACCTAGTCCAGGGATGAGCAGTGCCTCCCTAGTCAGAAGACTGTTCTTTTTTTTTTTTAAGATGCCAGGACATCATAATATACAGAAAATAAAAATATATACAATATATCCAGATACCCTGCATATAGTTGAAAACAGGGACTTGGAGAAAGGTACTGAAGATTTTAATTCATCCAGGCAGCTTACTCCATCTGGGCAGCTGGAATGGACAACCAAAAAATACTGCAGACCAGGTGGCTTGTAAACAACAAACACTTATTTCTCGCAGTTCTGGAAGCTGGAAGTCCAAGCTCAGGGTTCCGGTACCCTAAGCATCCTCTACTCAGTTGCTGAAAGAAAGGGCAGTTTATAAGGAGGGCAAAAGGCTTTTGAGCGAAACAGAAATGTAAGTATTAAAAAAAATATGAGAGAAAATGAAGGTTGATTCAGGCCCAAATGGGGATAAAATAGCAAGTTTCTATAGCTTTCATAGTGAAGAGAGAAGAAAGAGAAAACTGTCAGGTAATGTGTGGCAATACCCAAGAAGGACTTAACTTTAATGGTAAAAAGAGAAACTTTTTAAACTGGAGGGAATTGGAAGAGGGGGGTCAAAAGATCCATAAGATAAACAAGCATTAGGGCCGTAATGCACGACATGATGACTACAGCTAACACTGCTGCCAGATATACAGAGATAGTGTTAGGAGAATAATTCTCCTCACAAGGAGAAATGTTTTTCTTTTCTTTTTATTGTATCTATACGAGATGAAGGGTGGTAACTAAACCTATTATCATTTCACAATATTTGTAAATCAGACTGTCACACTGTCTACTTTATACTTACAGAGTGATGTAAGTCAGTTATCAATCAAACTGGAATTGGGGCGGTGGGGGGGAGATTATTTTGGCTAAGCTGAAGGGAAAGAGAAAATAAACAGATTTTGTGGATGGTGATGGTGTTTGGTTTAGGAAACTGAATTAAAGTTTGAAAGCCTTCACGTGGGACAGCATTCAGGCTACATACGTAGGATAGGGTTTTCTAGTATGGTTCATACATGAAGCTGAAGGGAAATGCCTCCTATTTTAGTGTGTAGTATAATCCACAGTGTGGTAAAGAAGGCAGAACCTAGGTATAGGGTTGGCCATAGGAAGCCCCACCTCCCAGATCCCAGTCTCTTCCAAAGAGAAAGCTTAGAAGAGATGCTTTGACCAGAACAGGTGTGGGGCAAAGGGAATTCTTAGAAAGTACTGCAAGCAGAGTTGGAGGTGAGGGGGACTATGCATTTTGTGTCAGAGATTTCACTCTTTCCAGGAGTTTTCTCATGCTCTAACAAATTCCATGAGGTGCTTGTTTTAAACAGGTGGTTCCTCACTTACATTGATTTGACTTCTAATGAATCACATGCGCAGTGCTCTGGCAACTATGCATGGCCCCGGTGGAAGGCCACTCATGGCCCATCATTGACACTGACATGAGCCCGTACGTGAGACTTCAGATGGCCTCCTGGCAGCCTACACAGCTCCATTTGCCTGTGTTCTCTTGGGCTCTTGGTCTCAAGCATTCCCTATCAATAATCAATAATAATCATGTAGGGTGCATGATGTAAAGCTTTACTATTTACTTTTGTGTAAATATTCTTTCATTTTTTACCAACAGATACCAACAACCAAATATTTACTAAGCACTATGACACGACAGTCACTATAGCAATCACTTTGCATGGATGAGTGTTTTTAATCCTTTAAGAAATTCATGACAAGGACATTATAAATTTCAGTTTGCACAGATAAGCAGGTTAAAACTTAGAAATGATGTGTGACTTGGACAAAGCCAAAGAGTGGTGTGTGGCAGAGCGGGGACTCATCCAAGTTCCCTGACTTCAAAGCTTCTTCTTTATTATATAATACTGTTCCTCCCCAGGAGGTAACTTAGTTGCTCACTTTTATCCAGAAAGTATTTCTGCCAGTTATACTTTCAGTAAACTAAGTATGTTAGTGTGTCTAGTTACTGCATTATTCAAGTTTATTAACTTCTCTATAGTGTTAAAACTTTTGTACTGTGCAGCATATAAGTTTATGATTTAATGAGAAACATTTTAATAGAGAAACTGTGATCATTTTATGAAAAAAAATGGGCATCAGACTCTCGACTGGGAAAAATTTCTTTATCACAGCATCGCATCTGTGAGAAAACCAAAGTCAACTGAGATCATTTCATTTACAGCCCAGATGACTACTGTACATTTAAGGACTATCTTAGAACGGGCTAGGAAAAGAATAGATTCGATGGCAAAGTCTTTGAAAGAGAAATTTTGTCTTCAGTTTTAACCAAATGGGTTAAAGGGGACGTGATATTGACCTAAAATCAAAGATTCAGAAATCTAGCCAACTCCTTGTGCCTTGCTGATTCTGATGTTTTCTCTATCACTCCCAGGTGTGAATGAACTGTCTTCTGACATCAGCTTACACTCTACCAAGAAACCCTGGGAGATTCTTACTACCTTGGTGAATTTTCCTGGTCTAAGATTGGATCTCTGGCTTTGCAGATAAGAAACTGTTCTTTCCATTTTCTTAGAGCCCCCACTTTTCAGTGCTGAAAACCCTCTTTGATACGTAATTTCTTTGGCATATAACATTTACTGATAAAGCCAGAGGCTCCTTAGTCCTGGAAAACATTTCTGTTGCCTCTTCTGTGTTCAGTCCAACAATGGGCCCAGCAGAGGGTAATCTCTTCTCCTGGCTACCGTAGTATGAGTTAATATATACACACAGAAATGTATGTACTCTCCCCTCTTTCACTACTGAGTTAGTTCTTTCATGAATACTTGAAATGTTTCCTAAAGTAGAGTAAGATATAAAAGGATTTATTCTGTATAAGAATTTATGGCAAATTTTAAGAATTAGGTAACATTTAAAAATATTGAGAAAGAACGTGGTAAACTTATCGCCCAGACTAACAGCATAATAGTAAGGCAAGTATAATTTGTGTGCATTTTATTCTGGTCTTTAATTTTATAGTTTTATCAATTTTATTTTTTATTATATAGACTTTTAAATAAATATTTAAAGGCATGGAGTTAGAAAATGGTATTTCCATAGCTCCCCACCTACTAGTTAACCTCTTCAGAAGCAACTATTTAAAGGCATTTGGTTATTTCTTTTGAAATTGACTTCCATATTGATCGGTGCTAAGCTAATAATGATTTGCCAATTTTGATCATCATCCAATGACTTCTTACAGTAGCTCAAGACTGATCTCTTAAATAGCCCTCCATTCATATCCCCTAGAGTTAAATAAAAGCTTGAATACAATACTAATTTGTAGCAATCCGATTGTCTCAATTTGTAGGAAGCAAGGTTTTTGACGGAGTGAAGAAAAGGAAGGAGGTGTCAGAGGTTTGTGGAGAGAGGATAATATGAGACAAGGTGATCTAGGAGAGTAAAATAAATTGGTTAATCTTTTCATCTCAGTGTGTTCTTGTGAAGGTAAGGGAGAGGGTATAAACACATTGTGGTCATTCTTGCATAGTTTAAGAGCAACAAAAATCGTTATTTTAAATAAAAAAATCGGAAAAACGCATCCAATTCACTATACTGTGAGTTGTTCTTAGCTTCAGTATTATGGCACTTTGTGTACCTTGCTTAAAAATAAATCAATACATAACAGCATCCTTAGTTGAAGTGAACATACTCTTTTTTACTTAAATCCTTTAAACCAACTAAGGGCAGCATTCATAAATACGCTGAACTTTGATTGTAATAGAAACATATTTTTTCTCAAAGGGCTAAATCTAGGTCAAACCCACCAAAACGTAAGTTTTTTGATTATTTGATTATTTTAAGTAGTGTGTTTATGAAGTAGCTTGCCGTGCTAGGAATAGCTTGTTATTGGGGTTGAAGAATCACATGCTTGGTTTGAATCTCCATTCTGCCAGGTAAATTTCCTCATCTATTAAAATTTCCAAAATAATATTTTCCTCCTCCATTAAAATGAGAAAATTACCAGTTTCCATATCTATTAAAGTAACATTTCTCTTCAGCAATGTTGAGTGGAATAGGAGTTATTTTTATGTAGTACCAGGTACTTTGGAGGCCTTTAATAATTAGAAATTGCTCTGGTACAGAATTATAGAATAACAATGCTATGGAGTATCTCCCAAGAGGATATGAAGTTTAAATTCTGCTCAGGATATTAATGGGACCATTTTTACATCCATGAAAATGAACCATTCTCAATGTAAGAAGGATGCCGAGTACCCTGTACATACCAGGTATATAATTCTTGCTAAGTTTCTCTGTTATTTCAGTTCATATTCTTTTCAACCAAGACATCAAACTAGAGAGATGTTTGCATGTGGTTGTGACTATCATTGGCCTGTGAAGTGTTGGACATTCACTGATTATCAATATAAAAGAATCTCCATGCCCATAGATGAAAAATGATCCTGGCATTCAGGCAAAAAAGAAAATGATCATTGTTTATTGTATCCTGGCTTCTTGGAATACTATTGCATCATAGGTGGGGATAAAAAGAGGAATATTATGGCTTATTTCCTAGACTGGTATTTTTTTTAACATGTGTTTGGACAGCATATAAATGGAATCAGTATCTCACTGTATATAAACATGTATCAAAGTTTTTACTGTGTAAGAATTACTAAATTACAAATGAAGTTTTATTTGAACTTCTATGTTAAGTTTGCTCCTGGAATTTTAATGAAGTGCAATACTATGTGTGCCTCATTATCTAGCAAGCTGTAAACATACTAGACTGTCCATATTCACAGGTCACTGTGCATTTTTATATAATGATACAGTCTAAAAATATATATATAAAAGAAGATTCATATAGGATGTCATTTATATTTAAAGCCAAAACATTTCAAAGTCAACCAATCATTAAAATCTTGCCAAGACAGGGCACCTGGATGGCTAGGTCGATTAAGCATCTGACTTCAGCTCAGGTCATGATCTCTCATGAGTTTGAGCCCCACATCCGGGTCTGTGCTGACAGTTCAGAGCCTGGAGCCTGCTTCAGATTTTGTGTCCCCTTCTCTCTCTGCCCCTCCCCTGCTCATGCTATCTCTCTCTTTTTCTCAAAAATAAATAAACAATAAAAAATTTTTAAATGTTGCCAAGTTGCATTTGTGCTCAAGGAGACAGAACATTCTTATTGACAGCTGATTTACCTCTTGCTTTCACAACCTTTCACATTCTCCAGCTCGCCTGTCTAACCTACAACCTCTTCACCTGCTATCTACTACTTTCCACACTGCCAACCCATCCAAAAGCCAAAACGAAATAAAACAAACGCAATAAAAGTAAACGCTGCCTGAATGATTCATGTCCTTCCTTCCCTTCTTGTACTGCTTGACTTTCTTCAGGTGCTGGAATCACCCCAAGCTGAACATCACTAGCCCGGAGCTTGGACAAAGTAGGTGAACAGTAAATATTTATTAAATGAAGGAACGAATTGTGTAAACAGGCCACAAGCACCCCCATCTTTCTTTTTTCAGGTTGTAGCACTGGCATCCATTCAATCTGTGGCAGAGAAAAACAAAACAAAACAAAAAACAAACCCTTGGGTTCCTCCTCATTCCTGACGTTTAATTTGGTCAGCAAGTCCAGGCAAAATGACCTCAAAAATAGCTAAATTCATCTTCTCCTCTCTGTCATCTCTGTTATATTATCACAGCTGGGCTGTTGTAATTGTTCTTTAACTGGTTTCGTCTCTCTGCCCTGGCTTCAGCTTCTTTTCTGCATAGCTTCTAGGGTGAACACATTAAAACATGTATATATGAATATATCATAACCCCCTATGCACTAACTGGGTCAGAGTTTGGAGTTCCTGTTTCTGACATGAACAACTCCAAAATCTTCAGTATGAAGTCAAAGACCATCAGCAATAACCCCTCAGATGGCCTCTTTTTTCTTTAAATGTTTATTTATTTATTGAGAGAGAAAGGGAGAGAGAGTGAGAGCATAAATGGGGGAGGGGCAAAGAGAGATGGAGAGAGAGAATCCCAAGCAATTTCAATGCTCAGCAGAGAGCTCGATGCAGGGCTCCATTAATGACTGTGAGATCATGACCTGAGCCCAAATCAACAGGTGGATGCCCAACTGACTGAGCCACCCAGGTGCCCCTACTCCCCAGATTACCTCTTATATTTCATTGTTGTCCTTCTTTTCATTCATTCCACACTTTTGTTGAATAGGATTCCTTTCCACTTTTCAAAGACCTCTTACTCTTCTGTTTACCCTACACCCTTTGTTTTTTGTTCCTGCTAGGTTAGTGACCTTCTTTCTCTTACTGATCTGGATAAGACGCATTTAACCTACAATTTTACAGCTAAAAACATTGCTATGATATGCTCCTTACCCCAAGGAGAAACCAGTCTTTCCTCTTATGTGCACTTGCCATTGTTGCAATGGCTTGTAATTACTCTTGACATGAGTCTGGCCCTCATGAGACTATTGTGATCATCTCTGTGGAAGAATCTTTTTCTACTTTGGTTTGTACCTATAGGAGTTTCCTGTGTCTTCTTCAACAAATGATCACAAACTTGGTGTCTTAAGCCAACAGAAGTTTGATTACAGTTCTGAAGGCCAGAAGCCCAAAACCAGTATCACAAGGCCAATGTCAAAGTGTCGGCAGGGATGCACTTTCTCTGAGGGCTTTAGGTGAGAATCTGTTCCTTGTCTCTGCCAGCTCTGGGTGGATCTCAGCATTTTTGCCTCTGGCCCCACCACCCCAATCTCCTGCTTTGCTGCTCACCTGCTCTCATTTGTGCCAAATATCTTTGTCTCCCTATCATAAGGACACAAGTGATGGAATTTATAGGCTTTTGCAGATCATCAAGGATAATCTGATCTCAAGATTCTTCATTTGATCACCTCTGCGAATACCTTTTTTTTTTTTTTTCTAAATAAGGTAACACTTACAGATTCTAGGGATTAAGGGATCACTATTCAATTCACTGTCTTCTCTGGCCCCGAAGTGTCATGTCCTTCTCCACACAAAATACAGTCACATCATCACATCATTTCCAAAAATCTCAATTTATTATAGAATCAAGCCCAATATCTCTTTGAAATATAATCAGATTAAAAGTCTCAAATGTCATCACTTAACTCGTCTAAATCAGGAATAGATGAGACACTGGGTAAGATCCACCTTGAGGCAAAGCCCTCCGTCTGCCAGTCTGTGAAACTGGAAAAGAAGTGATCTGTTCACAAATTATGATGATGGGCAGACATCGTATAGCAGCTATAAAAATCCCTGTCCGTAAAGGGAGAAAATGCCCCCAATTATCTAGTACTCTTTAATGGTTCTTTCCTCAATCTACCTCCTTTAGCTCATAATTTACTATAAGCAGAAAGAAGAAACCAAGTTGCATCTTGAACACTTTTCTTCGAATCTCCTTAGGTAAATATCCAAATTCATTGCTTACGAATTCTGCTTTCCACACAACCGTAGGGCACAATTCCGTTAAATTTACTGCCACTATGTAACAAGAATCACCTTTTCTTCAGTTTCCAATAGCATGTTCCTCATTTCCTCCTGAGTTTTATTAGAAGTGTTTTAGCATTTATATTTCTACCAGCAATTTGTTTAAGGCAACCTAGGTTTTTTCTTTCATATATCTTGAAATTCTTCCACCTTCTATCCAATTTCAAAGCCTCTTCCATGTATTTATCTCTTTTTTACAGCAGTATCCCACCTTCTGGAACCAAAATCTGTATCAGTTAAGCTTCCACCAGAGAAACAGAATGGATAGGACATAGCTATCAAGATGTTTATTGCAAGGAACCAACTTAGGTAATTGTGGGGGCTCACTATGCCACTCCAAAATCCATAAAACAGACTTTAAGAAGGCAGGTTAGGACTCTCAAGCACCATCTGAAGCTGAAGTCCACAGGCAGCATTTGTTTGTCTTCAGAAATGCCTCAGTTCTATGCTTAAGGCCTTTCAACTGATTGAACCAGGCCCAGACTAACAAAGATGATCTCTTTCACTTAGAGTCGACTAATTATAGACGTTACTCACATCTATAAAATACCTTCACAGAAATACCTAGATCACTGAATAACTGGGAAGTATAGCCTTGTTGGCACATAAAGCTGCATCAGAGAACTCTAGTAGCTAGGATGGGTTCAGTAGGCTCTCACCTCACTCATGCTAAATAAACAAGTGCATGATGCCTCCATCTAGGAGCTACACTTCTGGTATAGTTGACTCTCTGAATTTTACGGTTAGTTTAATAAATTTCGCATCACATNTTAAAAAAAAATTTGTTTATTTCAGTTATTCTGTTTTATTTGAAATTAGTTTATTGCTCCTATTAATTACTATTCCACATCTCTTTCCATGTCTGTTCCTTTTTTCCTAACTCCCTCCCAGAATTGTGAATGTGAGACATTATCTTCCTACACGTGTTTTTCCAGGTTCTTCTAGAAAACTTCCAATAAGTCAAACTGAAGTGAAGTCTCTAAATTCTTCAAGATGTGAACTATTCTTGAGTTAATATTCTAAAATATTGCAAGTACTTCACAAGTACTTTACCGCCCCATCAATACTGAAATCCTCACTCTCCACTCTCAGTGACTTTAAAAATGAAAATAATACATTATTCTCTGTCAGTTCTCCCATTCTTCACGAATTGACAAAGATTACCAATGGGGACCTGGTTTGTCCTCTGAGGTTTTGTTCAGGTCCTGACAATATAATTTACCCGGACTAGACACTGTAACACATCAAAAAGTTAATATCCTTTGCTATTTTGCTAATTTGAGGCTCAAATTTTAACAAAGTTAACTCACTTGAGTTTGAAAATTATCCTCTTTGATAGGGAAAATGAAAACAATTATAAGATGGTAGTTTGTGCTACCCTGTGAATCCCAGTTCTTAAATTTACACAAATCAGTTATGTAGCTCATCTGTTTGGTTTTTACTCAAAGTGTGAGTAGTTGCTGAGTGGATGGTAAGTGTTTATAGTTCTTAGCATTTCTCAAAAGTCTCCGTTTTGTGTTCTGTTTCTTCATTAGTTTTTTCCATTGTAACTTTTTTTCCTAGTTACCAACTCTTCTCTCTTTCATGTTTCTGCCTGGCAAATATTCAGGTATCTGATGACTTTCTGTCCAGATTTGTAAATTGCCTTGAGGACGTCAATATTTTCTTCTCCATGGGCAGGATTTTTAATTACTTACTTAGAATTTCACTTCTGATACATCACCTGCTCGCTTAGTACCTCTTCCCTTGCAGGGCGCCTATTCGTGTACCTTTCTCTGAACTTTTTGACATCCTGGTCACTAAGTCTAGAACGTATGTGGATCTACTAAGCTGTTAACACTTATAATTCCAAATTGGGTCAACTACCAAGGAAATTCTTGATCTTGTTTGGTGTGAAAGTTCGAGTCAGGTACATTCTGTGGAATATTTTAATCTGGGTTTCCATTAAATTGACTGGGAAAAATGCCAAACCATGTGCTGTTTGTGATTTGGTTTCCTTCCCTACCTCCTCCACTGTTACCCACATTCATCTGACCGTAAAAGGCCTTCTAACTAGGGCAAACTCATCCATGTTTGGGTTCCTCAAGTGTTTCAAGCTATTTTTCCAACTGTTGGGGTTTGGCAAACTCTTGTCAGCTTTTTGCCAAAGTGGTTATTTTTTCTTTTTAATTTTGAAACCCAAGTGTATTTCCAGGGAAATGCTGTCCATATGTTTCTTATTTGTTTGTTTATTTATTTATTCAAAACTCATCAAATTGTTTGTAATAATTATTTTATATTCACAATAATCTGTAAGCTGTCTTACATCTATGCCTTGGTTAATCCAAAAGTATTTCTCCTTTTGTACTTCAACTTAGATGAAGAATTTTCAACTGAATCTGAAACTCAGATGGGCCAAGAAATTGAAAGGTTAGCAAAACACAGTTTTTATTTCTCTTATTACCCTTAATAGAAATGAATGTTGCCTCTTTTGCTTAATTCACCAAAAAATTAGGTCCGTTCAAATACCTAATAAGTAACACATGAAAATAGTATGTTAGAAATCAATGGGGAGCAAATTCTTTATATTGTGTCTTTAATTGTTAGACCCATTTATTTTGGAATTCACTTCCCTTTCTACTCCCCAAGAGAAACCTTTTCCAGAAGAGAACACAATGCTAGTCCTCAAGTAGAATTCATTGAGATTCTTCTCATTTTTTTTCCACATAAACTAAAATTTTTCACTTAAAGTTAAATCTTGATGTCTAAAGTCACTCGTTCTTCTACTAAGTATTGACTTTGTTTTTCTTTCTTCTTAATTCATCCCATCACCATTCAAATTAACTCCTGTTTAGTATTTTCCCTGACTGCCCCAACTACCATCACCACACTGTGGTCATGCTCCTCATCATCACTCAATGGGTATCTTTTAACATGACTCCTGTGTCTATCTTCCCTCTGTCCTCTCCCCTAGCCAGTGTCCACACTGCTACCTGAGAGACTGAAGAATTGTGTTGCATGCTTTGTAGGAGTCTCAGTTAATTTGTCTTAATTCCAATATAGATTTAAATCCCCAAAAGTTTAGGGAAATAATTGGTATCCAGTAATCACCAGTCAGTTTTAGCTTGCATAGATGTTCAAATTTCTAATGAACAAAATGAAATCCATTTGACTGTCACGATATACAGATATAACCCTAGATGCTGAGCTCAGTGATAAACTTTAGCCATCTTTAAAACTCCATACAAAGTGAGCATGGCATTGTTTATTAATTAGCCGGCTAGCCTGAAACAAATAGCACATTCTAATGGTGATCATTCCAAGAAGCTTTGATAAGCAACTGTTTGCAAATGAGTGGGCAAAAGGTTCAGAATCAAAAGACATTGTGTGGCAATAGGGTAATAACAATGGTAACACCCAAGCCTGCTTGACAAGAAAAGAGGTGGGAACAATTTCTAGAACCCGGAGAATAAAGAGCCTATAGAGAGGGTTACCTGGAGGAAAAAACAGTGACCTTTGCCCTTTGGTCGAGGAATGCAGCCAGTCTGAGGCAACCACACTAGAAGACAGCTGTGGAGGTAAATATCTTAAATTTATTTTCCTTCTTTTGTTGACCAAATCCTATGGAGACCAGAAGGCAATGATGCCCATTGATATAATCCATACAAGTCAGGCTCCAAAGACCGAAGACAGAGGGGAAAAGGTTGAGAAATGGATTTGGAAGGACAGGAAGTACATTGAAAGAGCTATCAAAGACTCCTGTTTAATGAAGATAAGAAAAGGACACAGTGTTGACCCTAATTACTTAGCTGGATGGTTCTAGGTGACTTCAACACCTCTGCGGTTCATTTACTTCTATGTTTCTTGCTGGTCAACATGTGCTGCACGGGAGCAGTGGGCATGTGTAATACCATGTCCCTAATGTATGGAGGTCATGGCCATAGAAGAACACACTCAGGTTTTGCACTTGTTTGCATCAGACTTATTTGGCCTATGATCCTCAGATCCAATTCTTACAGGCATCATTCACCCCCCTGGTCCTGTATACCCTTGAAGAGAACCTCTTCGTTTTTTTTTTTT
>NW_027529441.1:4597170-4600618 GCF_008692635.1 Crocuta crocuta | reverse complement strand
TTCTAAGTGTTTCCATTCCAAGAAGCTTTGATAAGCAACTGTTTGCAAATGAGTGGGCAAAAGGTTCAGAATCAAAAGACATTGTGTGGCAATAGGGTAATAACAATGGTAACACCCAAGCCTGCTTGACAAGAAAAGAGGTGGGAACAATTTCTAGAACCTGGAGAATAAAGAGCCTTTGAGAGGGTTACCTGGAGGAAAAAACAGTGACCTTTGCCCTTTGGTCGAGGAATGCAGCCAGTCTGAGGCAACCACACTAGAAGACAGCTGTGGAGGTAAATATCTTAAATTTATTTTCCTTCTTTTGTTGACCAAATCCTATGGAGACCAGAAGGCAATGATGCCCATTGATATAATCCATACAAGTCAGGCTCCAAAGACCGAAGACAGAGGGGAAAAGGTTGAGAAATGGATTTGGAAGGACAGGAAGTACATTGAAAGAGCTATCAAAGACTCCTGTTTAATGAAGATAAGAAAAGGACACAGTGTTGACCCTAATTACTTAGCTGGATGGTTCTAGGTGACTTCAACACCTCTGCGGTTCATTTACTTCTATGTTTCTTGCTGGTCAACATGTGCTGCACGGGAGCAGTGGGCATGTGTAATACCATGTCCCTAATGTATGGAGGTCATGGCCATAGAAGAACACACTCAGGTTTTGCACTTGTTTGCATCAGACTTATTTGGCCTATGATCCTCAGATCCAATTCTTACAGGCATCATTCACCCCCCTGGTCCTGTATACCCTTGAAGAGAACCTCTTCGTTTTTTTTTTTTTAATTTTTTAACATTTATTTATTTTTGAGAGACCAAGACAAAGTGTGAGCAAGGGAGGAGCAGAGAGAGAGGGAGACACGGAATCCGAAACAGGCTCCAGACTTTGAGCTGTCACACAGAGCCCAATGCAGGTCTCGAACTCACAGACTGTGAGATCATGACTTGAGCCAAAGTTGGATGCTTAACTGACTGAGCCACCCACGTGCCCCTAAGGGAACCTCTTCTGATAGAAAGAGCAAGGGAATTTTCTTCAGTAGTATCTTAATAAAAATTTAAATGTCTAATAAATGTGTTTTTGAGTAAGAAGTTTTAGTCTTGCACTATTTTTGAATAAAACAGTGTGATGGATACTTGGTAGGATAAAATATTAGGAAAAAAAACACTCCTTCCGTACTTATGATCAGAGAAAAAGTATCAAGGGCACTTATTCAATGAATAATTGGATCTTAGCTTAATTTCGCTTGTGAAATAACGGGTATTCTTATAAGCTCTCATTAGGACAATTTGTTAATGACTGTCAGCATTTGTTATAGTTAAAGAATGCAATTTTAGACTTTAAGTGGTTCAGCTTTGAAACAGAAAATTTTCAGTGGGAGTTTTTACAAGTTCATGAATGGGCTCAGATTGCCCTAAAATTGCTTTAGTTACTCAACACAGTTACATTTTCTTAAAAAAATTTTTTTTAATGTTTATTTATTTCTTATAGACAGAGCATGAGCGAAGGGGGAGATCAGAGAGAGAGAGGGAGACAGAATTTGAAGCAGGCTCCAGGCTCTGAGCTGTCAGCACAGATCCCAACGTGGGGCTTGAACCCACGAACCATGAAATCATGACCCGAGCTGAAATCGGACGCTCAACTGAACGAGCCATTCAGGTGTCCTCACAGTTCCATTTTCTTATTGATCACCTGTGCCATAAATTTTAATTCACCAAACAAATTCATACTAAGAAATGTTGCTTTTTACTGATTATGAATTTCAGTGAGTGTATGAAAGAGATTTTATATAGTAAATAATTTCCCCTGCTATTTTTTTTTTTTTTGCCAACTATAAATCTTATAGATTTGTGTCCATGGAGAAGATATTGCTTAATAGACCCCAAAAGGATAAATATATATGATGAGTTGACTGGTTGAGCCTATGTGACCACAATTGCGTCTTTCTTTTTAAAAATATATTCTCTCCCTTCCTCCCTCCCTCTCTCCTTCTTTTCCTCTCTTTCTCTCTCTCTTTCATTTCTGTCTCAGGACTGTCTGAGATTCCTGTGCAAGTGATTTACTGATGGAAAGACTCAAGAAAAAACTTTTTATGGAAGGACTCAGGAAAAAACTTTTAATGGGAGCAGTAAGATAGAATGGACCAGGCAAGAAGTTAGGCAAGCATGTTGTTCAGTGAAAGTCTAGACTGACTCACAGGGAGCATGAATCCCATTACAGAGGTTGTCCTGCCCAGAGGCAAGGGGGCTGGATTATTAGACCCTTGTTCCATTAGTCATTGGTGATGGAGCAACTTCACACACTCCAGGTGAGTCTGTTCCCATTCTCTAATGGTGTTCTTCTGGAGAACGATGGTGGTGTGAACGGTTAACAGCAAACTTCTCTAGCTTCTGAGGGATAAATAACCATGAAAGGAATCTGAGAAGGACACCAAAGAATGATGTTACATATATTCTAAGAAGTGGATAAATTTCACTTTATAATAGGAATATGACTGTTGAGAAAGATAGGTAAAAGGTAGAAACCAAAATATACATGTCATTTAATAGGTCACTTGAAATTTGGACTCCCAGATAACTCTTATCATAGGAAAAACATCATCTTCCCATATTTAGTCACCTCCTAAAAACTTCATAATCTGTGTAAAATATAGCCAATACTATGTCTTCACCATAAAATTGTACAACTACAGCATCAAGATAATTCAAATGTCTAGGGCTATGTCTATATTTGACCACCTAACCTACAAACTCTACCAATACTCCATTCCACACAGTAACATGGGTGTTTAATCACTGGGATACCATTACTAGGCTTCAAATGTGGCACCCATATTACTTTATTATCAGCCACCAATAATGATTAAAGAATAATGGAGTTGGGGTGCTTGGGTGGCTCAGTCAGTTGAGTGTCTCACTTTGGCTCAGGTCATGATCTCATGGTTTGTGGGTCAGAGCCCTGCATTGGGTTCTGTGCTGACAGCTCAGAGCCTGGAGCCTCCTTCAGATTCTATGTCTTCTCCTCTCTCTGCCCCTCCCGCACTTATGCCCTGTCTCTCTCTCTCTCTCTAAAAAATAAATCAAAACACTTAAGAAAAAAAAGAATAATGGAGTCACCAAGGAACAGTATGCATTATCACAGACTCTGAAAGAATACAAGGTCTAAAATTGGTGAGGGATTTTGGTATCTCTTCTCACATTCCAAATGCGTGTGTACATGTGCATATACTAGTAGTCACTGAGAATTCTTTAAGGATAGATAGCTTTTTGGTGACTCCACAGGTTTTATCAATATACTCGAAGACCTTCTAAATTTACCATTGCACTATTATCCCATTTCCAAGCTGAGGTCTCCAAAAGGAAGGGCCATAGAGCTGAGACTTCATTAGATTTGGGTCATGGTTATGGGATCCCCCTAGGGACCACCTGTGGGGAAGAAGATTCTCCTCAATTGAGC
>NW_027529441.1:4569769-4597091 GCF_008692635.1 Crocuta crocuta | reverse complement strand
ACAGAATTTGAAGCAGGCTCCAGGCTCTGAGCTGTCAGCACAGATCCCAACGTGGGGCTTGAACCCACGAACCATGAAATCATGACCCGAGCTGAAATCGGACGCTCAACTGAACGAGCCATTCAGGTGTCCTCACAGTTCCATTTTCTTATTGATCAACTGTGCCATAAATTTTAATTCACCAAACAAATTCATACTAAGAAATGTTGCTTTTTACTGATTATGAATTTCAGTGAGTGTATGAAAGAGATTTTATATAGTAAATAATTTCCCCTGCTATTTTTTTTTTTTTTGCCAACTATAAATCTTATAGATTTGTGTCCATGGAGAAGATATTGCTTAATAGACCCCAAAAGGATAAATATATATGATGAGTTGACTGGTTGAGCCTATGTGACCACAATTGCGTCTTTCTTTTTAAAAATATATTCTCTCCCTTCCTCCCTCCCTCTCTCCTTCTTTTCCTCTCTTTCTCTCTCTCTTTCATTTCTGTCTCAGGACTGTCTGAGATTCCTGTGCAAGTGATTTACTGATGGAAAGACTCAAGAAAAAACTTTTTATGGAAGGACTCAGGAAAAAACTTTTAATGGGAGCAGTAAGATAGAATGGACCAGGCAAGAAGTTAGGCAAGCATGTTGTTCAGTGAAAGTCTAGACTGACTCACAGGGAGCATGAATCCCATTACAGAGGTTGTCCTGCCCAGAGGCAAGGGGGCTGGATTATTAGACCCTTGTTCCATTAGTCATTGGTGATGGAGCAACTTCACACACTCCAGGTGAGTCTGTTCCCATTCTCTAATGGTGTTCTTCTGGAGAACGATGGTGGTGTGAACGGTTAACAGCAAACTTCTCTAGCTTCTGAGGGATAAATAACCATGAAAGGAATCTGAGAAGGACACCAAAGAATGATGTTACATATATTCTAAGAAGTGGATAAATTTCACTTTATAATAGGAATATGACTGTTGAGAAAGATAGGTAAAAGGTAGAAACCAAAATATACATGTCATTTAATAGGTCACTTGAAATTTGGACTCCCAGATAACTCTTATCATAGGAAAAACATCATCTTCCCATATTTAGTCACCTCCTAAAAACTTCATAATCTGTGTAAAATATAGCCAATACTATGTCTTCACCATAAAATTGTACAACTACAGCATCAAGATAATTCAAATGTCTAGGGCTATGTCTATATTTGACCACCTAACCTACAAACTCTACCAATACTCCATTCCACACAGTAACATGGGTGTTTAATCACTGGGATACCATTACTAGGCTTCAAATGTGGCACCCATATTACTTTATTATCAGCCACCAATAATGATTAAAGAATAATGGAGTTGGGGTGCTTGGGTGGCTCAGTCAGTTGAGTGTCTCACTTTGGCTCAGGTCATGATCTCATGGTTTGTGGGTCAGAGCCCTGCATTGGGTTCTGTGCTGACAGCTCAGAGCCTGGAGCCTCCTTCAGATTCTATGTCTTCTCCTCTCTCTGCCCCTCCCGCACTTATGCCCTGTCTCTCTCTCTCTCTAAAAAATAAATCAAAACACTTAAAAAAAAAAGAATAATGGAGTCACCAAGGAACAGTATGCATTATCACAGACTCTGAAAGAATACAAGGCCTAAAATTGGTGAGGGATTTTGGTATCTCTTCTCACATTCCAAATGCGTGTGTACATGTGCATATACTAGTAGTCACTGAGAATTCTTTAAGGATAGATAGCTTTTTGGTGACTCCACAGGTTTTATCAATATACTCGAAGACCTTCTAAATTTACCATTGCACTATTATCCCATTTCCAAGCTGAGGTCTCCAAAAGGAAGGGCCATAGAGCTGAGACTTCATTAGATTTGGGTCATGGTTATGGGATCCCCCTAGGGACCACCTGTGGGGAAGAAGATTCTCCTCAATTGAGCATTGGTTACAAACTGTCCTAAAAACTGGCCATCCCCCACCAAACAAATCACATTATGCAGCTATTTCTAAATCCCACTCATTGGCCCAAATCAACAGTCCAAAAGCTACCGTAACTGGAATATTAGAACAAGTTTCAGTTAGGTCTTTACAAGCTTTTACTATGACCACTTAGCTAAAAGTTTATCCAGACTAAAGTACTGAAGTACAAAGGAAAAATGTTAGTTTCCAAGCTCTGCTAAGATACCATAAACTCCTGACTCTGGAACAACTACTAAGGGAATTAACCAAATTGTCTAAGATGCATCATATTGGGCCAAGATACACTACTGGACCAAGGTGTCACTGAGACCAAACCACAGCGTTTAGCATCCACCATGACATTCCTGTGTCAAACAGTCGGCAAATAAAAGTCAGAGGTCTCACCAGTTGCTAAACAGCACTAGACTCCACAAATCTTCAATAAATGCACAAAGGAATAAGTAGGTTCTGACCACATACCCAACCCACAAATCTTTACTATTCCAATAGCTGAAAGAGATCTCTCTTCACCTTTGCCCAACAACTAACCTTTAGATTAAATGGTTGCACTTAGCCTCGCAATGGTCTGTGCACTACCTTCTCCTCAAACCAGGCACAGGTTAAGGTTTGGCAGGTAAGCCAAGACTTTTCACCAATTTCTTCCTGCCAAGTCCATGTCCAAGGAAACTCTGCTTCTCTTCCCATGAAGAGAGTAAAAATCTTAGAATCCTAGCTTCCTTAATGATAGTGGCTTTCTTCCCAAGGACTTAAAGCTGAATTCACTGTTTCCACAAACTGTGATATCATAAATCTCAGATCAGAGGAAAAACATATCTGGTACATGGGATTTTCACTCTGTTCTTTCTTTGGCAGGGATAAGTTCTGGAATATCACTTGCTTGGCAAGCTTCTCAAATTATCTTCTCAGGGCTGTTATTAGCAGTTCTGCAAGAAGTTACTCTCTAGCAAGAAACCTTCAGTAACTCCAATCCCCAGAACACAATTGCATGGAAGTGCCAAATATGTGTTGCACACACTTGGGGGATAAAACAGTGGATCCACAATGAATCTTGTCCATAATGTGCTCGCAGTCATGTGCAGAGATAGGAAAGGCACATAAATTAACATTCTTCACAGAGCAATCATGGTGTCAGTTGGAGGTGAGCATTCAATGCAATGGGAGACGAGCGCAAGAAATGATTGCTTTCAGCTGGTAGGATCAAGAAACTCTTTATAAGAGAAGATGTCACATGTTTTTAAAAAATATTTTTGGTTGAATTCTCCTCTAAGTGTTTCTTATGAACACCAAAAATCGTTGTCTTAGGACAATTTTCATTCAAGAGTCAGCAGTTTCTAAGACAGAAGAATGGAGAAGACCACCAACTAAGGACATTGCCCTAGACATATCCACCACCTGCCTGAGCAGGTAGGCTGGTCTGGCTAGAGTAGTTAGTTAGGTGATCAGTTAGTCCTTTTTTCTTTTTTTTATTTCCTGTGAACAGAGCTTCCCTGTGATGTCCCTGGGACCTGGTATCAGAGGCCCCTTTCTTTGCCCACTGTCCTGGATAGCTATTTCCTTGGCAGATGGCTTGATTTAAGCCATTATAAACAGTTTGCTAAATCCTGTAATATGTCCACTGGGGAGACCGACACTCTAGGAAACTCCAGACCACAATTATTCCTCAAGCCTGTCCTTAATCAGCTTAACATTTGCAGACCAAGAAGTTCATCGACAAGCTCTGTTTCTCAAACACAGACTGGGTCATTGGCCACAAAAACACTTGAGGTCTTGTTAAAAATGTAGATGCCAGAGACTCACCCAAGAATCTGAACCCCTAGGGTTGCACCTAAGAATCTGAATTTTTGGGTGCCTGGGTGGCTCAGTAGATTGAACATCCAACTTTGGCTCAGATTATGATCTCATGAATCGTGAGTTCAAGCCCTATGTCGGGCTCTGTGCTGACAGCATGGAGCCTGGAGCCTGCTTCAGATTCTGTGTCTCCCTCTCTCACTTCCCCTCTCCCGTTCACACTCTGTCTCTCTCTCTCTCTCTCAAAAATAAACAAAAAATTTTAAAAAATAAAAAAAAAGAATCAGAATTTTAACAGATCTCCTGTTAAGTTTTATTCTCACCAAAAGTCTGAGAACTTCAACCATACTTTATCAATATTCTCAAGTGACAATGTAATCTCAGGCAAGTCAACTTAATTAATTTAATTTTGATATTTATTTTATTGCAAGAGGTCATTCTGGCTTATCTGCATGATAGGATGGCTGTGAGGAAACACCTGATAAGTATCATTCGATACCACAGAAAGCTATAATGATTGAAAAAACTAACATCTATCCCTTATGTTCACCTAATTTTCCTTGAGCACTAATACCCACACCAAAGTTTCTCTGTTTTAAACCAAACATACATAATTGTTTACACAGACCGGCAGCTCACCCCAGATGCCACGTGTGAATTTCTTTTTCTTTTTAGGTCATGACTTTACTTTGTTTCCTAACTTTCTGCTGATTTGCACACCGCAGGCTGTGACAGGTGTTTATGAGAGCTGTTTTGGAGGTTAAGAAACCTTTGGCACCTTGACCATGACTGAGGATAATAGTTCCACCATCAGTTTCCCAGAGAAGGTGTGAACACTCTAAAAGCTATCTTATCTGGAAGATGAAGGGGATCACAGGTAGACCCTCATGGCCATTTGAAGAGAATGAAAACTTTGGAATCAAATTAACTGGGTTTGGGTCCCAGCTGTACCTTTGTGATGTTGGAAAAGTGGATCTCTTTCATTTCTAAAAAGAATCAATTTTCTCTTTTTAAAAATGAGGAGAGTAATACCTATCCTATAGATTGTTCGAAGGATTAAATGAGGTGCTCAGAACAGCATCTGGCACAGAGAAAACACTTGAAATGGTAAGAATTTTTATTTTTGCCAAATCCCATCAAAAACATTTATTCACAGAAATTATATCAACCAGACTTCCACAAGTTCAGGAACTTTATAATAGACTCACTAGGAAGACAAAACATAACAAAGTTTTGATATCAACAAATATTAGCTTCTTCTTTGTTTCAAATAACAACTTAATAAATATCTAAATTTGGCTCATCTCCTGATATCATAATCAGATATTCATAGTTATGGATGAGTGGCTTATGAAGCAATTCCAGTCAAGGTATCTTTCCATGAAATAGTTTGTTGTTTGTTTGTTTGTTTTTGGTGATAATGCCACTTCCAAGTAGAATTTTAAAAAGTTAACAAAAATCATTTTGTCTCTATCCTCTCCCTGTATTTCTGTATACAAATAAAGTACTGTTAAGGTACTGGACATGGATATTTTATAGACTAGAGGCATACTTTTATGATGTTGAATTTATTGACAACATAAAATCCTATATGTGTGCATTTCCTCTCTCTCTCTCTTTTTCACTTGCTTTTNGAACTTTATAATAGACTCACTAGGAAGACAAAACATAACAAAGTTTTGATATCAACAAATATTAGCTTCTTCTTTGTTTCAAATAACAACTTAATAAATATCTAAATTTGGCTCATCTCCTGATATCATAATCAGATATTCATAGTTATGGATGAGTGGCTTATGAAGCAATTCCAGTCAAGGTATCTTTCCATGAAATAGTTTGTTGTTTGTTTGTTTGTTTTTGGTGATAATGCCACTCCAAGTAGAATTTTAAAAAGTTAACAAAAATCATTTTCTCTCTATCCTCTCCCTGTTTTTGACTTTCTGTATACAAATAAAGTACTGTTAAGGTACTGGACATGGATATTTTATAGACTAGAGACATACTTTTATGATGTTGAATTTATTGACAACATAAAATCCTATATGTGTGCATTTCCTCTCTCTCTCTCTCTTTCACTTGCTTTTCAGATTATACAAAAAATTGGATTTCAGAGGCATGTAGAATTCCTGTATCACTTAATGCCAACAAGAGTAGTAAATGATGCTCCATTTCTGTCCAAAATGCCAACTACAGAGTAGAAATCGAAGGCACTTATCAATGAACATTTTTAAAAAATTGTTTTCTTCTTATCATGATAACTGCACTCCTTAATACCCATCTCCAAGGCACCTGGGTGGCTCAGTCTGTTGAGCGTCCGACTTTGGCTCAGGTCATGATCTCACGGTACGTGGGTTCGAGCCCTATGTTGGGCTCTTTGCTGACAGCTAGCTCAGGGCCTGGAGCCTGTCTCAGATTCTGTGTCTCCCTCTCTGTCTCTCTCTCTGACCCTCCCCTGCTCATGCTGTCTCCTCTCTCAGAAATAAATAAAAAACATTAAAAAAAAAACCCATCTCCTATTTAACGCATCTCCCCACCCACCTCCCCTCTGGTAACCATCAGTCCATTCTCTATAGAGTCTATTTCTTGGTTTGTCTCTCTCTTTTTATCCCCTTTGCTCAATTGTTTTGTTTATTAAATTCCACACATGAGTGAAATCATATGTTGTCTTTTGCTGACTGACTTATTTCACTTAGCACAATACTCTGTAGCTCTATCCATGTTGGTGTAAATGGCAAGATTCTGTCTTTTTTTATGGCTGAGTAATATTCCATTTATATATATACCACATCTTCTTTCCCCATTCATCTATTAATGGACCTTTGGGCTCCTTCCATAGTTTAGAGTTATTCTAAGTAATGCTGCAATAAACATAGGGTGCATGTAATCTTTTCAATTAGTGTTTCTGTATTTTTTGGATAAATACCCACTAGTGGGATTACTCATAGGGTGGTTCCACTCATAGGGTGGTTCCATTTTAATTTTTTGAGGAACCTCAATACTGTTTTCCATAATGGATGTCCCAGGTTGCATTTTCACCAACAGTGCAAGAAGGTTCCCTTTTCTCCACAGCCGTGCCAAGACCTGTTGTTTCTTGTGTTGATTTTAGCCATTATGACAGATGTGAGGGTAGTGAACATGCTCTTACCACTGAGAAAAAGTTCCACATTAACAAAGACTGTTGAGATCACTTTAAATTTATAAATATTAGAGCCTGGGTGGTGCAGTTGGTTGANTCTCTTTCTGCCTCTCCCCAGTTCACGCTCTGTCTCTCTCTCTCCTTCAAAAATACATAAATATTTTTTAAAAATTAAACTATTTATAAATATTAAAGAATGAATGTTAAACTGTAGTTATAAAAAGAGCCAAAATTTTGACGATCCAGATAACAATTTTACATTTATTTCAAGAAGCAAATGGGTGATTGCTATAGCTATTAATTGCCATTTATTAAGCACCTACTACCCACCAAACATTTCATATATGCATTGAAACATTTAATTGTAACAATATACTGAAGACGTAAGTTTTCCTATCTCATTATATATTTAGCTAAAGTGAAGATCAGAAAGGTTTCACCATTTGCACCATTTGTCCACAGGCAGATATGTAATCAATATCTGAACTGCTGTTAGAATCCAGCTCTTTCTGATGCTAAACAAAGCTCTTTCTCCACTACTCTGATTCCCCTGCTCAGTGAAATGGAGTCAAGTAGGCGAATGTTTTCAGAATGTGGTTTCTGGAAAGTTTCCTGCTCCAAATATTCTTTCACCAATGATTACGATGCTTGAAAATTCTCCAAAGGATATTTATTTCTGTGAGTCTTAAGGGATTTTAATTCATTTAGAATCTCACACTAAAATCCAACAGCACTTAAGGTTAAAATAAAGTTTATTAGCTGACATCTTGACAATTATTGGTGACTGGCTGCCCAGAACTTTTGTGAAGTAGAAGAAAGAATTATGCTGAAGGGCCAAATGAGAGCAATAATGAAAGCTTGTTACTTTTGCTACTTAGAAATTATGCCTTTTTGGTTGTTGTTACAGCCCTTGCCATGTGGCTTTTCAAACATGAATTTGAAGAGCAAAATATTTTGCTAGAGTGGAATGCTTTGTAACATTCACATGTTAGAAGAGCAGTTGAATATTCCCTTTGGTGGAGTGTCATAAAAGTGATAGGAAGTAGCCTTAAGGAAACGTTCGGTGGTAAACAGAAGGCAGTGGCTTATAGAAGCCATACAGGGGTTTGGGTTTGGGAAGCTGCTCTATAACTCACGACCAAGAACATCAGTGTTCTGGTGGTGTGCAGTAAAGGCTGGTATTATTTTGGGAGGAATAGTTTGTTTTAATTGAAGGGAGTATGAATGTATATAAATGTGTGTCTTTGTGTGTGCATGTCAGTGTGTGTTTGGAATCTGAATAAAATGGTTTTATTTACAGATATTCTGGATACAGTGACAAAATAGGAGGGGAGTGGAAACATGGATTATTTGGATGATTCTAGTTGAAGTGATACTTTTACTTCAAATGCACAGCTATTTCAAAGTTAAGAGGCAATTGCCTTAATCCCAAATTGTTTCATATGTAGATATTCATAATACATAAACTCAATTAATTGTTTCTCAAGTGAATTATTAGCTCCCATGATGGATGGTGATGTAAACTTTCATCAGTAGCAAAACATTCTGAAAAACAATCAGACTTTCAAACTAAAGCTCTTTAGAGGCACCTGGGTGGCTCAGTAGATTGAGCGTCTGACTCTTGATTTCGGCTCAGGTCATTATCCCAAGGTCATGGGATTGAGCCCCATGATGGGGTCTGGTGCTGACAGTGGAGAGCCTGCTTGGGATTCTATCCCTCTCTTTCTGTCCCTCTCTGGTGTGCGAGTGTGTGTTCTCTCTTTCTCAAAATAAATAAACACACTTCAAAAAATAAATAAATAAAACCAAACTTCTCTAATAATAGTGATCTTTGGTTTCAGATTTAAAGAATTCCCAGTTGACAGACCTTAATGAAAACATTCACAGATTTGGCTATTTTGAAAATCTCTTCATTTGGTTAAAACTCATAACAATCTTTTTATTTTTATTTATTGTTTATCAGAGTACAATTGACATAAATGTTATATGAGTTTTAGGTGCATATTTGACAATTCTGTACATTTGAGAATTCTGCCTATCACTCATTGCTCAACACAAAAGTATAGTCACCATCTGTCACCATAGAAGATTGTTACAATCTTCTTGGCTCTATTCCCTATGCTGTACTTTTCATTTCTGTGGCTTATTTATTTTATAACTGGAAGTTTGTATCTCTTAGTCCCCTTCACATATTTTATCCATTCTCGTACTCACTTCTCCTTTGACAACCACTATTTTGTTTTCTATATTTAAGGGTCTGTTTTTGTCTGTTTGATTGATTGGTTGGTTGTTCATTTGTTTTTTAGATTTTATGTATAAGTGAAATGATATGGTCATTTGTCTTATTTTTGTCTGACTTATGTCACCTAGCATAATACCTTCTAGGTCCATCCATGCTATCACAAATGAGAAGATCGCATTATTTTTATGGACAAGTAGTATTCCAATTGTATATAAATACCACATCTTCTTTATCCATTCATATATCAATGGACACTTGGGCTGCTTCCATAGTTTGGCTATTATAAATAATGCTGCAGTAAACATCGGGATGCATTTATCTTTCTGAATTAGTGTTTTTGTTTTCCTTGGGTAAATGTCCAGTAGTAAAATTAGTGGATCATATGAGATTTCTAATTTTAATTTTTTGCGGAAACTTCATACTACTTTCCACAGTGGTTGCACCAAGTTAAATGCCTATCAACAGTGCACACAAGGGATCCCTTTTCTCCACATCCTCACCAACATGTGCTATTTCTCATCTTTTTGATACTAGCCACTCTGATAGGTATGAGGTGATATTTCACTGTGGTTTTGATTTGCATTTCCCTGATGATTATTGATATTCAGCATCTTTTCATCTGTCTTTTGGCCATCTATATGTCTTCTTTGAAAAAAATGTCTGTTTAAGTCCTTTGCTCATTTAAAAACATTTTTAACATTTATTTATTTTTTGAGAGACAGAGAGAGACAGAGCATGAGCAGGGAAGGGGCAGAGAGAGAGGGAGACACAGAATCTGAAGCAGGCTCCAGGCTCTGAGCTGTCAGCACAGAGCCCGATATTGGGCTTGAACTCACAAATTGTGAGATCATGACCTGAGCTGAAGATGGATGCTTAACCAACTGAACCAACCAGAAGCCCCTTCTGCTCAGTTTTTAATTGGATTGTTTGGATTGTTCTGGTGTTGAGTTGTAGGAGTTCTTTATATATTTTAGATATCAACCCCCTACTGGATATATTATTTGAAAATACTTCACCCATTCAGTAAATAGCTGTTTTGTTTTGCTGATGGTTTCCTCCTCTGTGCAAATAGTAATGACTTTTACATCCAGAAACATAGGTCTGATCCATGAAATAACAGAATTGATAAGTTAGACTTTAAAATTTTAAATTTCTGCCTTCTAAAGGACACTGCCAAGAGAATGAAAAGACACATCACATACTGAGATAAAATATTTTCAAAAAACATAACTGATAAAGAACTGTATCCAAACTACACAAAGAAGTAAAACTCAATAATAAGAAAACAAACAACCCCACAAAAAAATGGGACAAAGACCTTACTAGATCGTCATCAAGGAAGATATACAGAAGGCAAATAAACACATGAAAGATGTTCTACATCATATATCATCATGAATACACAGATTAAAACAACAACATTACCACTACATACCTATTAGAATGTTCAATCCCAGAATACTGACAACACTAAATGTTGGTGAAGATGTGAACAACAGGAAATTACATTCACTGCTGGTGAAAATGCCAAATGATACAGTCACTTTGGAAGGTAGTTTGGTGATTTCCCATAGTGTAGTTTTAGCTGGATTAAATCTGCTAATACTGTCATAAGAATCTCATAACCTTAGTTATATGTGCCAAAGTGTCACACTTGATCATGTGTATATGAAGGTGTCTACGTGAGGAATTGTGTGCTCTATTCTCATTTATTAATGGAAGCATTTATTGTGAAGCTGACAAAGCTTGCCTTTCAGATATCCCCATGCATTAGCATCTTCCAAATCTCTTTACCTAATCTAATTATATATTCATGTGTGTATTCTTATTTTTTGCAAGAAGACCCCCAAAATGACATAAGCAACAGACCTCTAAAACTTGGATCACTCTTTTTTTTTTTATAAAGCCATTTATTTTTTACATTTATTTATTTTGACAGAGACAGAGTGAGTGGGGGAGGGACAGAGAGAGAGTGGGAGGGAAGAGAGAGAATCCTGTGCGGGGCTTGAACTCATAAACCATGAGATCAAGACTTGAGCTGAAACCAAGAGCCAGACACTTAACCAACTGAGCCACCAGGCTCCCCCAGGATCACTCTTTGAGTTGAGCATATTAATATTTCTCAACTAAAATACAGTTCTGGGGAGGAAACAATGTAGGGGTTAGCCATGAGACAGCAGTTCATGAGATAGAAGGCGGCTGTGCCATGGATAAAACCTTAGATTGCTGCCAGATTCTTGTGTCTTAATAGATTCTTCTGGTTGTCATCATGAATTATATCATAGTGAATTAGATCACAGGATTTGGTGATACTGTATGAACTCAAAATTTTATTAACATAGAAAATGAGTTATATATTTGACTAATTTTCTGCCTTATACTGTAAATTCCATGATGACACAGACTTTTGCTTTTTCTCCACTGTTCCTTTAGTGTGAAACACACTCTTAGTAATCAATGATTATTTGTGAGATACATGAGTGAAGTTGTGTTTTTGTTTTGTTTTGAATTTTAGAGAGAGAGAAAGCTCACACTCTAGGGCTTGCAAGTGGGGGAGGGACAGAGAGAGAGGGAGAGAGAATCTTAAGCAGTCTCCAGACCCAGCATGGAGCCCAAACACTCAGGGCTCAATCTTATGACCAACCATGAGATAATGACCTGAGCAGAAATCAAGTGTTGGATGTTTTTCGGCTGAGCCACCCATGCACTCCCCCCACCCCCATAAGTGATATTTGAGTTAGGTTTGCTAGAACAAATAATATCACTTATCCAGTATACATTTTCCATGCATGGTTGAGTGTAAGAAAGAATAGGGGCACCTAGATGGCTCAGCCGGTTAAGCGTCTGACTTTGGCCCAGGTCATGATCTCATGGTTCGTGAGTTTGAGACCCATGTCAGACTGTGCTAACAGCTAGCTCAGCTGTTGGAGCCTGTTTCTGACTCTGTATCTCCCTCTCTCTCTGACCCTCCCCTGCTCACGCTCTCTCTCTCTCTCTCTCTCTCTCTCTCAGAAATAAATAAAATATTTAAAGAAATCTTTAAAAAGAAAGAATAGATAAGAGTTCATTTCTTCCAAAGCTGGTGAATGGTTACTTTTGCTGGGAAAAATCTGGATTAATAATAATAATGGAATATTTCAACATTATCTAAATGATTTTTGAACCTTTCCTCCAATGATCAAGTTATTATATATTAACTAACTTTGATTCAGAGAGCAAACAACCAAGCAAATAAGTTTTCACATAAGGAAAAGGAATTTAGATAATCATTTGAATATAGATCAAATTAATTCGAAAATAAAAAAGTTAGGAATATATAATGCATGGGTCCAGCATAATACTCATTTAGGCATCAGTAAATTCCACTCTTGTCAAATTTAGATATTTAAAACAAGGATACAAGTGATGTTGTTTGGCTTGAATAATGCTTGTTATTTTAACTGGAATACCTTTTAGTTGAAAAAGAAAATGAAAGCTAGAGGAGTCTAATTGCTAATAAAAGAATGCCATCTGAAAATCACAGGTAAACTTTAGAGGGGTTAGAATTATTTATTTGCCTCCCCCCCCCATAAAATGATCATCTTGTCTTTGTAATACAATTCTTTAGCATAAGCACAGCCTTCTGCAATATAATCGGAGGATGCTAAGCCTCATTAATGGCCCTATAAGCATTTGTCCTTGGATTTCAGGGAGTATTGAGCCTGAAATAAAGATTAGTTATTAAACAATGCTTACTGGCACTTTTTCTTAACTGAGAATCCTGTGGCTTTCTGAATCACACATGAACTTTTTAAAGAGAAATATCAAGAACGTATGTCTTATTTCTGCTGCTTTCTCAAGAAATCTCAGTGTTGGGAATCTGTTGAAATACCACAGCTGCTTACCAACCTGCAGAAATATGTGCTCTGAATTTCTAAAACATATCTGCACCGATTATTCACTAATCATCAGTGATTATATGTGTGTGGGCATGTGTGTGTGTTTCTTGATACTCTTTGTACGTGTGCTATACCTTAACAGAAGAATATGGCTTAAAACAATATGTAAGTAACAGCAATGCATGAGAAATACTAGTGCCTGAATTCACCATCATTACCCCTTACTTTCTGAGAGCAAACTATTTTCCAATGTGTTATCTAGCTGGCACACTTTATGGCATGTTTTTCTTTTTCTGCCTCACTGGTAAGAATTATTGAGAGACATTCTTTGTGGTAATTATCACACAAACATCTCATTGTTGTTAAGTGTTATCTCACGCCTCACTTGGCAGACATATTTGAGAAGCAAATACCCAGAAACTAATGATCACTTGCAGGTATCAGGAGGAACTTCTCTGACATTGCCTATGCAGGCTGGATTTTAAATTGATAGTGTCCCATGTGATTCACTTGGAAACATAGTCCTGAAACATGGAAATAGCACTAATGTTACATTACTATTAGCCATTAGCAGTCCTGGATTCAATATATGCATCTGGAAATTACTAGTTTTCTCTGTTTCTGGAACAGTTACTTTGTTTTTCTCTTTTTGTAAAAGTCTAAATATGAAATACATTTTTTAGTTATGAAAGAAGATGCTCTATTTAAAAGTATCTATGTTACACACACACACAAGTCACATAAATAAAGATATATTGCATTGTCAGTGATGTTATTATATAGTATTCTTGTTTGCAGGACATGCTATGTGAGCGTGGACAGCAATATGTGAAATGTTGACCATTAAATAGCACTTTCCTTAGGGGAGCTTTTTTATAATAAGCTTTTTAAAAGTTTTTAAAATATTTTTATTATTTTTTTTTGAGAGAGACAGACAGAGCGCGAGTGGGGGAAAGGCAGAGAGAGAAGGAGACACAGAATCCCAAGCAGGATCCAGGCTCTGAGCTGTCAGCACCGAGCCCAATGGGGGGCTTGAACTCACGAACCGTGAGATCATGACCTGAGCCGAAGTTGGATGCTTAACTGACTGAGCCACCCAGGCACCGGTCTTTAGGGAAACTTTAAAAAAAAATTATGAAATTTTACAGTGTTCCATGTTAAAAGTTGTTTATGATCAAGAATAGTGTGTGTCTTACTAGCTTTTATGTGGTAGATCCTAAAGAAGAATTTTAGAACCTACCATCAACCCAAGGGAAAAAGTACAAGTAGAGAACAACCAGAACTGTCTAACTTAGACTAGTTTGCAAACAGGGTGGTCATGGATCTAAAGCCTCATAAACAGGGCAATAGTTTGCCACCATCTATTATTCCTTCTCAGAAAGAGCCGGGAATGATTGTAATTAAACAGTAGAATGGGGAAAATGGTTTTCAAAAACTGCCATCATTTAAATTTTTAAAAGTCAAAAACTAGGAATTGATATGAGAGATTTTAAGGACAAAGTCTAGGAAATAGCCTCTTAGGTCAGAGCTTTGCAATACTATTTTCATTGTGGGTAATGTGAGGAAATAGGGAGAGAGAACATTAAATATGAGGTCCACTCACTGCTTGGATAATATTTCCTGTTTGTGTTATTACATTTCAACCGTAAAGTAATTTGGCGTTTGGATTTCACATCTTAGCTATTTGTTTCTTTCGTTTTGTAGAAACAAAACATTTTCATTGCTGATATATATATTTATATCCTTCTCCCCCCCGCCCCCACAGAGTATTTTGCAAATGGGGGATCAAGACAAATAATGAAATATTTCTATCAAAAGTCTCAATTTCCCAGTGACCTGAATTCCTGAAGAAAAAAAAAAAAGTACTGAAAATGAAACTTAGCTCTGAAATCTTGGGAAATATTCCCAACACCTCTATACCTTAGTATTTTCATGTGTAAAATAGGAATATTAATAGTATCCACTTTGGGTTTTGTTAGGATTCCAAAGGGGTACACTTATTACTTTTTTTTTTAATGTTTATTTTTGAGAAAGGGAAAGACAGAGCAGGAGCGGGGAGGGGCAGAGAGAGAGGGNTATCTAAATGATTTTTGAACCTTTCCTCCAATGATCAAGTTATTATATATTAACTAACTTTGATTCAGAGAGCAAACAACCAAGCAAATAAGTTTTCACATAAGGAAAAGGAATTTAGATAATCATTTGAATATAGATCAAATTAATTCGAAAATAAAAAAGTTAGGAATATATAATGCATGGGTCCAGCATAATACTCATTTAGGCATCAGTAAATTCCACTCTTGTCAAATTTAGATATTTAAAACAAGGATACAAGTGATGTTGTTTGGCTTGAATAATGCTTGTTATTTTAACTGGAATACCTTTTAGTTGAAAAAGAAAATGAAAGCTAGAGGAGTCTAATTGCTAATAAAAGAATGCCATCTGAAAATCACAGGTAAACTTTAGAGGGGTTAGAATTATTTATTTGCCTCCCCCCCCATAAAATGATCATCTTGTCTTTGTAATACAATTCTTTAGCATAAGCACAGCCTTCTGCAATATAATCAGAGGATGCTAAGCCTCATTAATGGCCCTATAAGCATTTGTCCTTGGATTTCAGGGAGTATTGAGCCTGAAATAAAGATTAGTTATTAAACAATGTTTACTGGCACTTTTTCTTAACTGAGAATCCTGTGGCTTTCTGAATCACACATGAACTTTTTAAAGAGAAATATCAAGAACGTATGTCTTATTTCTGCTGCTTTCTCAAGAAATCTCAGTGTTGGGAATCTGTTGAAATACCACAGCTGCTTACCAACCTGCAGAAATATGTGCTCTGAATTTCTAAAACATATCTGCACCGATTATTCACTAATCATCAGTGATTATATGTGTGTGGGCATGTGTGTGTGTTTCTTGATACTCTTTGTACGTGTGCTATACCTTAACAGAAGAATATGGCTTAAAACAATATGTAAGTAACAGCAATGCATGAGAAATACTAGTGCCTGAATTCACCATCATTACCCCTTACTTTCTGAGAGCAAACTATTTTCCAATGTGTTATCTAGCTGGCACACTTTATGGCATGTTTTTCTTTTTCTGCCTCACTGGTAAGAATTATTGAGAGACATTCTTTGTGGTAATTATCACACAAACATCTCATTGTTGTTAAGTGTTATCTCACGCCTCACTTGGCAGACATATTTGAGAAGCAAATACCCAGAAACTAATGATCACTTGCAGGTATCAGGAGGAACTTCTCTGACATTGCCTATGCAGGCTGGATTTTAAATTGATAGTGTCCCATGTGATTCACTTGGAAACATAGTCCTGAAACATGGAAATAGCACTAATGTTACATTACTATTAGCCATTAGCAGTCCTGGATTCAATATATGCATCTGGAAATTACTAGTTTTCTCTGTTTCTGGAACAGTTACTTTGTTTTTCTCTTTTTGTAAAAGTCTAAATATGAAATACATTTTTTAGTTATGAAAGAAGATGCTCTATTTAAAAGTATCTATGTTACACACACACACAAGTCACATAAATAAGGATATATTGCATTGTCAGTGATGTTATTATATAGTATTCTTGTTTGCAGGACATGCTATGTGAGCGTGGACAGCAATATGTGAAATGTTGACCATTAAATAGCACTTTCCTTAGGGGAGCTTTTTTATAATAAGCTTTTTAAAAGTTTTTAAAATATTTTTATTATTTTTTTTTGAGAGAGACAGACAGAGCGCGAGTGGGGGAAAGGCAGAGAGAGAAGGAGACACAGAATCCCAAGCAGGATCCAGGCTCTGAGCTGTCAGCACCGAGCCCAATGGGGGGCTTGAACTCACGAACCGTGAGATCATGACCTGAGCCGAAGTTGGATGCTTAACTGACTGAGCCACCCAGGCACTGGTCTTTAGGGAAACTTTAAAAAAAAATTATGAAATTTTACAGTGTTCCATGTTAAAAGTTGTTTATGGTCAAGAATAGTGTGTGTCTTACTAGCTTTTATGTGGTAGATCCTAAAGAAGAATTTTAGAACCTACCATCAACCCAAGGGAAAAAGTACAAGTAGAGAACAACCAGAACTGTCTAACTTAGACTAGTTTGCAAACAGGGTGGTCATGGATCTAAAGCCTCATAAACAGGGCAATAGTTTGCCACCATCTATTATTCCTTCTCAGAAAGAGCTGGGAATGATTGTAATTAAACAGTAGAATGGGGAAAATGGTTTTCAAAAACTGCCATCATTTAAATTTTTAAAAGTCAAAAACTAGGAATTGATATGAGAGATTTTAAGGACAAAGTCTAGGAAATAGCCTCTTAGGTCAGAGCTTTGCAATACTATTTTCATTGTGGGTAATGTGAGGAAATAGGGAGAGAGAACATTAAATATGAGGTCCACTCACTGCTTGGATAATATTTCCTGTTTGTGTTATTACATTTCAACCGTAAAGTAATTTGGCGTTTGGATTTCACATCTTAGCTATTTGTTTCTTTCGTTTTGTAGAAACAAAACATTTTCATTGCTGATATATATATTTATATCCTTCTCCCCCCCGCCCCCACAGAGTATTTTGCAAATGGGGGATCAAGACAAATAATGAAATATTTCTATCAAAAGTCTCAATTTCCCAGTGACCTGAATTCCTGAAGAAAAAAAAAAAGTACTGAAAATGAAACTTAGCTCTGAAATCTTGGGAAATATTCCCAACACCTCTATACCTTAGTATTTTCATGTGTAAAATAGGAATATTAATAGTATCCACTTTGGGTTTTGTTAGGATTCCAAAGGGGTACACTTATTACTTTTTTTTTAACGTTTATTTTTGAGAAAGGGAAAGACAGAGCAGGAGCGGGGAGGGGCAGAGAGAGAGGGACACACATAATCCAAAGTAGGCTCCAGGCTCTGAGCTGACAGCACAGAGCCTGATGCGGGGCTCGAACTCATGAACTGTGAGATCATGACCTGAGCTGAAGCTGGATGCTCAACTGACTAAGCCATCCAGGCTCCCCCAAAGAGATATATTTCTTATTAAACGTGAGGATCCCTGCTCTATGATCCTGTATTTCCCTTTCTATGAAATGGGGCTATCTAGTTATGACCTGCAGTCGCCATACATACAACACCATCACTGTCAGTGGTCCACTGACCTCCCATTGCCTTTGCCTCCACAGTGCTCACCATGTACATGCTCCCTGCTACCAGCTGCCAGCATCTGTACCTGAGAGCTTTCTCCTCAGGTGAAAGGTGCTGCGGCTCCTTTTCTGCCCACTGAAGGTCAGGAATGCAGCTCTCAAACAATGACTTTTTGTTCGGAAGTACCCCAGCTCTCACGCCTCATCTGCAGTAACTTGTAAAACTTGTGTTCTGCATTGAATCCCAGAGTTTTCCCAGTGGAATTAAGCTCTAGTCCCAACAGTTGTTACCTTGTGTTATCTGTGCTCTCTGTCTTACTTCCCAATTTTCCTACCAAGATCCTTTTACCTCCAAAAGTAAATACCTTCTATACAAATTCTTCTTATCTGAGGCTTTGCTTCTAAGGAACCCGAACCAAACACCCTATAGTTCACCTCTTTCCCACACAGTGTAGATGATTCATGTGGCTTTGTTCTTTCTAATCTGTTTAACCCAGTAGGAAAGGATGTCAACTAATGCTGTTGTTTATACCCTGTTGGAGGTGTTTGTTCATTTGCATCGCTCTAATTCCTATGGGTGGACATCACCAGCCACAAAATACAAAAACCATAGGAAGGAGATGCCCTTAGTTGCCAGATAAGATCCCCAAGGGCAAATATTGAACAAAGTTGAGTCAATGATCACATTGCAAATATATGAGAACTTAGAAAACAAAAATTTTTGTCTTTAAAAATCAGTGGTAAAAAGGCAGATTGTTTAGTACGTGGTGTTGAGCAACGTACTCCTTCTATGGAAGAAAATAAAATTTCAGATTGATTAAAGAAATAAATATGGAAAGCAAAAACTAAAAAGTTTAGTTAGAAAAAGTAGGAATTTATTTATTTATTTATTTACTTATTTACTTATTTACTTATTCATTCATGCATTTAATTTTAGGAATTTATCTTTTTGACTTAGAGATCAGAAAGAATTTCTTAAACTAAACATCAGTGGGAAAATTATTAACAAACTGATGCTAAAATAATTAAGAATTTCTTTTCCAAAAAAGATAGCATGAAGTTAGTGATGAGTTGCCAGAATGGAAGAAAATATTTGCACGATCTGAAACTAAAACTAAACACCAGAACATCACGAGTAAAACTCATGAAAATCAATGGTATCTAAAGAGAAGAATATAAAATGGGCAGTATCTATGAATAGAGAAGGTGAAGAGGAAACCCAAAAATCTCACAATATATAGTAAGATACGCAGAACAATTTTGTATCTGAGAAATGCACATGAATATAATAATGGAATATAAATTTATACATCAAAGACTGTATTTACATATTACAAATCCAGCTAATGTCAAATGTTGATATGGTTATGAAGTCTGTCCTGGATGGACAAATGTAAGTTATGAAGATGACTAACACCAAAATCAAAATCTTGGTGGCTAAAATCACGAAAGGTTTATTGATGGCTCATGGTACCTGTATATTATGGTGTCAATGGTAGTCGTCTGCTCAATGTGCTCAGAAACCCAGGCTCATATAGCACAACCAATTAAACATTGTTGGTCATGTCACTGGAAAAAGGGGAACCCTCTGGGCAGAGAGTGTGGGTGGGAATGCAGTTGGGATGTGGGGGTAGACCTTTGGATTGGCAAATAAATTACACATGACACTTCTGCTCATAATTTGTTGGCCAAAAATAACCTTATGTCCCCAGCCACGGGAAGTCAAAAGAACCTTCATGGATTTCTGGTAGAAGTGAAGACTGTTGTATTCATTTTGTAGAGCAACATGACAATACCTAGTCAAGTTAAGCTATGACTCCTTTCTCTTTGCAACATTAGTGGCTTTTTAATGTTTTTCCCTTTCAGACAAAAGACAAACATCTCTTAATTGCTTTCAGCCTATGATGCTGTAAGCTCTTGGTTTTGTGTCTTAGAATACCCTTTGTTGCATTAGACTCTCATAGAAATTGCAAAGATATCCTTGCTTTGGAATTACCAATACCAAGGAAATGAGATATTTGAACTATTTTAGATCTTTCTTAAAGAATGGGGGTGCTGAGTTGGTTGAGTGTCCAACTGATTTCAGCTCAGGTCATGATCCCAGGGTCGTGGGATAGAGCTTCTTGATGAGTGTGGAGTCTGCTTAAGATTCTCTCTCTCCTCTCTCTCTCTCTCTCCCTCTATCCCTTACCTGCTCATGTGAGCTTGTATTCTCTCTTAATCAAAAAAAGAAAATGAAACTTGTTTCTTTTGCAGTTATTGTTTTAAGATGTCAGATGTTTTATTGTACACAACAAAAAAACATTCAAAAGGAAGAGTATCTTTCATATAGATGTTTCCTAATAATACATGACAAATAGTGATATTAAGTCCCCTACTCCTGGCTTAAGAATTGGATCTTCCTGCTCACCTGGGGCCATAGTCACCATGAATCCAGAGATCCAGTCACGCCTAGCTTCTCTGTATCCTTGTTGCTATTTTGGTGTTTAATAGGTTTTTCTCCTTTCTCCTTATTTGCATGATTCTCATCTGCTCTGTGGTCCATTTGAATCTTATCCCAGTGTGCCTCTTGAAAGGTGGTTTGCTTAAGCTGCTTGTGGCAAAGAACAAAGCATAAAAGGGAAATCATTTCTAGAGTGAAACTTCTCCATTCACATTTCCGAGCAACATTTGCTCAAGGTCTTAAGGATATAATCCAAGCAAAAAAATCTGCCTGTGGCTGCAGGACCACAGATGCTCAGTTAGCCCTCAAAAATACACTTCAGTGAAGTCTGTTTCCTCTTGCAGGAATTATTCCCTTTGGAATGTCAGATTGTCCCCTAAAATGATAATTAAACATGAAAAATTAAACTTTGGGGAAGGCATGGAAATTTGAGTAAACATGTCCATGACTTCTTCCTTAGCTTCCTTAAATTCTTCTAGAAGAAGAAGAATTTATCTTCTTTAATATCTAAAATTTCTCAATCATAAAATTCTCTATTCTCTTTTGACTTTCTAATTTGACTATAAGTCTTTCAGAGTTGGAGTCTTTAGTGTTTGTTTTATACTGTGTCCTGTGTACCTGGAAGATAATATATGTTTGGGGCACCTGGATGGCTCAGTCAGTTAAGCATCTGACTCTTGATTTCAGCTCAGATCATGATCTCATGGTTCATGGCATCTAGCCCCATGTTAGGCTCGACACTAATAGCAGGAAACCTGCTTGGGATTCCCTCTCTCCCTCTCTCTATGCCCCTTCCCTGCTCACTCTCTCTTTCTCATATTAAATAAACATTTTTTTAGACTCTTATTGAGTAAATAAGGAAATGATTGCTTTGGTTTCAAAAAGAAGATGAGAATGCATTGGAGCTCTGTGTATTCAAAACATAAATAAGTAGCAAGAATGGAGACACTTAAACTTGGGAGATTAGAAACAACATTGGATGATGAATCAAAGAGTTCTTACCTCCAAGGACCTACTGGTCAGTTTTAGGGGTTGAATTTTTCTCTCCCTTAAATTTATATGCTGAAGTCTTAACCTTGGGTATTTTCTAGCGTGACTTTATTTGAAAATAGGCTCATTGCAGATGTAATTATTTTAGATGAAGTTATATTCGAGTAGGGTGGGTCTCTCATACAATACGACCAATGGCTTTATAAGAATGAAAAATTTGGTCACAGTCAAACTCAGACACACAGGGAGCACACCAGGTGAAGACTGGAGATAAGTGGCCACAGGTCAAGGAAAGGCAAAGATTTCTGGCAAACCACCAGAAACTAAGGGAAAGGCATGGAGTGCATCCTCCTTCTTAGCTCTTGGAGGAATTAATGGTCCTGGCATGTTGACTTTGAGTTTACAGCCTCCAGAACACTGAGGCATACATTTCTGTTGTTTAAGTCACATACTTTGTGTTATTTGTTATGGCAGCCCTATAAAACCGATACAGTTAGTAAGAGCATACTAATTATTTTTTTAATGTTTATTTATTTTTGAGAGAGAAGGAAAAAGCCTGAGCAGAGGGAGGGGCAGAGAGAAAGGAAGACACAGAATCGGAAGCAGGCTGCAGGCTCTGAGCTGTCAGCACAGAGCCTGATGCGGGGCTTGAACCCACAAACTGTTAGAACATGACCTAAGCCAAAGTCAGAAGCTTAACCAACTGAGCCACTCAGGTTCCCCAGCAATCTTATTTTTAAAAGTTGATAGAGGTGCTTGAGCTAAAGTCAGTAGCTCAGACATCTCTTCTTTATACTCAGATTCAACTAATTTAAGGAGGAGACTATCTTTTGACATATGCGATTAGAAAAATCCAAGTGGTAGCTGGAACATTTATTACTTAAATAAATGTGTGTGTGTGTGTAGGAGAAGTTTCTGGAAAGGAATGTGGTCCTAACTAAGAAAGCTGGGTAGGCTCATGAAATGTTTCCATTTTGAAGGTACCAGTTGTCAGAGCCAAATAACTCCTACTCAAAGGTTTTACATGATTAAGTTATGGGTAACAAGATACATTTTTCTAGACCCTTATACATTTCCCTTATTTTGAAGCAAGAATTTTAGTAGATTTAATGGAGATCCAGAGACATCTATACCTAACTTAAGACTTGGGGTCCGAGAACTTTAAAAAATGGGGAACTATTTAGCTGCTGAATCTTGTCTAAAAGACACAGGCTATACCAACTATTGGGAATATATATTCTCTTATCTTCAAACTTTTCTAAGGACAGGCATTCAGAAGATAGGATGGGAGACTCACTACTGAGGAAACTTAGGGTGACTTAGTCTAGTAGGCTTCTCATCCCAACACACAAACCTAGGGGTAAGGGCAAAATATTTTTACATTGACTTCCACAGTGAATTTATGGAACAAAATTTATTACCTCTGATACAGATGGGACTTTGATGCCTTATCTGTAAAATGTATATAGAACAATAAAGCACATGCCAAGTCTGAAGCAGCCGAGGAGGGAATTTTTCCATAATTCCTTGAAAGAACCCCATTGATAGTCTTTCTTCCCTTCATCAAAGATTGGAAAGAAGCAGTGAACCAAAGGTAGGCATTGGATATTAGGCGAAGAGTGGAAGTTATTTACATGACTGTTTTTTTTTTTTTGTACTGTCGCTATCCCACATCCTACTCTGACTCTTTTTAAACTTCATACTGACCATTCAGAGCAAGGGGACATTTTAAGGGACATGTTAACCTGTTATGAAGACAGCTGCCCTAGCATTTGGGGCTTGTGTGGGAAGGAATGTCTCAGCCACAGCAATTCCTGTTGGCTAAGGCAGCATCTAAAGAGATCCTTCTACTCTTCAAAGGATAATAAAACACATATTTTAAAAACAGCACACTCATTCATGAGTACCTTGGGATAACCCTTCACTTAGCTAGTTAGGACATGTATTTGCAACCAATCTATTTTCATATTCATTTTTATTGAAACAGATACTAGACGACAACCCTAATTTTGTAAAAGTATACTGGCAGAGCAACTCTTAAGGTATTCGCAAGATCGGTGAAAATAACAAAGGTAGAAAAAAATATGTACATGTGGAATCAAGAGTAAACAGCGATGTCAAAACGGAAACCATAGGAATGCACAATCACTGGTTTTAGCCATTGACCAGAGAAGAAAGACTCATCCAAATGTACGGATTCATTTATTCTCCTTTTACAAAAATATTTGAGCTTTATTTTGCTTTGTTGAGTTACATAACTTGGAATTGTTTCATTTTATTCCTCTCAGAAGATAAAAAACACAGAGATAAACTATCAGTTGTTCTGAAGAGTAACTGAAAATGAGTTAATAATCATACATGTACACAGACAACTTTATTTTTGTCATTTTGTTTGTCTAAATGAAAAAACAGAAGTATCCAAACTGAATTTTTCCTTTGCCGTTATTAGTCATCCAAATATTTGCGTTCTCCTTGAGTTAGGGTTTTAGTCTAAATAGCTTTCAATATGCTAAAATAAGTAACACACAATTAAGTACTGGTTTTTTAATTAAAAAATTGAATGGATGATGCATCAGTGTCTGTTAATTAATAGTTATTCAGATATATGTTAATTAAATGTTTTTTCAATGGTATTGCATTTACTAAAATATTTAAATAGGTAACAGTGTTGCCTCAAATTAAAATTGCAATTCTCTCTCCTTAGATTAGAAAAGTAAGAGCCTTAAAGATTTTTAAAAAAAATTTTTAACATTTATTCATTTTTGAGAGACAGAGCATTAGCTGGAGAGGGGCAGAGAGAGAGGGAGACACAGAATCCAAAGCAGGCTCCAGGCTGTAAGCTGTCAGCACAGAGCCCAACACGGGGCTGGAACCCACTAACCCACGAACCATGAGATCATGACCTGAGCTGAAGTCAGACGTCCAGCCGACTGAACCACCCAGGCGCCGCCAAAGATTTCTTAAAATACAACAAAACAAAATAGACACAATTACTGCAAAGCATGTGTGTCTACATATATGGCAACATTTAATGGTTCTCTGTATAAATTTTTACCAAGGGGCATTATGATAAATTCAGAGATGTGTGTTTCCAGAAAATATTTGACTTTACACAAAGTAGACACTTTAAATTGGGGGCAGCTGGTGGCTCACTCGGTTAAGCAACCGACTCTGGATTTTGGCTCATGTCATGATCTTAAAATTCATGAGATCGAGCCCAGTGTCAGGCTCTTCCATGCTAACAAGGTGGAGCCTGCTTGGGATTCTCTTTCCCTCTCTCTCCGCCCCTCCCCCACTCTCTCCATAGCATGTGTACGCATGTGCACTCTCTCTCAAAATAAATACACTTGAAAAAAGAAAACTATAAATTAAATAAAATTTAATTTTAAATAAAAATGTTGCCTGAAATGACATCAATTCTTAATCCTTAACATTAATAAACTTCACCCTAATATATTAATTGATTAAAAAATATGGGGAAATACACAAGGTTGAAACTGCTTTTTGAAAAGATGATCAGGTAATACACTAGGGTGGTGGCAGGGCCACAGCTTGGTGAGAAGGGTGGGCCTCCACGACTTCTGGAGAGGTCTGCTCAGCGCCATCATCCAGACATCTCTGAATCCCCGTGCTTCCTATTGCTGAAAATGGATTGAGCATCATTATCTGCCTTGGCACTAAAAGGCCCAATCTCCCCTCCTCCCTTTGTCTCTGGGATGTTGCTCATCCCATTTTCCCGTGTCTACTCTGCACCCCCACCCTCCCAGTGCACACTGGTATTCAGATCCCACCTTCTACTCCCTGCTTCCTGCCCCCCCCCCGACTCAGCATTATTTTCATCTTTCCCATCCTTTTGATGACACAGCCCAGTATCCGTAATCTTTTTTACGGCAGTTTTCTTTATCTTCTTGCCTTGAAACCTGGCTCACTGGCACACGGCCTCTCTTGTGGTGTCAAGGGACACCGGTGTCGTTCCAACAAACTTGGCCTCCTGGGCCTAGACAGGAGTAGAGAAGCTCTTTGCTTCTTTTGCTTCTTTGAAGCTTTGAAATGATTCTTACTTCCTCTTCTCTAAATTCCCCCAGTTTTAACTATCAAGTCTTCAGATCATAACATTGGTTTTTTTAATTTTTTATGTTTTATTTATTTTTGAGAGAGAGATAGAGACAGCGTGAGCAGGGGAGGGTCAGAAAGGGAGGGAGTTACAGAATCCAAAGACAGGCCCAGGCTCTGAGCTAGCTGTCAGCACAGAGCCGGATGTGGGGCTCGAACCCATGAACCATGAGATCATGACCTGAGCCGAAGTCGGTCACTTAACCAACTGAGCCACCCAGGCGCCCCCATAACATTGCTTACTGTACCTTGGGCAAGTGTCTGCTGATCCCAAGACAAACCCCTTAATTCCTTGAAAATATTAGCCCGTAGTAAATGCCACTCTCTCCAAAGCACTCCTCTCCTGATTTTTGTGCTTGAAAACATTTGTGTGGACCTTTCCACAGATGGGCCTCTCTGGTTTTGACTTCCTTTCCAGTTGTTTTGCTCTCCTCCTACTTCAGGCACTCACCCATGTAGGCATGCTTTTGTTTTGTTTTGTTTATTAATGTTTGTTTATTTATTTTGAGAGAGACAGAGGGGGAAATACCACAATAGGGGAGGGGCAGAGAGAGAGGGAGAAAGAGAATCCAAAGCAGGCTATGCACTGTCAGTGCAGGGCCCCACATGGGGCTTGAATTCATGAACCATGAGATCATGACCTGAGCTGAAATCGAGAGTCAGATGGGATGTTTAACTGACTGAGCCACCCAGGTGCCTCAATGATTTTGTTATTAACAGCAATTGCAAACCTTCCATACTATCAGTTTCAAGTATCACCTTTGGAACTTCACCTTGCACCTTTCTAGCCCTTTTTTTAGTACTCTGACTCCAATAATGACAAGGCCTTTTTCTTGTTCCGGGTCCATTAACGACCATATGTTCTGGTTTGCACAGGAGAGATTTAGTTTAAACCTGTTAGTTTTCTCAGCGTAAGAATCAATAGTGCCCTAGTTTAGATAATAAATTATATGGTTGCTCTGCCTAATGTCCTCACTTCTCTTCTTACTCAGCCTCAATTCTATAGTCAACTAAAAGTTTTTCTTTGCATATACTGTTCAGTTGCCTTATCCTTCTTTCCCATAATCGATCCTTTGGCAAAATCCCAGCCCTGGTTAAATCCAGCCCTCTGAATACTTCACATCTGCACCTGCATCTCAGTGTAGCTGGACTCAAACACGAAACTGAGCTGTGTGAGCCCATGTTAATTTGACAATCCTTAACTTCAAGTTGTGGGTAATCATACTATATCCACTGGTCCATTTACTTTTCCACTCTCCCAGATGATCTTTCACATCTTGTCTCTCCTTCAACTTCTAGAATTTCTTAACATATTTTCACACGGACTGACCATCTTCTATTTCACTGAGAAAAGTGAAGCAATCAGAAAAGAACTTTAACAAAACTTTCACCCCAAGCCACCATCACCTTGTAGCAAACTCTCCGACCAGGCTCTGAACCCCATCCCATCTCACCTAGTGGACTCCTCTTTCTGTCATATCCCAGGCACAATCTACTTACAAATACCATTATTAGCTCATCTTCAAAATAACCTTCTCCTACTTCACCGCTTCTATTCGGATCCAAGATATCGACATTTCTCAACTGAACGACTATATTAGTTAAATCACTGCCTTTTTTTTTTTTTTTT